>NC_084637.1:22239107-22349107 GCF_033978795.1 Nerophis ophidion | reverse complement strand
GTTGTCTGCAAATATTTACATACTTTGGTTCCAATGTCCACTTTTTCTCCTATTCCCTTCCTGCATTGTCGCATGTGGCATATCATGCACTATCTTGACCAAATAATGTTTTCACAATTAAGATCTCAGCAGCACTTATGTATGTTTGTCTGTTTCAATTTAGTATTTTAAATACTTTCATTCATCATTATTTGTGCTATATTTTTCTCGAGAATATAAAACCGGATCAAAAGTAGAACGTTGTCTTTGCAAATTTCAGTTTACCGACGCCGAACTGCACACAGCCTATCATGCACTGTCTTGATCAAGTAGTCACTCAGATTCCAGTGACTCCAGCTTTCATCCATTGTCTACAAATGTAGACACATTTCTGGTGAAATGTCTCTTTTTTCCCTTTTTACCATCCACAGAGCATGAAGCAGCATATCATGCACTGTCTTGACGTAAATATTTCATCACAGGAAAGCTAGTGGTTGAAGCGTTGGACATGAGTTTCAATGGGATCTTTGGCGCAAGCTCGAGCCCTGCTCACAGCGTTCATGTTCGATTCTTACTGACAAAGCAGCATACCATGCATTGGCTTGACCAAAATATTTTAATTCATCAATATTTTTGGTGCTAATTTTAGTTCTAACATTTTTCCCCCTTTAATGTCCTTCGAAATGGCAGCATGCAGCATATCATGCACTGTCTTGACCAAGTAATGTCGCTGAGATTACAGTGACTCCAGCTTTCATCCATTGTCAGCAAATGTTGGCACATTTCTGGTGCAATGTCTATTTTCCCCTTTTTTATCCATTTAGAAAGCATGAAGCAGCATATCATGCATTGTCTTGACTAAAATATGTGTTTTGTAATTTAATCTTTCATCAAATAACTGCAATGTTTTCGGTGCAAATGTTGGGACCCATGCCGTATTTTCCCTTAATCTCCATACAAACAGCAGCATGCAGCATATCATGCACTGTCTTTTACTTCCAAATTGTAAAATACAGCTCCAATGGCCGCGAGGTTAAGGCGTTGGACTTAAAGTCCAATGGAATCTTTTTAGACAAAAATATAAATTTCAAAGAAGATTTGAGCAATTGCAGAAATAACAGACATTGACGCTGTGAGCAGGGTTCGAAAGCAAGGTAAATAAATAATAACAGCATGCTATTTTGGGAAAATTCAAGACATTTCTAAGTTTTTTCCATCAAGCAGCATATCATGCATTGTCTTGACCAAATAATCTTATTGAAATTCCTTATTTCATCAAATAAATTCAAAATTTTAGTGCAAATTTCAGGAGAAATCTTTCTCGTCCCAAAATTTCTTTAAAAAAAAAAATGGCACACAGCATATAATGCAATTTCATACAGCTGTGATGGCCGAGAGGTTAAGGCGTTGGGCTTGAAATCCAATGGGATCATCCCACGCGGGTTTGAATCTTGCTCACAGCGTCAATGATCTACCTCTTACTTATGCCAATTCTCAAATTCAGTTCGCTAAAACAGAATTGTGTGCAGCATATCATGCACTGTCTCAACCAAATCATGTTATTGAAATTCCAGCAACTCCAACTTCCTTTCGTTGTCTTCAAACTTTGGCATCGACCATGTATAAAGCAGCATATCATGCATTGTCTTGACCAAATAGTCTTACTTTAACTCTGTCTTTGATCAAATAACTGCAATTTCAGGTCCAAGGTGCTCAGTTAATTGAAGCAAAACTGTGTGCATCATTTCATGCATTGTCTTGACCAATTAGTCACACTGAAACTCTAGTCCCTTCAGCTTTCATCCACTGTCTGCAAATGTTGGCAACATTCAGGTGCGATGTCCATGTTACCTTTTTTTTCCATCTACAGAGCATTAAGCAGCATATCATGCATTGTCTTGAATAAATAACCTTGTAATTCAATCTTTCAACAAATAACTGCAGTATTTTTGGTGCAAATTTCAGGTCAAATGTTTTATTTTCATTTCAATTCACTTCACTTTATTTCACCTTCAAATAGCAACATGCAGCATATCATGCACTAGCTTGTACATCATTGCAGGAATGTATAACTAATTTCACATGAAGTAGGGCTGTGATGGCCGAGAGGTTAAGGCGTTGGACTCGAAATCCAATGGGATCTTCCCGCGCAGGTTCGAACCCTGCTCACAGCGTGTATGTTTTCTTACAAAGCGGCATACCATGCATTGTCATGACCAAAAGATCTTAATTCAATCAATTCATCAACAAACTGCAATGTTATTGATTCAAATTTTTCAACAAAGCACTGTCTTAAACAAGCTGTAGTCTAGTGACTCCAGCTTTCATCCATTGTCTACAAATGTTAACACATTTCTGTTGCAATATCTATTTCCCCCCTTTTTTCCATCTATAGGGCATGAAGCAGCATACCATGCATTGTCTTGACCAACAGATTGTTTTGTAATTCAATCTTTCATCAAATACCTGCAGTGTTTTCGGTGCAAATTTCGGGTCCAACAATGTATTTTCCCTTCATTTCCTTCCAAATAACAATATGCAGCATATCATGCACTGTCTTTTATGTCCCTTCTGAAACATGGAAATACAGACCAACGCTGTCTGCAAATGTTGGCAAATTTCAGGTTAAAATTTATTGTTTAATGTCTGTTTTTATGTCCATCTATCTCTTTTCTGCTAAGTTGCAGCATATCATACACTGTCTTGTTTGTCAATAAACAAGCAATTAATAAAGAGTTGTGATGGCTGAGAGGTTAAGGTGTTGGACTAGAAATCCAATGGGATGTTTGCGTGCAGGTTCGATCCCCGCTCACAGCATAGGTGTCTGTTTTATGACCAATTTCTTACTCGTACATTTACTCCAACTTTCATGTCAAATATTCTACTCGGTTAATTGAATGAGAACTGCATGCAGCATATCTTGCACTGTCTTTACCCTATAATGTTACTGATTTTAGTAACTTCACCGTCCATCCACTATCTGCAAACTTCGGTATATTATGCAGCACATCATGCAGCACATCATGCATTGTCCATCCATCCATTTTCTACCGCTTGTCGCTTTTGGGGTCGCGGGGGGTCGCTAGAGCCTATCTCAGCTGCTTTCGGGCGGTAGGCGGGGTACACCCTGGACAAGTCGCCACCTCATCGCAGGGCCAACACAGATAGACAGACAACATTCACACTCACATTCCAGTACTGCTCTGGACATTCGTATTGTGAGGCAAATGCATTAACCACTCTTCCACCGTGATGCCCACATCATGCATTGTCTTGACCAAAAAAATCGTATCAATTTTTATACAAATTTCAGACCCAATGTTGTATTTTCTCTTATTTCAGTTGTCAATGTCCAATGAAAACGGAATTTTGCACCAAACGTGTGTAGTTATCTGATGAAATATTGAATTACAGTAAGATTATTTGGTCATGACAATGCATGACATGCTGCATTATGTCCTCTTTTATCCAAATTGATATTCTACAGAAAAATAATATTGATCTCGAGTTACAGTTATTTGATGAAATATTGCAATACAATAAGATTGCCTGCGATTAGGTGGCGACTTGTCCAGGGTGTACCCCACCTTCCGCCCGATTGTAGTTGAGATAGGCGCCAGCGCCCCCCGTGACCCCAAAAGGGAATAAGCGGTAGAAAATGGATGGACAATAAGATTGTAGCAGCATGCAGCGTATCATGCACTGCCTTGTATGTCACTTCTGGAGTGTAGAAAACTGAAACAAGGCTGTGATGGCCGAGAGGTTAATGCGTTGGACTAGAAATCCAATGGGATCTTCCCGCGTAGGTTCAAATCCTGCTCACGGAGTTAATGTTCAAATCTTACTTATGAAGCTTACTAGTCTTGACCAAAATATCTAAATTCAATTAATTTAACAACTAACTGCACTTTTTAGGTCAAACAATTCACCCCCCCTTCCTTAATGTTATTCCAAATGGCAGCATTTCATGCACTGTCTTGACCAAAATATTGTACTATCTTTCATCATTTAACTGCAATGTTTTCGCCTCAAAAGGGTCTACAAATGTAGGCAAATTTCAGGTTTGATGTCCGATTTTCCTTCTTACCTTTCTGATTCCGCAGCATTACATGCATCGTCTTGACTCACAGATGTTATTATAACTCCAGCAAAAGCAGCTGGGATGGTGGAGATGTTAAGGTATCGGACTGGGAATCCGATGTTTCTATGTCTAATGACCACATTCTTACTTTGCAGATTTCAGGTCAAATGTCCTCCTCAGGTAATTGAAGTGGAACTGCATGCAGCATATCATGCACTGTCTTGACCAAACAATGTTACTAAAATCCCGGTAAGCTTTCACCCATTGTCTGTAAAATTTGGAAAAATGTATTGTCTGATGTCTATTTTTCTCCCCACCTATCTAGCATTAAGTGGCATACCATGCATTGTCTTGACCAAAATATGTTATTGTAATTCAATCTTTTACTAAATTGCAATATTTTTTTCTTTATTCTGAATGTTTTTTTTCTCTTATTTTCCTTCCATATAGCAACATGCAGTGTATCATACACTGTCTTATTTGTCAAAGAGCTGTGATGGCCGAGAGGTTAAGGCGTTGGACTTGAAATCCAATGGGATCTTCCCGCGCAGGTTCAAACCCTGCTCACAGCGACAATACTTTACTTCTTTAGTGTGCCGTTTCTCAAATCTTCTCCTCAGAACTGCGTGCAGCATACCATGCACTGTCATGACCAAGTAGTGTTAGTGAAATTCACGCTACTCCAACTTTCATCCATCGTCCGCAAACTTAAGCAGATGTCTTTTTAATTTATTTTTTTTTCATCGACAGTGCATAAAGCAGCATACCATGCACTGTCTTGACCAAATAATTCTATTTTAACTCAGTCTTTGATCAAATAACTGCAATATTTTATGTACAAGTTTCAGGTCCAATGTGCTCAGTTAATTGAAGCAAAACTGTGTGCAGCATATCATGCATTGTCTTGACCAATAAATCACACTGAAATTCCAGTCACTTCAGCTTTCATCCACTGTCTGCAAAAGTTGGCAACATTCAGGTGTGATGTCCATGTTAGCTTTTTTCTCCCCCATCTACTGAGCATTAAGCAGCATGTCATGCATTGTCTTGAACAAATAACCCTGTAATTCAATCTTTCATCAAATAACTGCAATATTTTTGGTGCAAATTTCAGGTCAAAGGTTTTATTTTCATTTCACTTCACTTTACTTCACTTCATTTCACCTTCAAATAGCAACATGCAGCATATCATGCACTAGCTTGTACGTCATTGAAGCAATTTAGAACTATCTTCACTTCAGAAGCGGCTGTGATGGCCGAGAGGTTAAGGCGTTGGACTTTAAATCTAATGGGATCTTCCCGCGCAGGTTCGAACACTGCTCACAGCGGTCTTTTCTAATTTATGACCAACTTCTTACTCGTACATTTGCTCAATCTTTCATGTCAAATATTCCATCCATCCATCCATTTTCTACCGCTTATTCCCTTTGGGGTCGCGGGGGGCGCTGGCGCCTATCTCAGCTACAATCGGGCAGAAGGCGGGGTACACCCTGGACAAGTCGCCACCTCATCGCAGGGCCAACACAGATTGACAGACAACATTCACACTCACATTCACACACTAGGGCCCATTTAGTGTTGCCAATCAACCTATCCCCAGGTGCATGTCTTTGGAAGTGGGAGGAAGCCGGAGTACCCGGAGGGAACCCACGCATTCACGGGGAGAACATGTCAAATATTCTCCTCAGTTAATTGAATCAGAATAGCGTGCAGCATATCATGTACTGTCTTGACCAAATAATGCTACTAATTACAGTAACTTCACCCTTCATCCATTATCTCCAAACGTTGGCAAATTAAATGTCCAATGTCTTATTTTATTTTTATTTTTCGTCTACAAAGTATAATGCAGCATATTATGCATCGTCTTGACCAAAACATCTCATTATTTTTGTACAAATTTCAGGTCCAATGTTTTTTTTTTTTCTTATTTCAGTTGTCATTGTCCGATGACAACTAAATTTTGCCCCAAACGTGTGTAGTTATCTGATGAAATATTGAATTACAATAAGATTATTTGGTCACGACAATGCATGACATGCTGCATTATGTCCTGTTTTATCCAAATGGATATTCTACAGACTAAAATTGAGTACCTGCACAGGTAACAAACTACAACACTGTGAGCAGGGTTCTAACCTGTGCGAGAAAAACCCTTTGGATTCTGAGTCCAACGCCTTAACCTCTCGGCTATCACAGCTTCTGTTCTACTATACCGAAACCATGTAAATAAATAAACGGGTTGTACTTGTATAGCGCTTTTCTACCTTCAAGGTACTCAAAGCGCTTTGACATTACTTCCACATTTACCCATTCACACACTGATGGAGGGAGCTGCCATGCAAGGCGCTAACCAGCACCCATCAGGAGCAAGGTGAAGTGTCTTGCTCATGGACACAACGGACATGTTGAGGTTGAACCAGGGACCCTCGGGTTGTGCAGAGCCACTCTATCACTGTGCCACGCCATCTCGTAGACAGTGCATGATATGCTGCATGCTATTATTTGGAAGGGAATACAAAAAAAAACTACACCTGAAATCTGCAATAACAATATTGCAGTTATTTGATGAAAGATTGAATTACAATAATAATATTTGGTCAAGACAATGCATGATATGCTGCTTTATGCCCTGTAGATGGAACAAAAAAGGTAAAATAGACAAGGCACCTGAATTTGGCCAAAATTTGCAGTAACATTGTGGTCAAGACAGTACATGATATGCTGCACGCACTTTCAATGAACTGAGCACATTTAACATGAAATTTTCAAAACTTTGGTTGACTCGTCTCTTTTTTTATCCAAATGTACACATTCGATAAATGGCGTACAGGCTGGTGCATGATATGCTGCATGCTGCTATTTGGAAGGAAAGTAAAGGGGAAAACAACTTATGGACTTAAAATTTGTACCAAAAATATTTCAGTTATTTGATGAAATATGGAGTTAAAATAAGGTTATTTGGTTAAGACAATGCATGATATGCTGCTTTTTGTCTTTTTTCCATACAAATGTATATTCTAAAGAAGAAGATTTGAGCAACTGCACAAATAACAGACATTACAAAGTAAGTAAGGGAACATTTAAGAGATTTCTATTTTTCTTGCCATACACAGAACATGAAGCAGCATATCATGTATTGTCTTGACCAAAGCATCTTATTGTAATTCCATCGATCATCGAATAACTACAATATTTTTAGCGCAAACTTCAGGTGAAATGTTTTTGATCGCTTAATATCATGAAGAGTCTTACAGCTGTGATGGCCGAGAGGTTAAGGCGTTGGACTCGAAATCCAATGAGATCTTCCCGCGCAGGTTCGAACCCTGCTCACAGCGACAATACTTCAGTGTCCCTTTTTTCATATCCTTTCTTATGATAGGGGGGGCCTATCTCAGCTGCATTCGGGCGGTAGGCGGGGTACACCCTGGACAAGTCACCACCTCATCACAAGGCCAACAGAGATAGACAGACAACATTCACACTCACATTCCAGGACTGCTCAGGACCTTCGTGTTGTGAGGCGAATGCACTAACCCCTCTTCCACCGTGATGCCCACATCATGCATTGTCTTGACCAAAAAATCGTATCAATTTTTGTACAAATTTCAAACCCAATAATGTATTTTCTCTTATTTCAGTCGTCAATGTCCAATGAAAAGTGAATTTTGCAGCAGACGTGTGTAGTTATCTGATGAAATATTGAATTACAGTAAGATTATTTGGTCATGCCAATGCATGACATGCTGCATTATGTCCTCTTTTATCCAAATTGATATTCCACAGAAAAATAATATTGAGTTACAGTTATTTGATGAAATATTGTATTACAATAAGATTGTAGCAGCATGCAGCATATCATGCACTGCCTTGTATGTCACTTCTGGAGTGTAGAAAACTGAAACAAGGCTGTGATGGCCGAGAGGTTAAGGTGTTGGACTAGAAATCCAATGGGATCTTCCAGCGCAGGTTCAAGTCCTGCTCGCAGCGTTAATGTTCAAATCTTACTTATGAAGCTTGCATAGCTTTGACCAAAATATGTTAATTCAATTAATTTAACAACTAACTGCACTTTTTAGGTCAAACAATTCACGCCCCCTTTCTTGACCAAAATATTGTACTATCTTTATTCAAATAAAATAAGGTTTTCGGCTCAAAAGGGTCTACAAATGATGGCAAATTTCAGGTTTAATGTCCAATTTTCCTTCTTACCTTTCTGATTACGCAGCATTACATGCATCGTCTTGACTAACAGATGTTATTATAACTCCAGCAAAAGCCGCTGCGATGGCGGAGATGTTAAGGTATCGGACTGGGAATCCAATGTTTCTATGTCTAATGACCACATTCTCACTATGCAGATTTCAGGTCAAGTGTCCACCTCAGGTAATTGAAGCGGAACTGCATGCAGCATATCATACACTGTCTTGGTAGTCAAAGAGCTGTGATGGCCGAGCGGTTAAGGCGTTGGACTTGAAATCCAATGGGATCTTCCCGCGCAGGTTCGATCCCTGCTCACAGCGTAGGAGTCTTATTTATTACCAATTTCTTACTCGTACATTTGCTCAAGGTTTCATGTAAAATATTCTCCTCAGTTAATTGAATCAGAACTGTGTGGAGCATATCATGCACTGTCTTGACCAAATACTAATTTCTGTAACTTCACCTCATATCCATTATCTGGAAAATTTGGCATATATCATGTCCAATGTCTATTTCATTTCTTTATCGACAGTGTAATGCAGCATATCATGCATTGTCTAATTAATTGACGTACAAATTTCAAATCCAGTGTTGTATTTTTTCTTTTTCAGTTGTCAATTTCCAATGACAACTGTATTTTGCACCAAACATGTGTAGTCATCTGATGAAATATTAAATAACAGTAAGATTGTGTGGTCATGACATGTTGCATTATGCCATTTATTTAATCCAAATAGATACTCTACAGAAATGATGAGCAATTTGACAGGTAACAAACTACTACGCTGTGAGCAGGATTCAAACCTGCGCGGGACAATTCCAATGGATTTCAAGCCCAACGCCTTAACCTCTCGGCCATCACAGCTACTGCTCTACAATACCGAAACCATGTAGACAGTGCATGATATGCAAGGGAATACAAAAAAACACTACACCTGAAATTTGGAATAACAATATTGCAATTATTTGATGAAAGATTGAATTACAATAATAATATTTGGTCAAGACAATGCATGATATGCTGCTTTATACCCCGTAGATGGAACAAAAAAGTTAAAATAGACATGGCACCTGAATTTGGCCAAAATTTGCTGTAACATTGTGGTCAAGACAGTACATGATATGCTGCACGCACTTTCAATGAACTGAGCACATTTACCCTGATATTTGCAAAATTTCGATGGACTTGTCCTTCTTTTAACCAAATGTACACATTCCAAAAAGGGCGTACAGGCTGGTGCATGATATGCTGCATGCTGCTATTTGGAAGGAAAGTAAAGGGGAAAACAACTTATGGACCTGAAATTTGTACCAAAAATATTTCAGTTATTTGATGAAATATGGAGTTAAAATAAGGTTTTTTGGTTAAGACAATGCATGATATGCTGCTTTTTGTCTTTTTTCCATACAAATGTATATTCTAAAGAAGAAGATTTGAGCAACTGCACAAATAACAGACATTACAAAGTAAGTAAGGGAAAATTTTAAGAGATTTCTATTTTTCTTGCCATACACAGAACATGAAGCAGCATATCATGTATTGTCTTGACCAAAGCATCTTATTGTAATTCCATCTATCATCGAATAACTACAATATTTTTAGTGCAAACTTCAGGTGAAATGTTTTTGATTCCTTTATATCACAGCTGTGATGGCAGAGAGGTTAAGGCGTTGGACTTGAAATCCACTGGGATCTTCCCGCGCAGTTTCGAACCCTGCTCACAGCGACAATACTTTAGTGTACCTTTTTTCATATCTTTTCTTGAGATAGGGGGGCCCTATCGAAGCTGCATTCGGGCGGTAGGCGGCGTACACCCTGGACAAGTCACCACCTCATCGCAGGGCCAACACAGATAGACAGACAACATTCACACTCACATTCCAGGACTGCTCAGGACCTTCGTATTGTGAGGCGAATGCACTAACCCCTCTTCCACCGTGATGCCCACATCATGCATTGTCTTGACCAAAAAATCGTATAAATTTTTGTACAAATTTCAAACCCAAAGTTGTATTTTCTCTTATTTCAGTTGTCAATGTCCAATGAAAACTGAATTTTTCACCATACGTGTGTAGTTATCTGATGAAATATTGAATTACAGTAAGATTATTTGGTCATGACAATGCATGACATGCTGCATTATGTCCTCTTTTATCCAAATTGACATTCTACAGAAAAATAATATTGAGTTACAGTTATTTGATGAAATATTGTATTACAATAAGATTGTAGCAGCATGCAGCATATCATGCACTGCCTTGTATGTCACTTCTGGAGTGTAGAAAACTGAAACAAGGCTGTGATGGCCGAGAGGTTAAGGCGTTAGACTAGAAATCCAATGGGATCTTCCCGCGCGGGTTCAAATCCTGCTCGCAGCGTTAATGTTCAGATCTTACTTATGAAGCTTGCCTAGCTTTGACCAAAATATGTTAATTCAATTAATTTAACAACGAACTGCACTTTTTAGGTCAAACAATTCACCCCCCCCTTTCTTGACCAAAATCTTGTACTATCTTTATTCAAATAAAATAAGGTTTTCGCCTCAAAAGGGTCTACAAATGATGGCAAATTTCAGGTTTAATGTCCAATTTTCCTTCTTACCTTTCTGATTACGCAGCATTACATGCATCGTCTTGACTAACAGATGTTATTATAACTCCAGCAAAAGCAGCTGCGATGGCGGAGATGTTAAGGTATCGGACTGGGAATCCAATGTTTCTATGTCTAATGACCACATTCTCACTATGCAGATTTCAGGTCAAGTGTCCACCTCAGGTAATTGAAGCGGAACTGCATGCAGCATATCATGCACTGTCTTGACCAAACAATGTTACTAAAATTCCAGTAAGCTTTCATCCATTGTCTGTAAAATTTGGAAAAATGTATTGTCTGAAGACTATTTTTCTCCCCACCTATCTAGCATAAAGCAGCATACCATGCATTGTCTTGACCAAAATATGTTATTGTAATTCAATCTTTTACTAAATTGCAATATTTTTTTCTTTATTCTGAATGTTTTTTTTTCTCTTACTTTCCTTCCATATAGCAACATGCAGCATATCATACACTGTCTTGGTAGTCAAAGAGCTGTGATGGCCGAGCGGTTAAGGCGTTCGACTTGAAATCCAATGGGATCTTCCCGCGCAGGTTCGATCCCTGCTCACAGCGTAGGAGTCTTTTTTATGACCAATTTCTTACTCGTACGTTTGCTCAAGGTTTCATGTAAAATATTCTCCTCAGTTAATTGAATCAGAACTGAGTGCAGCATATCATACATTTTCTTGACCAAATACTAATTTCTGTAACTTCACCTTATATCCATTATCTGGAAAATTTGGCATATATCTTGTCCAATATCTATTTCATTTCTTTTTTTTATCCACAGAGTGTAATGCAGCATATCATGCATTGTCTAATTAATTTTCGTACAAATTTAAAATCCAATGTTGTATTTTTTATTTTCAGTTGTCAATTTCCAATGACAGTTGTATTTTGCACCAAACGTGTGTAGTTATCTGATGAAATATTGAATTACAGTAAGATTTTTTGGTCATGACAATGCATGACATGTTGCATTATGTCATTTTTTTCATCCAAATGGATATTCTACAGAAATGATGAGCAATTTGACAAGTAAGAAACTGCTAAGCTGTGAGCAGGATTCAAACCTGCGCGGGACAATTCCAATTGATTTCAAGCCCAACGCCTTAACCTCTCGGCCATCACAGCCTCTGTTTTACTGTCCGGAAATGACGTAGAAGTGCATGATATGCTGCATGATATTATTCAGAAGGAAATAAAAAAACTACACATTCCACCTGAAATTTGCAATAAAAGCATTGCAGTTATTTGATGAAAGATTTAATTACAATAATATTTGGTCAAGACAATGCATGATATGCTGCTTTATGCCCCGTAGATGGAAAAAAAAAGTTAAAATAGAAATGGCACCAGAATTTGGCAAAAAATGGCAGTAACATTATGTGGTCAAGACAGTACATGATATGCTGAACGCACTTTCAATGAACTGAACATATTTAACCTGATATTTGCAAAATTTTGGTAGACTTGTCCTTTTTTTATCCAAATGTACACATTCCAAAAATGTCGTACAGGCTGGTGCATGATATGCTGCATGCTGCTATTTGGAAGGAAATTAAAGGGGGAAAAAATTAATGCACCTGAAATATGGACCAAAAATATTTCAGTTATTTGATGAAATATGGAGTTACAATAAGAATCTTTGGTCAAGACAATGCATGATATGCTGCTTTTTGTCTTACAAATTTATATTCTAAAGAAGAAGATTTGAGCAACTGCATAAATAACAGACATTGACGCTAAGTTAGTAAGGGAAAATTTAAGAGATTTAAATTTTTTCCCATGTACAGAACATGAAGCAGCATATCATGCATTGTCTTGACCAAAACATCTTATTGTAATTCCATCTTTCATCAAATAACTACAATATTTTTTGCGCAAACTTCAGGTGAAATGTTTTTCTTCCCCTAATTTCCTTCTAAAAAAAAAAAGCAGGATGCAGCATATCATGGAGAGTCTGACGGATGCGATGGCCGAGAAGTTAAGGCCTATGATTCTAAATCCAATGGGTTCTTCCCGCGCAAGTTCAAACCCTGCCCACAGCAACAATACTTTACTTCTTAAGTGTGCCGTTTTTCAAATCTTTTCCTCAGAACTGCGTGCAGCATACCATGCACTGTCATGACCAAGTAGTGTTAGTGAAATTCACGCTACTCCAACTTTCATCCATTGTCTGCAAACTTAAGCAAATGTCATTTTAATTTAATTTTTTTCCATCGACCATGCATAAAGCAGCATACCATGCACTGTCTTGACCGAATAATTCTATTTTAACTCAGTCTTTGATCAAATAACTGCAATATTTTTGGTATAAGTTTCAGGTCCAATGTGCTCAGTTAATTGAAGAAAACTGCGTGCAGCATATCATGCAGTGTCTCGACCAATTAATCACACTGAAATTCCAGTCACTTCAGCTTTCATCCACTGTCTGCAAAAGTTGGCAACATTCAGGTGGGATGTCCATGTTAGCTTTTTTTTTGTTTCCATCTACAGAGCATTAAGCAGCATATCATGCATTGTCTTGAACAAATGACCTTGTAATTCAATCTTTCATCAAATAACTGCAATATTTTTGGTGCAAATTTCAGGTTAAAGGTTTTATTTTCATTTCACTTCACTTTACTTCACTTCGTTTCACCTTCAAATAGCAACATGCAGCATATCATGCACTAGCTTGTACGTCATTGAAGGAATTTAGAACTATTTTTACTTCAGAAACGGCTGTGATGGCCGAGAGGTGAAGGCGTTGGACTTGAAATCCATCGGGATCTTCCCACGCTGGTTTGAATCCTGCTCACAGCGGTCTTTTCTAATTTATGACCAACTTCTTACTGGTACATTTGTTCAAGGTTTCATGTCAAATATTCTCCTCAGTTAATTGAATCAGAATAGTGTGCAGCATATCATGTACTGTCTTGACCAAATAATGCTACTAATTACAGTAACTTCACCCTTCATTCATTATCTGCAAACGTTGGCAAATTACATGTCCAATGTCTTATTTTATTTTATTTTTTCGTCTACAAAGTATAATGCAGCATATTATTTATCGTCTTGACCAAAACATCTCATTATTTTTGTACAAATTTCAGGTCCAATGTTTATTTTTTTCTTATTTCAGTTGTCATTGTCCAATGACTACTAAATTTTGCCCCAAACGTGTGTAATCTGATGAAATATTGAATTACAATAAGATTATTTGGTCACGACAATGCATGAGATGCTGCATTATGTCCTGTTTTATCCAAATGGATATTCTACAGACAAAAATTGAATACCTGCACAGGTAACAAACTACAACACTGTGAGCAGGGTTCTAACCTAAGCGAGAAAAACCCATTGGATTCTGAGTCCAACACCTTAACCTCTCGGCCATCACAGCTTCTGTTCTACAATCCTGAAATCATGTAGACAGTGCATGATATGCTGCATGCTATTATTTGGAAGGGAATACAAAAAAACACTACACCAGAAATTTGGAATAACAATATTGCAGTTATTTGATGAAAGATTGAATTACAATAATAATATTTGGTCAAGACAATGCATGATATGCTGCTTTATGCACCGTAGATGGAACAAAAAAGGTAAAATAGACAAGGCACCTGAATTTGGCAAAAATTTGCAGTAACATTGTGGTCAAGACAGTACATGATATGCTGCATGCACTTTCAATGAAGTGAGCACGTTTAACATGAAATTTTCAAAACTTTGGTTGACTCGTCTCTTTTTTAACCAAATGTACACATTCCAAAAAGGGCGTGCAGGCTGGTGCATGATATGCTGCATGCTGCTATTTGGAAGGAAAGTAAAGGGGAAAACAACTTATGGACCTGAAATTTGTACCAAAAATATTTCAGTTATTTGATGAAATATGGAGTTAAAATAAGGTTATTTGGTTAAGACAATGCATGATATGCTGCTTTTTGTCTTTTTTCCATACAAATGCATATTCTAAAGAAGAAGATTTGAGCAACTGCACAAATAACAGACATTACAAAGTAAGTAAGGGAAAATTTTAAGAGATTTCTATTTTTCTTGCCATACACAGAACATGAAGCAGTATATCATGTATTGTCTTGACCAAAGCATCTTATTGTAATTCCATCTATCATCGAATAACTACAATATTTTTAGCGCAAAATTCAGGTGAAATGTTTTTCATCCCTTAATATCATGAAGAGTCTTACAGCTGTGATGGCCGAGAGGTTAAGGCGTTGGACTCGAAATCCAATGGGATCTTCCCGCGCAGGTTTGAACCCTGCTCACAGCGACAATACTTTTGTGTGCATTTTTTCATATATTTTCTTGAGATATCTATCTCAGCTGCCTTTGGGTGGTAGGCGGCGTACACCCTGGACAAGTCACCACCTCATCGCAGGGCCAACACAGATAGACAGAAAACATCCACACTCACATTCCAGGACTGCTCAGGACCTTCGCATTGTGAGGCGAATGCACTAACCCCTCTACCACCGTGATGCCCACATCATGCATTGTCTTGACCAAAAAATCGTATACATTTTTGTACAAATTTCAAACCCAATGTTGTATTTTCTCTTATTTCAGTTGTCAATGTCCAATGAAAAGTGAATTTTGCACCAGACGTGTGTCGTTATCCAATGGAATATTCAATTACAGTAAGATTATTTGGTCATGACAATGCATGACATGCTGCATTATGTCCTCTTTTATCCAAATTGATATTCCACAGAAAAATAATATTGAGTTACAGTTATTTGATGAAATATTGTATTACAATAAGATTGTAGCAGGATGCAGCATATCATGCACTGCCTTGTATGTCACTTCTGGAGTGTAGAAAACTGAAACAAGGCTGTGATGGCCGAGAGGTTAAGGTGTTGGACTAGAAATCCAATGGGATCTTCCCACGCAGGTTCAAATCCTGCTCGCAGCGTTAATGTTCAAATCTTACTTATGAAGCTTGCATAGTCTTGACCAAAATATGTTAATTCAATTAATTTAACAACTAACTGCACTTTTTAGGTCAAACAATTCACCCCCCCTTTCTTGACCAAAATATTGTACTATCTTTATTCAAATAAAATAAGGATTTCGGCTCAAAAGGGTCTACAAATGATGGCAAATTTCAGGTTTAATGTCCAATTTTCCTTCTTACCTTTCTGATTACGCAGCATTACATGCATCGTCTTGACTAACAGATGTTATTATAACTCCAGCAAAAGCAGCTGCGATGGCGGAGATGTTAAGGTGTCGGACTGGGAATCCAATGTTTCTATGTCTAATGACCACATTCTTACTTTGCAGATTTCAGGTCAAATGTCCTCCTCGGGTAATTGAAGCGGAACTGCATGCAGCATATCAAGCACTGTCTTGACCAAACAATGTTACTAAAATCCCGGTAAGCTTTCATCCATTGTCTGTAAAATTTGGAAAAATGTATTGTCTGAAGACTATTTTTCTCCCCAGCTACCTAGCATAAAGCAGCATACCATGCATTGTCTTGACCAAAATATGTTATTGTAATTCAATCTTTTACTAAAATGCAATATTTGTTTCTTTATTCTGAATGTTTTTTTTCCACTTACTTTCCTTCCATATAGCAACATGCAGCATATCATACACTGTCTTGGTAGTCAAAGAGCTGTGATGGCCGAGCGGTTAAGGCGTTGGACTTGAAATCCAATGGGATCTTCCCGCGCAGGTTCGATCCCTGCTCACAGCGTAGGAGTCTTTTTTATGACCAATGTCTTACTCGTACATTTGCTCAAGGTTTCATGTAAAATATTCTCCTCAGTTAATTGAATCAGAACTGTGTGGATCATATCATGCACTGTCTTGACCAAATACTAATTTCTGTAACTTCACCTCATATCCATTATCTGGAAAATTTGGCATATCATGTCCAATGTCTATTTCATTTCTTTATCGACAGTGTAATGCAGCATATCATGCATTGTCTAATTAATTGACGTACAAATTTCAAATCCAGTGTTGTATTTTTTCTTTTTCAGTTGTCAATTTCCAATGACAGTTGTATTTTGCACCAAATATTTGTAGTTATCTGATGAAATATTAAATAACAGTAAGTTTGTTTGGTCATGACATGTTGCATTAAGCCATTTATTTAATCCAAATAGATACTCTACAGAAATGATGAGCAATTTGACAGGTAACAAACTACTACGCTGTGAGCAGGATTCAAACCTGCGCGGGACAATTCCAATGGATTTCAAGTCCAACGCCTTAACCTCTCGGCCATCACAGCTACTGCTCTACAATACCGAAACCATGTAGACAGTGCATGATATGCAAGGGAATACAAAAAAACACTACACCTGAAATTTGGAATAACAATATTGCAATTATTTTATGAAAGATTGAATTACAATAATAATATTTGGTCAAAACAATGCATGATATGCTGCTTTATGCCCCGTAGATGGAACAAAAAAGTTAAAATAGACATGGCACATGAATTTGGCCAAAATTTGCTGTAACATTGTGGTCAAGACAGTACATGATATGCTGCACGCACTTTCAATGAACTGAGCACATTTAACATGAAATTTTCAAAACTTTGGTTGACTCGTCTCTTTTTTAACCAAATGTACACATTCCAAAAAGGGCGTGCAGGCTGGTGCATGATATGCTGCATGCTGCTATTTGGAAGGAAAGTAAAGGACCTGAAATTTGTACCAAAAATATTTCAGTTATTTGATGAAATATGGAGTTAAAATAAGGCTATTTGGTTAAGACAATGCATGATATGCTGCTTTTTGTCTTACAAATGTATATTCTAAAGAAGAAGATTTGAGCAACTGCACAAATAACAGACATTACAAAGTAAGTAAGGGAAAATTTTAAGAGATTTCTATTTTTCTTGCCATACACAGAACATGAAGCAGCATATCATGTATTGTCTTGACCAAAGCATCTTATTGTAATTCCATCGATCATCGAATAACTACAATCTTTTTAGCGCAAAAATCAGGTGAACTGTTTTTCATCCCTTAATATAATGATGGGTCTTACAGCTGTGATGGCCGAGAGGTTAAGGCGTTGGACTTGAAATCCAATGGGATCTTCCCGCGCAGGTTCGAACCCTGCTCACAGCGACGATACCTTAGTGTTCCTTTTTTCATATCTTTGAGATGGGGGGGGGCCTATCTCAGCTGCATTCTGGCGGTAGGCGGGGTACACCCTGGACAAGTCACCATATAATCGCAGCGCCAACACAGGTAGACAGACAACATTCACACTCACATTCCAGGACTGCTCAGGACCTTCGTATTGTGAGGCGAATGCACTAACCCCTCTACCACCGTGATGCCCACATTATGCATTGTCTTGACCAAAAAATCGTATAAATTTTTGTACAAATTTCAAACCCAAAGTTGTATTTTCTCTTATTTCAGTTGTCAATGTCCAATGAAAAGTGAATTTTGCACCAGACGTGTGTAGTTATCTGATGAAATATTGAATTACAGTAAGATTACTTGGTCATGACAATGCATGACATGCTGCATTATGTCCTCTTTTATCCAAATTGACATTCTACAGAAAAATAATATTGAGTTACAGTTATTTGATGAAATATTGTATTACAATAAGATTGTAGCAGCATGCAGCATATCATGCACTGCCTTGTATGTCACTTCTGGAGTGTAGAAAACTGAAACAAGGCTGTGATGGCCGAGAGGTTAAGGCGTTAGACTAGAAATCCAATGGGATCTTCCCGCGCAGGTTCAAATCCTGCTCGCAGCGTTAATGTTCAGATCTTACTTATGAAGCATGCCTAGCTTTGACCAAAATATGTTAATTCAATTAATTTAACAACGAACTGCACTTTTTAGGTCAAACAATTCACCCCCCCCTTTCTTGACCAAAATCTTGTACTATCTTTATTCAAATAAAATAAGGTTTTCGGCTCAAAAGGGTCTACAAATGATGGCAAATTTCAGGTTTAATGTCCAATTTTCCTTCTTACCTTTCTGATTACGCAGCATTACATGCATCGTCTTGACTAACAGATGTTATTATAACTCCAGCAAAAGCAGCTGCGATGGCGGAGATGTTAAGGTATCGGACTGGGAATCCAATGTTTCTATGTCTAATGACCACATTCTCACTATGCAGATTTCAGGTCAAGTGTCCACCTCAGGTAATTGAAGCGGAACTGCATGCAGCATATCATGCACTGTCTTGACCAAACAATGTTACTAAAATTCCAGTAAGCTTTCATCCATTGTCTGTAAAATTTGGAAAAATGTATTGTCTGAAGACTATTTTTCTCCCCAGCTACCTAGCATAAAGCAGCATACCATGCATTGTCTTGACCAAAATATGTTATTGTAATTCAATCTTTTACTAAATTGCAATATTTTTTTCTTTATTCTGAATGTTTTTTTTTCTCTTACTTTCCTTCCATATAGCAACATGCAGCATATCATACACTGTCTTGGTAGTCAAAGAGCTGTGATTGCCGAGCGGTTAAGGCGTTGGACTTGAAATCCAATGGGATCTTCCCGCGCAGGTTCGATCCCTGCTCACAGCGTAGGAGTCCATTCTATGACCAATTTCTTACTCGTACATTTGCTCAAGGTTTCATGTAAAATATTCTCTCTGTTAATTGAATCAGAACTGCGTGCAGCATATCATACATATTCTTGACCAAATACTAATTTCTGTAACTTCACCTTATATCCATTATCTGGAAAATTTGGCATATATCTTGTCCAATATCTATTTCATTTCTTTTTTTTATCCACAGAGTGTAATGCAGCATATCATGCATTGTCTAATTAATTTTCGTACAAATTTAAAATCCAATGTTGTATTTTTTATTTTCAGTTGTCAATTTCCAATGACAGTTGTATTTTGCACCAAACGTGTGTAGTTATCTGATGAAATATTGAATTACAGTAAGATTGTTTGGTCATGACAATGCATGACATGTTGCATTATGTCATTTTTTTCATCCAAGTGGATATTCTACAGAAATGATGAGCAATTTGACAAGTAAGAAACTACTAAGCTGTGAGCAGGATTCAAACCTGCGCGGGACAATTCCAATTGATTTCAAGCCCAACGCCTTAACCTCTCGGCCATCACAGCCTCTGTTTTACTGTCCGGAAATGACGTAGAAGTGCATGATATGCTGCATGATATTATTCAGAAGGAAATAAAAAAACTACACATTCCACCTGAAATTTGCAATAAAAGCATTGCAGTTATTTGATGAAAGATTTAATTACAATAATATTTGGTCAAGACAATGCATGATATGCTGCTTTATGCCCCGTAGATGGAACAAAAAAGTTAAAATAGAAATGGCACCAGAATTTGGCAAAAAATGGCAGTAACATTATGTGGTCAAGACAGTACATGATATGCTGAACGCACTTTCAATGAACTGAGCATATTTAACCTGATATTTGCAAAATTTTGGTAGACTTGTCCTTTTTTTATCCAAATGTACACATTCCAAAAATGTCGTACAGGCTGGTGCATGATATGCTGCATGCTGCTATTTGGAAGGAAATTAAAGGGGGAAAAAATGAATGCACCTGAAATATGGACCAAAAATATTTCAGTTATTTGATGAAATATGGAGTTACAATAAGAATCTTTGGTCAAGACAATGCATGATATGCTGCTTTTTGTCTTACAAATGTATATTCTAAAGAAGAAGATTTGAGCAACTGCATAAATAACAGACATTGACGCTAAGTTAGTAAGGGAACATTTAAGAGATTTAAATTTTTTCTCATGTACAGAACATGAAGCAGCATATCATGCATTGTCTTGACCAAAACATCTTATTGTAATTCCATCTTTCATCAAATAACTACAATATTTTTAGCGCAAACTTCAGGTGAAATGTTTTTCTTCCCCTAATTTCCTTCTAAAAAAAAAAAGCAGGATGCAGCATATCATGGAGAGTCTGACGGATGCGATGGCCGAGAAGTTAAGGCCTATGATTCTAAATCCACTGGGATCTTCCCGCGCAGGTTCAAACCCTGCCCACAGCAACTATACTTTACTTCTTAAGTGTGCCGTTTTTCAAATATTTTCCTCAGAACTGCGTGCAGCATACCATGCACTGTCATGACCAAGTAGTGTTAGTGAAATTCACGCTACTCCAACTTTCATCCATTGTCTGCAAACTTAAGCAAATGTCATTTTAATTTAATTTTTTTCCATCGACAGTGTATAAAGCAGCATACCATGCACTGTCTTGACCGAATAATTCTATTTTAACTCAGTCTTTGATCAAATAACTGCAATATTTTTGGTATAAGTTTCAGGTCCAATGTGCTCAGTTAATTGAAGAAAACTGCGTGCAGCATATCATGCAGTGTCTCGACCAATTAATCACACTGAAATTCCAGTCACTTCAGCTTTCATCCACTGTCTGCAAAAGTTGGCAACATTCAGGTGGGATGTCCATGTTAGCTTTTTTTTTGTTTCCATCTACAGAGCATTAAGCAGCATATCATGCATTGTCTTGAACAAATGACCTGGTAATTCAATCTTTCATCAAATAACTGCAATATTTTTGGTGCAAATTTCAGGTTAAAGGTTTTATTTTCATTTCACTTCACTTTACTTCACTTCGTTTCACCTTCAAATAGCAACATGCAGCATATCATGCACTAGCTTGTACGTCATTGAAGGAATTTAGAACTATTTTTACTTCAGAAACGGCTGTGATGGCCGAGAGGTGAAGGCGTTGGACTTGAAATCCAACGGGATCTTCCCACGCTGGTTTGAATCCTGCTCACTGCGGTCTTTTCTAATTTATGACCAACTTCTTACTGGTACATTTGTTCAAGGTTTCATGTCAAATATTCTCCTCAGTTAATTGAATCAGAATAGTGTGCAGCATATCATGTACTGTCTTGACCAAATAATGCTACTAATTACAGTAACTTCACCCTTCATTCATTATCTGCAAACGTTGGCAAATTACATGTCCAATGTCTTATTTGATTTTATTTTTTCGTCTACAAAGTATAATGCAGCATATTATTTATCGTCTTGACCAAAACATCTCATTATTTTTGTACAAATTTCAGGTCCAATGTTTATTTTTTTCTTATTTCAGTTGTCATTGTCCAATGACTACTAAATTTGCCCCAAACGTGTGTAATCTGATGAAATATTGAATTACAATAAGATTATTTGGTCACGACAATGCATGACATGCTGCATTATGTCCTGTTTTATCCAAATGGATATTCTACAGACAAAAATTGAATACCTGCAAAGGTAACAAACTACAACACTGTGAGCAGGGTTCTAACCTAAGCGAGAAAAACCCATTGGATTCTGAGTCCAACGCCTTAACCTCTCGGCCATCACAGCTTCTGTTCTACAATCCTGAAATCATGTAGACAGTGCATGATATGCTGCATGCTATTATTTGGAAGGGAATACAAAAAAACACTACACCAGAAATTTGGAATAACAATATTGCAGTTATTTGATGAAAGATTGAATTACAATAATAATATTTGGTCAAGACAATGCATGATATGCTACTTTATGCCCCGTAGATGGAACAAAAATGTAAAATAGACAAGGCACCTGAATTTGGCCAAAATTTGCAGTGACATTGTGGTCAAGACAGTACATGATATGCTGCACGCACTTTCAATGAACTGAGCACATTTAACATGAAATTTTCAAAACTTTGGTTGACTCGTCTCTTTTTTTAACCAAATGTACACATTCCAAAAATGGCGTACAGGCTGGTGCATGATATGCTGCATGCTGCTATTTGGAAGGAAAGTAAAGGGGAAAACAACTTATGGACCTAAAATTGGTACCAAAAATATTTCAGTTATTTGATGAAATATGGAGTTAAAATAAGGTTATTTGGTTAAGACAATGCATGATATGCTGCTTTTTGTCTTTTTTCCATACAAATGCATATTCTAAAGAAGAAGATTTGAGCAACTGCACAAATAACAGACATTACAAAGTAAGTAAGGGAACATTTAAGAGATTTCTATTTTTCTTGCCATACACAGAACATGAAGCAGCATATCATGTATTGTCTTGACCAAAGCATCTTATTGTAATTCCATCTATCATCGAATAACTACAATATTTTTAGCGCAAACTTCAGGTGAAATGTTTTTCATCCCTTAATATCATTAGAGTCTTACAGCTGTGATGGCCGAGAGGTTAAGGCGCTGGACTCAAAATCCACTGGGATCTTCCCGCGCAGGTTCGAACCCTGCTCACAGCGACAATGCTTTAGTGTTCCTTTTTTCATATCTTTTCTTAAGATATGGGGCCCTATCTAAGCTGCATTTGGGCGGTAGGCGGGGTACACCCTGGACAAGTCACCACCTCATGGCAGGGCCAACACAGATAGACAGACAACATTCACACTCACATTCCAGGACTGCTCAGGACCTGCGTATTGTGAGGCGAATGCACTAACCCCTCTACCACCGTGATGCCCACATCATGCATTGTCTTGACCAAAAAATCGTATAAATTTTTGTACAAATTTCAGACCCAATGTTGTATTTTCTCTTATTTCAGTCGTCAATGTCCAATGAAAAGTGAATTTTGCACCAGACGTGTGTAGTTATCTGATGAAATATTGAATTACAGTAAGATTATTTGGTCATGACAATGCATGACATGCTGCATTATGTCCGCTTTTATCCAAATTGATATTCTACAGGAAAATAATATTGATCTCGAGTTACGGTTATTTGATTAAATATTGTATTACAATAAGATTGTAGCAGCATGCAGCATATCATGCACTGCCTTGTATGTCACTTCTGGAGTGTAGAAAGCTGAAACAGGTCTTTGATGGCCGAGAGGTTAAGGTGTTGGACTAGAAATCCAATGGGATCTTCCCGCGCAGGTTCAAATCCTGCTCACAGCGTTAATGTTCAAAACTTGCTTATAAACCTCTTGACCAAAATATCTTAATTCTATTAGTTTAACAACTAACTGCACTTTTTAGGTCAAACAATTCACTCCCCCCCTTCCTTAATCTTCTTCCAAATGGCAGCATATCATGCACTGTCTTGACCAAAATATTGTACTATCTTTCATCAAATAACTGCAATGTTTTCAGCTCAAAAGGGTCTACAAATGTAGGCAAATTTCCGGTTTAATGTCCGACTTTCCTTCTTACCTTTCTGATTACGCAGCATTACATGCATCGTCTTGACTAACAGATGTTATTATAACTCCAGCAAAAGCAGCTGCGATGGCGGAGATGTTAAGGTATCGGACTGGGAATCCAATGTTTCTATGTCTAATGACCACATTCTCACTATGCAGATTTCACGTCAAATGTCTTCCTCAGGTAATTGAAGTGGAACTGCATGCAGCATATCATGCACTGTCTTGACCAAACAATGTTACTAAAATCCCAGTAAGCTTTCATCCATTGTCTGTAAAATTTGGAAAAATGTATTGTCTGATGTCTATTTTTCTCCCCAGCTACCTAGCATAAAGCAGCACACCATGCATTGTCTTGACCAAAATATGTTATTGTAATTCAATCTTTTACTAAATTGCAATATTTTTTTCTTTATTCTGAATGTTTTTTTTTCTCTTGCTTTCCTTCCAAATAGCAACATGCAGCATATCATACACTGTCTTGCTAGTAATAAAGCTGTGATGGCCGAGCGGTTAAGGCGTTGGACTTGAAATCCATTGGGATCTTCCCGCGCAGGTTCGAACCCTGCTCACAGCGACAATACTTTAATTCTTTAGTGTGCCGTTTCTCAAATCTTCTCCTCAGAACTGCGTGCAGCATACCATGCACTGTCATGACCAAGTAGTGTTAGTGAAATTCACGCTACTCCAACTTTCATCCATCGTCTGAAAATTTCATTTTTTTCCATCGACCATGCATAAAGCAGCATACCATGCACTGTCTTGACCAAATAATTCTATTTTAACTCAGTCTTTATCAAATAACTGCAATATTTTTGGTACAAGTTTCAGGTCCAATGTGCTCACTTAATTGAAGCAAAACTGCGTGCAGCATATCATGCAGTGTCTTGACCAATAAATCACACTGAAATTCCAGTCACTTCAGCTTTCATCCACTGTCTGTAAAAGTTGGCAACATTCAGGTGGGATGTTTATGTTATCTTTTTTTTTTGTTTCCATCTACAGAGCATTAAGCAGCATATCATGCATTGTCTTGAACAAATAACCTTGTAATTCAATCTTTCATCAAATGACTGCAATATTTTTGGTGCAAATTTCAGGTTAAAGGTTTTATTTTCATTTCACTTCACTTTACTTCACTTCATTTCACCTTCAAATAGCAACATGCAGCATATCATGCACTAGCTTGTACGTCATTGAAGCAATTTAGAACTATTCCCACCTCAGAAACGGCTGTGATGGCCGAGAGGTGAAGGCGTTGGACTTGAAATCCAATAGCATCTTCTTGCGCAGGTTCGAATCCTGCTCACTGCGGTCTTTTATAATTTATGACCAACTTCTTACTGGTACATTTGCTCAAGGTTTCATGTCAAATATTCTCCTCAGTTAATTGAATCAGAATAGCGTGCAGCATATCATGTACTGTCTTGACCAAATAATGCTACTAATTACAGTCACTTCACCCTTCATTCATTATCTGCAAACGTTGGCAAATTACATGTCTAATGTCTTATTTTATTTTATTTTTTCGTCTACAAAGTATAATGCAGCATATTATTTATCGTCTTGACCAAAACATCTAATTATTTTTGTACAAATTTCAGGTCCAATGTTTATTTTTTTCTTATTTCAGTTGTCATTGTCCAATGACAACTAAATTTTGCCCCAAACGTGTGTAGTTATCTGATGAAATATTGAATTACAATAAGATTATTTGGTCACGACAATGCATGACATGCTGCATTATGTCCTGTTTTATCCAAATGGATATTCTACAGACAAACATTGAGTACCTGCACAGGTAACAAACTACAACACTGTGAGCAGGGTTCTAACCTAAGCGAGAAAAACCCATTGGATTCTGAGTCCAACGCCTTAACCTCTCGGCCATCACAGCTTCTGTTCTACAATACTGAAACCATGTAGACAGTGCATGATATGCTGCATGCTATTATTTGGAAGGGAATACAAAAAAACACTACACCTGAAATTTGGAATAACAATATTGCAGTTATTTGATGAAAGATTGAATTACAATAATAATATTTGGTGAAGCCAATTTATGATATGCTGCTTTATGCCCTGTAGATGGAACAAAAAAGGTAAAATAGACAAGGCACCTGAATTTGGCCAAAATTTGCAGTAACATTGTGGTCAAGACAGTACATGATATGCTGCACGCACTTTCAATGAACTGAGCACATTTAACATGAAATTGTCAAAACTTTGGTTGACTCGTCTCTTTTTTTAACCAAATGTACACATTCCAAAAATGCTGTACAGGCCGGTGCATGATATGCTGCATGCTGCTATTTGGAAGGAAAGTATAGGGGAAAACAACTTATGGACCTGAAATTTGTACCAAAAATATTTCAGTTATTTGATGAAATATGGAGTTAAAATAAGGTTATTTGGTTAAGACAATGCATGATATGCTGCTTTTTGTCTTTTTTCCATGCAAATGCATATTCTAAAGAAGAAGATTTGAGCAACTGCACAAATAACAGACATTACAAAGTAAGTAAGGGAAAATTTTAAGAGATTTCTATTTTTCTTGCCATACACAGAACATGAAGCAGCATATCATGTATTGTCTTGACCAAAGCATCTTATTGTAATTCCATCTATCATCGAATAACTACAATATTTTTAGCGCAAAATTCAGGTGAAATGTTTTTCATCCCTTAATACCATGGTGGGTCTTACAGCTGTGATGGCTGAGAGGTTAAGGCGTTGGACTCGAAATCCAATGGGATCTTCCCGCGCAGGTTTGAACCCTGCTCACAGCGACAATACTTTTGTGTGCATTTTTTCATATATTTTCTTGAGATATCTATCTCAGCTGCCTTTGGGTGGTAGGCGGCGTACACCCTGGACAAGTCACCACCTCATCGCAGGGCCAACACAGATAGACAGAAAACATTCACACTCACATTCCAGGACTGCTCAGGACCTTCGCATTGTGAGGCGAATGCACTAACCCCTCTACCACCGTGATGCCCACATCATGCATTGTCTTGACCAAAAAATCGTATAAATTTTTGTACAAATTTCAAACCCAATGTTGTATTTTCTCTTATTTCAGTCGTCAATGTCCAATGAAAAGTGAATTTTGCACCAGACGTGTGTAGTTATCTGATGAAATATTGAATTACAGTAAGATTATTTGGTCATGACAATGCATGACATGCTGCATTATGTCCTCTTTTATCCAAATTGATATTCCACAGAAAAATAATATTGAGTTACAGTTATTTGATGAAATATTGTATTACAATAAGATTGTAGCAGCATGCAGCATATCATGCACTGCCTTGTATGTCACTTCTGGAGTGTAGAAAACTGAAACAAGGCTGTGATGGCCGAGAGGTTAAGGCGTTGGACTAGAAATCCAATGGGATCTTCCCGCGCAGGTTCAAATCCTGCTCGCAGCGTTAATGTTCAAATCTTACTTATGAAGCTTGCATAGTCTTGACCAAAATATGTTAATTCAATTAATTTAACAACTAGCTGCACTTTTTAAGTCAAACAATTCACCCCCCCTATCTTGACCAAAATATTGTACTATCTTTATTCAAATAAAATAAGGATTTCGGCTCAAAAGGGTCTACAAATGATGGCAAATTTCAGGTTTAATGTCCAATTTTCCTTCTTACCTTTCTGATTACGCAGCATTACATGCATCGTCTTGACTAACAGATGTTATTATAACTCCAGCAAAAGCAGCTGCGATGGTGGAGATGTTAAGGTGTCGGACTGGGAATCCAATGTTTCTATGTCTAATGACCACATTCTTACTTTGCAGATTTCAGGTCAAATGTCCTCCTCGGGTAATTGAAGCGGAACTGCATGCAGCATATCATGCACTGTCTTGACCAAACAATGTTACTAAGATCCCGGTAAGCTTTCATCCATTGTCTGTAAAATTTGGAAAAATGTATTGTCTGAAGACTATTTTTCTCCCCAGCTACCTAGCATCAAGCAGCATACCATGCATTGTCTTGACCAAAATATGTTATTGTAATTCAATCTTTTACTAAAATGCAATATTTGTTTCTTTATTCTGAATGTTTTTTTTCCACTTACTTTCCTTCCATATAGCAACATGCAGCATATCATACACTGTCTTGTTAGTCAAAGAACTGTGATGGCGGAGCGGTTAAGGCGTTGGACTTGAAATCCAATGGGATCTTCCCGCGCAGGTTCGATCCCTGCTCACAGCGTAGGAGTCTTTTTTATGACCAATGTCTTACTCGTACATTTGCTCAAGGTTTCATGTAAAATATTCTCCTCAGTTAATTGAATCAGAACTGTGTGGAGCATATCATGCACTGTCTTGACCAAATACTAATTTCTGTAACTTCACCTCATATTCATTATCTGGAAAATTTGGCATATATCATGTCCAATGTCTATTTCATTTCTTTATCGACAGTGTAATGCAGCATATCATGCATTGTCTAATTAATTGACGTACAAATTTCAAATCCAGTGTTGTATTTTTTCTTTTTCAGTTGTCAATTTCCAATGACAGTTGTATTTTGCACCAAACATTTGTAGTTATCTGATGAAATATTAAATAACAGTAAGATTGTTTGGTCATGACATGTTGCATTAAGCCATTTATTTAATCCAAATAGATACTCTACAGAAATGATGAGCAATTTGAAAGGTAACAAACTACTACGCTGTGAGCAGGATTCAAACCTGCGCGGGACAATTCCAATGGATTTCAAGTCCAACGCCTTAACCTCTCGGCCATCACAGCTACTGCTCTACAATACCGAAACCATGTAGACAGTGCATGATATGCAAGGGAATACAAAAAAACACTACACCTGAAATTTGGAATAACAATATTGCAATTATTTTATGAAAGATTGAATTACAATAATAATATTTGGTCAAAACAATGCATGATATGCTGCTTTATACCCCGTAGATGGAACAAAAAAGTTAAAATAGACATGGCACCTGAATTTGGCCAAAATTTGCTGTAACATTGTGGTCAAGACAGTACATGATATGCTGCATGCACTTTCAATGAACTGAGCACATTTAACATGAAATTTTCAAAACTTTGGTTGACTCGTCTCTTTTTTAACCAAATGTACACATTCCAAAAAGGGCGTGCAGGCTGGTGCATGATATGCTGCATGCTGCTATTTGGAAGGAAAGTAAAGGACCTGAAATTTGTACCAAAAATATTTCAGTTATTTGATGAAATATGGAGTTAAAATAAGGCTATTTGGTTAAGACAATGCATGATATGCTGCTTTTTGTCTTACAAATGTATATTCTAAAGAAGAAGATTTGAGCAACTGCACAAATAACAGACATTACAAAGTAAGTAAGGGAACATTTAACAGATTTCTATTTTTCTTGCCATACACAGAACATGAAGCAGCATATCATGTATTGTCTTGACCAAAGCATCTTATTGTAATTCCATCGATCATCGAATAACTACAATCTTTTTAGCGCAAAAATCAGGTGAACTGTTTTTCATCCCTTAATATCATTAGAGTCTTACAGCTGTGATGGCCGAGAGGTTAAGGCGTTGGACTTGAAATCCAATGGGATCTTCCCGCGCAGGTTCGAACCCTGCTCGCAGCGACGATACCTTAGTGTTCCTTTTTTCATATCTTTGAGATGGGGGGGGGGCTATCTCAGCTGCATTCTGGCGGTAGGCGGGGTACACCCTGGACAAGTCACCATATAATCGCAGCGCCAACACAGGTAGACAGACAACATTCATACTCACATTCCAGGACTGCTCAGGGCCTTCGTGTTGTGAGACAAATGCACTAACCCCTCTTCTACCGTGATGCCCACATCATGCATTGTCTTGACCAAAACATCCTATCAATTATTGTACAAATTTCAGCCCCAATGTTGTATTTTCTCTTATTTCAGTTGTCAATGTCCAATGAAAACTGAATTTTGCACCAGACGTGTGTAGTTATCTGATGAAATATTGAATTACAGTAAGATTATTTGGTCATGACAATGCATGACATGCTGCATTATGTCCTCTTTTATCCAAATTGATATTCTACAGAAAAATAATATTGATCTCAAGTTACAGTTATTTGATGAAATTATTGTATTACAATAAGATTGTAGCAGCATGCAGCATATCATGCACTGCCTTGTATGTCACGTCTGGAGTGTAGAAAGCTGAAATAAGGCTGTGATGGCCGAGAGGTTAAGGTGTTGGACTAGAAATCCAATGGGATCTTCCCGCGCAGGTTCAAATCCTGCTCGCAGCGTTAATGTTCAAAACTTTCTTATAAAGCTTAGATAGTCTTGACCAAAATATCTAAATTCAATTAATTTAACAACTAACTGCACTTTTTAGGTCAAACAATTCACCCCCCCTTCCTTAATCTTCTTCCAAATGGCAGCATATCATGCACTGTCTTGACCAAAATATTGTACTATCTTTCATCAAATAACTGCAATGTTTTCAGCTCAAAAGGGTCTACAAATGATGGCAAATTTCAGGTTTAATGTCCAATTTTCCTTCTTACCTTTCTGATTACGCAGCATTACATGCATCGTCTTGACTTACGGATGTTATTATAACTCCAGCAAAAGCAGCTGCGATGGCGGAGATGTTAAGGTATCGGACTGGGAATCCAATGTTTCTATGTCTAATGACCACATTCTTACTTTGCAGATTTCAGGTCAAATGTCCTCCTCGGGTAATTGAAGCGGAACTGCATGCAGCATATCATGCACTGTCTTGACCAAACAATGTTACTAAGATCCCGGTAAGCTCTCATCCATTGTCTGTAAAATTTGGAAAAATGTATTGTCTGAAGACTATTTTTCTCCCCAGCTACCTAGCATAAAGCAGCATACCATGCATTGTCTTGACCAAAATATGTTATTGTAATTCAATCTTTTACTAAAATGCAATATTTGTTTCTTTATTCTGAATGTTTTTTTTTCCACTTACTTTCCTTCCATATAGCAACATGCAACATATCATACACTGTCTTGGTAGTCAAAGAGCTGTGATGGCCGAGCGGTTAAGGCGTTGGACTTGAAATCCAATGGGATCTTCCCGCGCAGGTTCGATCCCTGCTCACAGCGTAGGAGTCTTTTTTATGACCAATGTCTTACTCGTACATTTGCTCAAGGTTTCATGTAAAATATTCTCCTCAGTTAATTGAATCAGAACTGTGTGGAGCATATCATGCACTGTCTTGACCAAATACTAATTTCTGTAACTTCACCTCATATCCATTATCTGGAAAATTTGGCATATATCATGTCCAATGTCTATTTCATTTCTTTATCGACAGTGTAATGCAGCATATCATGCATTGTCTAATTAATTGACGTACAAATTTCAAATCCAGTGTTGTATTTTTTCTTTTTCAGTTGTCAATTTCCAATGACAGTTGTATTTTGCACCAAACATTTGTAGTTATCTGATGAAATATTAAATAACAGTAAGATTGTTTGGTCATGACATGTTGCATTAAGCCATTTATTTAATCCAAATAGATACTCTACAGAAATGATGAGCAATTTGACAGGTAACAAACTACTACGCTGTGAGCAGGATTCAAACCTGCGCGGGACAATTCCAATAGATTTCAAGCCCAACGCCTTAACCTCTCGGCCATCACAGCTACTGCTCTACAATACCGAAACCATGTAGACAGTGCATGATATGCAAGGGAATACAAAAAAACACTACACCTGAAATTTGGAATAACAATATTGCAATTATTTTATGAAAGATTGAATTACAATAATAATATTTGGTCAAAACAATGCATGATATGCTGCTTTATGCCCCGTAGATGGAACAAAAAAGTTAAAATAGACATGGCACCTGAATTTGGCCAAAATTTGCTGTAACATTGTGGTCAAGACAGTACATGATATGCTGCATGCACTTTCAATGAACTGAGCACATTTAACATGAAATTTTCAAAACTTTGGTTGACTCGTCTCTTTTTTAACCAAATGTACACATTCCAAAAAGGGCGTGCAGGCTGGTGCATGATATGCTGCATGCTGCTATTTGGAAGGAAAGTAAAGGACCTGAAATTTGTACCAAAAATATTTCAGTTATTTGATGAAATATGGAGTTAAAATAAGGCTATTTGGTTAAGACAATGCATGATATGCTGCTTTTTGTCTTACAAATGTATATTCTAAAGAAGAAGATTTGAGCAACTGCACAAATAACAGACATTACAAAGTAAGTAAGGGAAAAGTTTAAGAGATTTCTATTTTTCTTGCCATACACAGAACATGAAGCAGCATATCATGTATTGTCTTGACCAAAGCATCTTATTGTAATTCCATCGATCATCGAATAACTACAATATTTTTAGCGCAAAAATCAGGTGAACTGTTTTTCATCCCTTAATATAATGATGGGTCTTACAGCTGTGATGGCCGAGAGGTTAAGGCGTTGGACTTGAAATCCAATGGGAACTTCCCGCGCAGGTTCGAACCCTGCTCACAGCTACGATACCTTAGTGTTCCTTTTTTCATATCTTTGAGATGGGGGGCGGCCTATCTCAGCTGCATTCTGGCGGTAGGCGGGGTACACCCTGGACAAGTCACCATATAATCGCAGCGCCAACACAGGTAGACAGACAACATTCACACTCACATTCCAGGACTGCTCAGGGCCTTCGTGTTGTGAGACAAATGCACTAACCCCTCTTCTACCGTGATGCCCACATCATGCATTGTCTTGACCAAAACATCGTATCAATTATTGTACAAATTTCAGCCCCAATGTTGTATTTTCTCTTATTTCAGTTGTCAATGTCCAATGAAAACTGAATTTTGCACCAGACGTGTGTAGTTATCTGATGAAATATTGAATTACAGTAAGATTATTTGGTCATGACAATGCATGACATGCTGCATTATGTCCTCTTTTATCCAAATTGATATTCTACAGAAAAATAATATTGATCTCAAGTTACAGTTATTTGATGCAATTATTGTATTACAATAAGATTGTAGCAGCATGCAGCATATCATGCACTGCCTTGTATGTCACTTCTGGAGTGTTGAAAGCTGAAACAAGGCTGTGATGGCCGAGAGGTTAAGGTGTTGGACTAGAAATCCAATGGGATCTTCCCGCGCCGGTTCAAATCCTGCTCGCAGCGTTAATGTTCAAAACTTTCTTATAAAGCTTAGATAGTCTTGACCAAAATATCTAAATTCAATTAATTTAACAACTAACTGCACTTTTTAGGTCAAACAATTCACCCCCCCTTCCTTAATCTTCTTCCAAATGGCAGCATATCATGCACTGTCTTGACCAAAATATTGTACTATCTTTCATCAAATAACTGCAATGTTTTCAGCTCAAAAGGGTCTACAAATGTAGGCAAATTTCAGGTTTAATGTCCGATTTTCCTTCTTACCTTTCTGATTACGCAGCATTACATGCATCGTCTTGACTTACGGATGTTATTATAACTCCAGCAAAAGCAGCTGCGATGGCGGAGATGTTAAGGTATCGGACTGGGAATCCAATGTTTCTATGTCTAATGACCACATTCTCACTATCCATATTTAAGGTCAAATGTCCTCCTCAGGTAATTGAAGCGGAACTGCATGCAGCATATCATGCACTGTCTTGACCAAACAATGTTACTAAAATCCCAGTCAGCTTTCATCCATTGTCTGTAAAATTTGTAAAAATAAATTGTCTGAAGACTATTTTTTTTCCCAGCTACCTAGCATAAAGCAGCATACCATGCATTGTCTTGACCAAAATATGTTATTGTTATTCAATCTTTTACTAAATAACTGCGATATTTTTGTACATTTTTATTTTATTTTAAATATTTTTTTTCTCTTACTTTCCTACCAAATAGCACATGCAGCTCATATAATGTCTTGGCAGTTAAAGAGCTGTGATGGCCGAGAGGTTAAGGCGTTGGGCTTGAAATCCAATGGGATCTTCCCGCGCAGGTTTGATCCCTGCTCAGTGCGCAGGAGTATATTTTAGGACAAATTTCTTACTGGTAAATTTGCTCAAGGTTTCATGTCAAATATTCTCCTCAGTTAATTGAATCAGAACTGTGTGCTGCCCTTCATTTACTTCCAAATAGCAGCATGCTGCATATCATGCACTGTCTTGAATATCACTTCTGTAAAAATACCATGGAAGGTTGTGATGGCCGCGTGGTTAAGGCTTTGGATATGATATCCAGTATGATCTTACCGCGCAAGAGTCGAATCCTGCTCACAGCGTCAATGTTTACCTCTTACTCAAATTCAGTTTGTTGAATCACACTGCTTACAGCATATCATGCACTGTCTTGACCAAAAAAAATATTTCTGAAATTCCTAAAACTCCAACTTTTTTTCAATTGTCAAAATTATTTTTGGTGCAAATTTCTGGTATTGTTTTTTTTCCCCTTCATTTCACCTTCAAATAACAACATGCACCATGTCATGCACTTGCTTTTACATCAGTGTAGAAAAGTAAGAAAAGAGCTATGATGGCCGAGAGGTTTAGGTGTTGGACTAGAAATCCAATATGATCTTCCCGGACAGGTTCAAACCCTGCTCACAGTGATAATATTTACTTCTTAAGTGTGCCATTTCCCAAATATCCTCCTGCGAACTGTGTGCAGCATACCATGCACCGTCATGACCAAGCAACTCCAACCTTCATCCACTGTCTGCAGACTTTGGGAAATGTCTTCTTATTTTCTTTTTTTCCATCCGCAGTGCATAAAGCAGCATACCATGCACTGTCTTGACCAAATAAAGTTACTGAAATTCCAGCAACTCCAGCTTTCATCTGCAAACATTGGCAATTCAATGTCCAATGACTACTGAATTTTGCACCATGAGATCGCAGTTATTTGATGAAATATTGTATTGTGATAAGATTATTTGTTTAAGACAATGCATGATATGCAGCTTTTTGTCCTTTTTTAATCTAGATGTATATTCTAGGTAAGGATATGAAGATAAAACCTTAACTTTTTGGCCATCACAAACTCTTCTGGAAACTGTTCTACTTTCCGGAAATGACGCAGAAGACAGTGCATGATATGCTAATGTGAACATGGTCCCAACCTGCGCATGAGGGTCCCAATGGATTTGGAGTTTAAAGGCTTAGCCTCTCAGCCGAACATAAACTGACTTTCCAGAAATGTCGTACAAGGCAGCGCATGATATGCAGCATGCTGTTATTTAGAAGAAAAATTAAATAAAAATAAACATTGGACCTGAAACTTGCACCAAAAAATTGCAATTATTTAATGAACTATTAGATCACAATTAGGTTTTTTTGGTCAAGACAATGCATGATTTGCTGATTTATGTTCTTTTTTAGATTACAGCAAATTTCAGGTGAAATCTTTTTCTTCCACAAATTTATTTTAACAAAAGCGGCACACAGCATGTCATGCACTCTCATACAGCTGTGATGGCTGAGAGGTTAAGACCTTGGGTTTGAAGTCTAATGGGATCTTTCCCGCGTATGTTCGAATCCTGCTCACAGCGTCGATGTTTACCTCTTCCTTGTGCCAATACTAAAATTCAGTTTGCTGAAACAGTATTGTGTGCAGCATATCATGCACTGTCTCCCACAATATTGAGTTCGAGTCACAGTTGTTTGATGAAATATTTTACTGTAATAAGATTGCAGCAGCATACAGCATATCATGCACTGTCTTGTATCTCACTTCTGGAATGTAGAAAGCTGAAACAAGGCTGTGATGGACTAGAAAGCCAATGGGGTCTTCCTGCTTACGTTCGAACCCTGCTCACAGCGTCTATGTTCCCTTCTTACTCAAATTCAGTTTGCTGAATCACACTGCTCGTTTATGTTCAATTCTTACTTACAAAGCAGCATTCCATGCATTGTCTTGATCAAAATATCATAATTCTATTAGTTTAACAACTAACTGCACTTTTTTGGTCAAACAATTCACTCCCCCCCTTCCTGAATGTTCTTCCAAATGGCAGCATATCATGCACTGTCTTGACCAAAATATTGTACTATCATCAAATAACTGCAATGTTTTCGACTCAAAAGGGTCTACAAACGTAGGCAAATTTCAGGTTTAATGTCCGACTTTCCTTCTTACCTTTCTGATTACGCAGCATTACATGCATCGTCTTGACTCGAAATGTTATTATAACTCCAGCAAAATCAGCTGCGATGGCGGAGATGTTAAGGTATCGGACTGGGAAGCCAATGTTTCCATGTCTAATGACCACGTTCTTACTTTGCAGATTTCAGGTCAAATGTCCTTCTCAGATATTGGAAGCGGAACTACGTGCAGCATATCATGCACTATCTTGAGCAAACAATGTTACTAAAATTTCAGTCAGCTTTCATCCATTGTCTGCAAAATTTGTAAAATAATTTGTCTGAAGACTATTTTTCTCCCCAGCTACCTAGCAGAAGCAGCATACCATGCATTGTCTTGACCAAAATATGTTATTGTTATTCAATCTTTTACCAAATAACTGAAATATTTTTGTACATTTTTTATTTATTCTGAATGTTTTTTTCTCTCTGACTTTCCTTCCAAATAGCAACATGCAGCGTATCATACACTGTCTCGTGAGTTAAAAGAGCTGTGATGGCCGAGCGGTTAAGGCGTTGGACTTGAAATCCAATGGGATCTTCCCGCGCAGGTTCGATCCCTGCTCACAGCGTTGTAGTCCATTTTTTGACCAATTTCTTACCCGTACATTTGCTCAATGTTTCATGTCAAATATTCTCCTCAGTTAAATAAATCAGAATTGCGTGCTGTCTTTCATTTCCTTCCAAATAGCAGCATGCTGCATATCATGCACTGTCGTGTAAATCACTTCTGTATCAATATTAAGGAAGCTTGTGATCCAGTGGGATCTTCCCGCGCAGGTTCGAACCCTGCTCACAGCGACGATATTTTCTTCTTAAGTGTGCCATTCCTCAAATATTCTCCTGAGAACTGTGTGCAGCATACCATGCATCGTCATGACCAAGTAATGTTACTGAAATTCCAGCAACTCCAACCTTCATCCACTGTCTGCAAACTTTGGGAAATGTCTTCTTATTCTCTTTCTTTTCCATCCGCAGTGCATAAAGCAGCATACCATGCACTGTCTTGACCAAATAATGTTACTGAAATTCCAGCAACTCCAGCTTTCATCTGCAAACATTGGCAATTCAATGTCTAATGACTACTGAATTTTGCACCAAAAGATCGCAGTTATTTGATGAAATATTGTATTATAATAAGATTGCAGCAGCATACAGCATATCATGCACTGTCTTGTATGTCACTTCTGGAATGTAAAAATCTCAAACAAGGCTGTGATGGACTAGAAAGTCAATGGGATCTTCCCGCGCAGGTTCAAACCCTGCTCACAGCGTCAACGTTTACCTCTTACTTGTGCCAATCCTCAAATTCAGTTTGCTGAAACAGGATTGTGTGCAGCATATCATGCACTGTCTCGCACAATATTGGGTTCAGGTCACAGTTATTTGATGAAATATTTTATTATAATTAGATTGCAGCAGCATACAGCATATCATGCACTGTCTTGTATGTCACTTCTGGAATGTAGAAAGCTGAAACAAGGCTGTGATGGACCAGAAAGTCAATGGGATCTTCCCGCGTACGTTTGAACCCTGCTCACAGCGTCTATGTTGACCTTTTATTCAAATTCAGTTTGCTGAATCACACTGCTCGTTTATGTTCAATTCTTACTTACAAAGCAGCATACCATGCATTGTCTTGATCAAAATATCTCAATTCAACAATGCACCCTAACCCCTTCCTGAATGTTCTTCCAAATGGCAGCATATCATGCACTGTCTTGACCAAATTATTGTACTATCTTTCATCAAATAACTGCAATGTTTTCAGCTCAAAAGGGTCTACAAATGTAGTCAAATTTCAGGTTTAATGTCCGAGTTTCCTTCTAACCTTTCTGATTACGCAGCATTACATGCATCGTCTTGACTAACAGATGTTATTATAACTCCAGCAAAAGCAGCTGCGATGGCGGAGATGTTAAGGTATCGGACTGGGAATCCAATGTTTCTATGTCTAATGACCACATTCTTACTTTGCAGATTTCAGGTCAAATGTCCTCCTCAGGTAATTGAAGTGGAACTACGTGCAGCATATCATGCACTGTCTTGACCAAACAATAACACTAAAATTCCAGTCAGCTTTCATCCATTGTCTGTAAAATTTTGTAAAAATAAATTGTCTGAAGACTATTTTTCTCCCCAGCTACCTAGCATAAAGCAGCATACCATGCATTGTCTTGACCAAAATATGTTATTGTTATTCAATCTTTTACTAAATAACTGCAAATATTTTTGTAATTTTTTTATTTATTCTGAATGTTTTTTTCTCCCTGACTTTCCTTGTAAATAGCAACATGCAGCGTATCATACACTGTCTCGTGAGTTGAAAGAGCTGTGATGGCCGAGCGGTTAAGGCGTTGGACTTGAAATCCAATGGGATCTTCCCGCGCAGGTTCGAACCCTGCTCACAGCATTGGCGTCCATTTAATGACCAATTTCTTACCCGTACATTTGCTCAATTTTTCATGTCAAATATCCTCATGAGTTAATTGAATTAGAACTGCTTGCTGTTCTTCATTTACTTCCAAACAGCAGCGTGCAGCATAGCATGCACTGTCTTGTATATCACTTCTGGAATGTATCACTATGAAAGGAAGGTCGTGATGGCCGAGAGGTTAAGGCGTTGGACTTGAAATCTAATGGGATATTCCCGTGCAGGTTCAATCCCTCCTCACAGCATGTATGTTTACCTCTTACTCAGATTCAGTTTGCTGAATCACACTACTAACAGCATATCACGCGCTGTCTTGACCAAAAAATATTTTTGAAATTTCAACAACTCCTACTATTTCCTATTGTCAAAATTATTCTTGGTGCAAATTTCAGGTATTCAAAAAAAAAAATTCCTTCATTTCACCGTCAAATAACAACATGCAGCATGTCATACACTTTCCTTTTACATCAGTGCAGGAAAGTAAGAAAAGAGCTGTGATGGCCAAGAGGTTAAGGCGTTATAGTCAAAATTCAATGGGATCTTCCTGCGCAGGTTCGAACCCTTTCTTTGTGTAATCTTGAAGACACTTTTGTTGTACTTGTGCAATGGCAATAAAGACCTCTCCTATCCTATACTTCTCACAACGACAATATTTTCTCAAGTGTGCCTTTTCTCAAATATTCTCCTGAGAACTGTGTGCAGCATACCATGCACTGTCTTGACCAAATAAAGTTACTGAAATTCCAGCAACTCCAGCTTTCATATGCAAACATTGGCATTTCAATTTCCTACGACTACTGAATTTTGCACCAAAAGATCGCAGTTATTTGATGAAATATTGTATTATGATAAGATTATTTGTTTAAGACAATGCATGATATGAGGCTTTATGTCCTTTTTTAAATCTAGATGTATGTTCTAGGAAAGGATATGAAGATAAAACCTTAACCTTTTGGCCATCACAGACTCTTCTGGAAATGACGCAGAAGACAGTGCATGATATGCTAATGTGAACAGGATCCCAACCTGCGCAGGAGGGTCCAAATGGATTTTGAGTTTAAAGACTTAGCTTCTCTCAGCCGAACATAAAATGACGATTTCCAGAAATTTCGTACAAGGCAGTGCATGATATGCAGCATGCTGTTATTTAGAAGAAGAACAAATAAAAAATAAACATTGGACTTGAAATTTGCACCAAAAAAATTGCAGTCATTGGATTACAATAAGTTTTTGGGGTCAAAATAATGCATGATATGCTGATTTATGTTCTTTTTTGACCAAAAAAAAGAATATGTATATATATATATATATATATATATATATATATATATATATATATATATATATATATATATATATATATATATATATATCCCACTCTCCCTTGTGGAGGGGGTCCGGTCCGATCCGGTGGCCATGTACTGCTCGCCTGTGTATCGGCTGGGGACATCTCTGCGCTGCTGATCCGCCTCCGCTTGGGATGGTTTCCTGCTGGCTCCGCTGTGAACGGGACTCTCGCTGCTGTGTTGGCTCCGCTTTGGACTGGACTATTGCGACTTTGTTGGATCCATTATGGATTGAACTTTCACAGTATCATGTTAGACCCGCTCGACATCCATTGCTTTCCTCCTCTCCAAGGTTCTCACAGTCATCATTGTCACCGACGTCCCACTGGGTGTGAGTTTTCCTTGCCCTTATGTGGGCCTACCGAGGATGTCGTAGTGGTTTGTGTTGTGGTTTGTGCAGCCCTTTGAGACACTAGTGATTTAGGGCTATATATGTAAACATTGATTGATTGATTGATTGATATATATATATATATATATATATATATATATATATATATATATATACATACATACATCCATTTTCTACCGCTTATTCCCTTTGGGGTCGCGGGGGGCACTGGGGGGGCACAGCTATCTCAGCGGAAGGCGGTGTATATATATATATATATATATATATATATATATATATATATATATATATATATATATATATATATATATATATATATATATATATAAAAGAAACATTCTATAATCAAAAATTGACATACAAACTATTGCATGCAATCTTTCCTTAAATAACTGCAATGTTTTCGATTCAAAAGGGTCTGCAAATGTTGGTAAATTTCAGGTTTGATGTCCTATGTTCCTTCTTCCCTTTTTGCTTGGCATTCCGCAGCATTACATGCATGGTCTCGACTCATAGATCTTGTTATAACTCCAGCAAAAGCAGCTGCGATGGCAGAGATGTTAAGGTGTCGGACTGGAATTCCAATGTTTGTATGTCTAATGACCACATTCTTATTTTGCATATTTCAGGTCAAATGTCCACCTCAGGTAATTGAAGCAGAACTGCGTGCAGCATATCATGCACTGTCTTGACCAAACAATGTTACTAAAATTCCAGTAAGCTTTCATCCATTGTCTGTAAAATTTATAAAAATAAATTGTCTGAAGACTATTTTTCTCCCCAGCTACCTAGCATAAAGCAGCATACCATGGATTGTCTTGACCAAAATATGTTATTGTTATTCAATTTTTTACTAAATAACTGCAATATTTTTGTACATTTTTTATTTATTCTGAATGTTTTTTTCTCTCTGACTTTCCTTCCATATAGCAACATGCAGCATATCATACACTGTCTCGTGTGTTGAAAGAGCTGTGATGGCCGAGCGGTTAAGGCTTTGGACTTGAAATCCAATGGGATCTTCCCGCGCACGTTCGATCCCTGCTCACAGCGTCAGAGTCTGTTTTATGACCAATTTCTTACTTGTACATTTGTTCAAGGTTTCATGATACATATTCTCCTCAGTTAATTGAATCAGAACTGTATGCAGCATATCATGCACTGTCTTGACCAAATAAAGTTACTAATTTCAGTAACTTCACCTTCCATCCATTATCTGGAAACTTTGGCATATATCATGTCCAATGTCTATTTCATTTCTTTTTTTATCCACAGAGTGTAATGCAGCATATCATGCATTGTCTTGACCAAAAAATCAAATTAATTGTCGTACAAATTTCAAATCCAATGTCGTATTTTTTCTTTTTTCAGTTGTCAATGTCCAATGACAACTGTATTTTGCAACAAACGTGTGTACTTATCTGATGAAATATTGAATTACAGTAAGATTGTTTGGTCATGACAATGCATGACATGTTGCATTATGTCATTTTTTTTAATCCAAATGGATATTCTACAGAAAAAGGATGCGCAACTTGACGGATAACAAACTACCACGCTGTGAGCAGGATTGATAACAAACTACTACGCTGTGAGCAGGATTCGAACCTGCGCGGGAAGAACCCAATGGATTTCTAGTCCATCGCCTTAACCTCTCGGCCATCACAGCCTCCGTTTACCTGTCCGGAAATGACGTAGACAGTGCAAGATATGCTGCATGCTATTATTCGGAAGGAAAAAAAACAAAAACATTACACCTGAAATTTGCAATTAAAACATTGCAGTTATTTGATAAAATATTTAATTATAATGATAATATTTGGTCAAGACAATGCATGATATGCTGCTTTATGCCCCGTAGATTGAATAAAAAAGTTAAAATAGACATGGCACCTGAATTTGGCAAAAAATTGCAGTAACATTATGTGGTCAAGACAGTACATGATATGCTGAACAAACTTTCAATGAACTGAGCATATTTAACCTGATATTTGCAAAATTTTGGTAGACTTGTCCTTTTTTTTATTCAAATGTACACATTCCAAAAATGCTGTACAGGCCGGTGCATGATATGCTGCATGCTGCTATTTGGAAGGAAATTAAAGAGGAAAAAAAATGAATGGACCTGAAATTTGGACAAAACATATTTCAGTTATTTGATGAAATATGGAGTTACAATAAGGTTATTTGGCTAAGACAATGCATGATATGCTGCTTTTTTGTCTTTTTAGATACAAATGTATATTCTAAAGAAGAAGATTTGAGCAACCGCATAAATAACAGACATTGACACTAAGTAAGTAAGGGAACATTTAAGAGATTTCTATTTTTTTCCCGTATACAGAACATGAAGCAGCATATCATGCATTGTCTTGACCAACGCATCTTATTGTAATTCCATCTATCATCAAATAACTACAATATTTTTAGTGCAAATTCAGGTAAAATAGTTTTCTTCCCCTAATTTCCTTCTAAAAAAAAAGCAGGATGCAGCATATTATGCATTGTCTTATGGGTGTGATGGCCGAGAGGTTAAGGCGTTGGACTTGAAATCCAATGGGATCTTGAACCCAATTCGCAGCGACGATACTTCTTTAGTGTGCCGTTTTTCATTTATTTTCTTCAGAACTGCGTGCAGCATACCATGCACTGTCATGACCAAGTCATGTTACTGAAATTCCATCTACTCTAACTTTCTTTCATCTTTCATTGTCTGCAAACTTTGGCAAATGTCCTTTTATTTAATTTTTTTCCATCGACAGCGCATAAAACAGCATACCATGCATAAATATATATATATATATATATATATATATATATATATATATATGAACATTCTATAATTAAAAAAATGACGTACAAACCAGTGCATGCAAAAAACAGCATGCAGCATATCATGCACTGTCCTGACCAAAATATTTTACTATCTTTCATCAAATAACTGCAATGTTTTTGCTGCAGAAGGGTCTGCAAATGTTGTCAAAATTTCAGGTTTGATGTCCCATTTTCCTTCTTTCCTTTCTGCTTGGCATTACGCAGCATTACATGCATGGTCTCGACTCACAGATGTTATTATAACTCAAGCAAAAGCAGCTGCGATGGCGGAGATGTTAAGGTATCGGACTGGAAATCCAATGTTTCTATATCTAATGACCACATTCTTAATTTGCAGATTTCAGGTCAAATGTCCTCCTCAGGTAATTGAAGCAGAACTGCGTGCAGCATATCATGCACTGTCTTGACCAAACAATGTTACTGAAATTCCAGTCAGCTTTCATCCATTGTCTGTAAAATTTGTAAAATGTATTGTCTGATGTCTATTTTTCCCCCAGCTACCTAGCATAAAGCAGCATACCATGCATTGTCTTGACCAAAATATGTTGTTGTTATTCAATCTTTCACTAAATAACTGCAATATTTTTTTAATTTTTTTTTTATTCTGAATGTTTTATTTGCTCTTACTTTTCTTCCAAACAGCAACCTGCAGCATATCATACACTGTCTTGGTAATCACTCAGCTATGATGGCCGAGAGGTTAAGGCGTTGGACTTGAAATCCAATGGGATCTTCCCGCGCAGGTTTGATCCCTGCTCACAGCGTCAGCGTATTTTTATGACCAATAACTTACTCGCACATTAGCTCAAGATTTCATGTCAAATATTTTCCTCAGTTAATTGAATCAGAATTGCATGCAGCATATCATGCACTGTCCTGACCAAAAAATGCTACCAATTTCAGTAACTTCACCTTCCATCCATCCATCCATCCATTTCCTACCGCTTATTCCCTTTTCGGGTCGCGGGGGGCGCTGGTGCCTATCTCAGCTACAATCGGGCGGACAAGTCCCCACCTCCCATCCATTATCTGCAAACTTTGGCAAATATCATGTCCAATGTTTATTTTTTTATTTTTTTTTTATCCACAGAGCGTAATGCAGCATATCATGCATTGTCTTGACCATAAAATATTATTAGTTGATGTACACATTTCAAAACAAATGTTGTATTTTCTCATATTTCAGTTGTCAATGTCCAATGACAACTAAATTTTGCACAAAACGTGTATATTTATCTGATGAAATATTGAATTACAGTAAGATTATTTGGTCATACCGATTATTCCCTTTTGGGGTGGCGGGGGGCGCTGGCGCCTATCTCAGCTACAATCGGGCGAAAGGGCGGGGTACACCCTGGACAAGTCGCCACCTCATCGCAGGGCCAACACAGATAGACAGACAACATTCACACTCTAGGGCCAATTTAGTGTTGCCAATCAACCTATCCCCAGGTGCATGTGTTTGGAAGTTGGAGGAAGCCGGAGTACCCGGAGGGAACCCACGCATTCACGGGGAGAACATGCAAACTCCACACAGTAAGATCCCGAGCCTGGATTTGAACCCAGGACTGCAGGAACTTCGTATTGTGAGGCAGACGCACTAACCCCTGTGCCACCGTGAAGCCCCCAGCCTCTGTTATCCAGTCTGGAAATCATGTAACAGTGCATGATATGCTGCATGCTTTTATTTGGAAGGGAATAAAAACTAAATATTACACCTGAAATTTGTAATAAAAATAGTGCAGTTATTTAATGAAAAATTGAATTACAATAATAATATATGGTCAAGACAATGCATGATATGCTGCTTTTTTGTCTTTTTAGATACAAATGTATATTCTAAAGAAAAAGATTTCACCAACTGCACAAATAACAGACATTGACGCTAAGTAAGGGAACATTTAAGAGATTTAAATTTTTTCCCATATACAGAACATGAAGCAGCATATCATGCATCGTCTTGACCAAAACATCTTATTGTAATTCCATCTTTCATCAAATAACTACCATATTTTTAGCGCAAACTTCAGGAGAAATATTTTACTTCCCCTAATTTCCTTCTAAAAGAAGCGGCACACAGCATATCATGCAGAGTCTACCAGCTGTGATGGCCGAGAGGTTAAGGCGTTGGACTCGAAATCCAATGGGATCTTCCCACGCAGGTTCGAATCCTGCTCACAGCGACAATACTTTACTTCTTTAGTGTGCCGTTTCTCAAATCTTTTCTTCAGAACTGCGTGCAGCATACCATGCACTGTCATGACCAAGTAATCTTACAGAAATTCCAACTACTCCAACTTTCTTTTTAATTGTCTGCAAACTTTGGCAAATGTCCTTTTATTTATTTATTTTTTTCCATCGACAGTGCATAAAACAGCATACCATGCACTGTCTTGACCAGTGGTTCTTAACCTTGTTGGAAGTACCGAACCCCACTAGTTTCATATGCGCATTTCTTAAGTGAAAAATAATTGTTTTTATTTTTTTTTTTCAAATTCAACCTTATTTCCTTGAATTGCCGCCGGGGCACTGATTAATTCAAAACCTCTTCTCAATCCTGTGCTTACCAAAGGCATGCGGTAAAAGTAAGCATGCGCAAATTTTTTAAAAACCTCTTCTCACTCCGGCACTTACCAAAGGCATGCAGTAAAAAATTGTGTGTGATGTAAGCTTGGACCTTAAATCCTACTGAATAGCTCTTAATCTTCTTCCCTTTATGCAATTTCAAATTACCGGTATTGAAATCAGCCTCCTCCATTTTGAAAATGATGACTGGGGAAGCTTCACTCCAAACGTCACGAGTTTGACCGGGCAGTAATACTAAGCATGCGCTAATTATTTTGGGAAGCGAGTTTGAACTGGCAGTAATTCAAGGCAGGCGCAATTCAAGGAAATACGGTATATGTTTTTGGTAACACTTTAGTATGGGGAACATTCTAAACAACAAAGAATTCATTTAGATTTATTTGGACAGTACGGGAACATATTCTAAGTAATAAAGACTTACCTGTAATTAGAGTTATTTGGTTAGGGTTAGTGTCAGGGTTAAAGGGTTAGGGTTAAAATAAGGCCATGTCGAATAAGGCATTAATAACTACTTAATAATGATTAGTTAAGAGACAATATGTTACTAATTTGCATGTTAATAGGCAACTAATTAAACCAAAGTGTTACCATGGGGACGGCGTGGCACGGTTGGGAGAGTGGCCGTGCCAGCAACCTGAGGGTTCCTGGTTCAATCCCCAGCTTCTACCAACCGCGTCAAGTCCGTTGTGTCCTTGAGCAAGACCCTTCACCCTTGCTCCTGATGGGTCCTGGTTTGTGCCTTGCATGGCAGCTTCCGCCATCAGTGTGTGGATGTGTGTGTGAACGGGTGAATGTGGAAATAGTGTCAAAGCGCTTTGAGTACCTTGAAGGTAGAAATGCGCTATACCAGTACAACCCATTTACCATGTTTTTTTACTGGTGCACAAAATGAACCGTGCATGAACATCACCTTGTTGAAACAACGAAAACCAACACAGTGCATAAACTCACAACCAATTACACACCTGCAAATCAGTCAGCTGTTGCTGTATCCGTAATACGCCGACAGGGAGAAGTTTGTATTTACACGATGAGTCGGGTGTGTTTTGACCTTTGCCGAACCCCTGAGGCCGACTCACCGAACCCAGGTTAAGAACCACTGGTCTTGACCAAATAATGTTACTGAAATTTAAGCAACTCCATCTTTCATCAATTATCTACAAACTTTGGAAATTCAATGTCCAATAACTACTGAAGTTGGCACCAAAAGATTCCAGTTATTTGATGAAATATTGTATTATGATAAGATTATTTGGTTAAGACAATGCATGGTATGCTACTTTATGATCTTTCCAGGAAAGGATTTGAGGATAACACCAGCATCTTATTGTAATTCCATCTTTCATCAAATAACTAAGATATTTTTAGCGCAAACTTCAGGTGAAATATTTTTCTTCCCCAAATTTCCTTAAAAAAAACCATCAGCACACAGCATATCATACGGTCTCTTATAGCTGTGATGGCCGAGAGGTTAAGGCGTTGGACTCGAAATCCAATGGGATCTTCCCGCCCAGGTTCGAACCCTGCTCACAGCGACAATGTTTACTTCTTTAGTGTGCCGTTTCTCAAACTTTTTCTCAGAACTGCTTTCAGCATACCATGCACTGTCATGACCAAATAATGTTACTTAAATTTAAGCAACTCCATCTTTCATCAATTATCTACAAACTTTGGCAATTCAATATCCAATAACTACTGAATTTGGCACCAAAAGATTGCAGTTATTTGATGACATGTTTTATTATGATAAGATTATTTGGTTAAGACAATGCATGGTATGCTGCTTTATGTTCTTTCCAGGAAAGGATTTGAGGATAACACCAGCATCTTATTGTAATTCCATCTTTCATCAAATAACTACAATATTTTTTGCGCAAACTTCAGGTGAAATATTTTTCTTCCCCAAATTTCCTTAAAAAAAAAACCATCAGCACACAGCATATCATTCAGTCTCTTACAGCTGTGATGGCCGAGAGGTTAAGGCGTTGGACTCGAAATCCAATGGGATCTTCCCGCGCAGGTTCGAACCCTGCTCACAGCGACAATATCTTCTTTTTTAGTGTGCCGTTTCTCAAACTTCTTCTCAGAACTGCTTTCAGCATACCATGCACTGTCATGACCAAATAATGTTACTTAAATTTAAGCAACTCCATCTTTCATCAATTATCTACAAAATTTGGAAATTCAATGTCCAATAACTACTGAAGTTGGCACCAAAAGATTGCAGTTATTTGATGAAATATTGTATTATGATAAGATTATTTGGTTAAGACAATGCATGGTATGCTACTTTATGATCTTTCCAGGAAAGGATTTGAGGATAACACCAGCATCTTATTGTAATTCCATCTTTCATCAAATAACTAAGATATTTTTAGCGCAAACTTCAGGTGAAATATTTTTCTTCCCCAAATTTCCCTAAAAAAAAACCATCAGCACACAGCATATCATACAGTCTCTTACAGCTGTGATGGCCGAGAGGTTAAGGCGTTGTACTCGAAATCCAATGGGATCTTCCCACGCAGGTTCGAACCCTGCTCACAGCGACAATATTTTCTTTTTTAGTGTGCCGTTTCTCAAACTTCTTCTCAGAACTGCTTTCAGCATACCATGCACTGTCATGACCAAATAATGTTACTTAAATTTAAGCAACTCCATCTTTCATCAATTATCTACAAAATTTGGATATTCAATGTCCAATAACTACTGAAGTTGGCACCAAAAGATTGCAGTTATTTGATGAAATGTTGTATTATGATAAGATTATTTGGTTAAGACAATGCATGGTATGCTGCTTTATGTTCTTTCCAGGAAAGGATTTGAGGATAACACCAGCATCTTATTGTAATTCCATCTTTCATCAAATAACTACAATATTTTTAGCGCAAACTTCAGGTGAAATATTTTTCTTCCCCAAATTTCCTTAAAAAAAAAACCATCAGCACACAGCATATCATTCAGTCTCTTACAGCTGTGATGGCCGAGAGGTTAAGGCGTTGGACTCGAAATCCAATGGGATCTTCTCGCGCAGGTTTGAACCCTGCTCACAGCGACAATGTTTACTTTTTTAGTGTGCCGTTTCTCAAACTTCTTCTCAGAACTGCTTTCAGCATACCATGCACTGTCATGACCAAATAATGTTACTTAAATTTAAGCAACTCCATCTTTCATCAATTATCTACAAACTTTGGAAATTCAATGTTCAATAACTACTGAAGTTGGCACCAAAAGATTGCAGTTATTTGATGAAATATTGTATTATGATAAGATTATTTGGTTAAGACAATGCATGGTATGCTGCTTTATGTTCTTTCCAGGAAAGGATTTGAGGATAACACCAGCATCTTATTGTAATTCCATCTTTCATCAAATAACTACAATATTTTTAGCGCAAACTTCAGGTGAAATATTTTTCTTCCCCAAATTTCCTTTAAAAAAAATGACAGCACACAGCATATCATGCAGTCTCTTATAGCTGTGATGGCCGAGAGGTTAAGGCGTTGGACTCGAAATACAATGGGATCTTCCCGCGCAGGTTCGAATCCTGCTCACAGCGACAATGTTTACTTCTTTAGTGTGCCGTTTCTCAAACTTTTTCTCAGAACTGCTTTCAGCATACCATGCACTGTCATGACCAAATAATGTTACTTAAATTTAAGCAACTCCATCTTTCATCAATTATCTACAAACTTTGGCAATTCAATATCCAATAACTACTGAATTTGGCACCAAAAGATTGCAGTTATTTGATGACATATTTTATTATGATAAGATTATTTGGTTAAGACAATGCATGGTATGCTGCTTTATGTTCTTTCCAGGAAAGGATTTGAGGATAACACCAGCATCTTATTGTAATTCCATCTTTCATCAAATAACTACAATATTTTTAGCGCAAACTTCAGGTGAAATATTTTTCTTCCCCAAATTTCCTCAAAAAAAAAACCATCAGCACACAGCATATCATGCAGTCTCTTACAGCTGTGATGGCCGAGAGGTTAAGGCGTTGGACTCGAAATCCAATGGGATCTTCCCGCGCAGGTTCGAACCCTGCTCACAGCGACTTCTTTAGTGTGCCGTTTATCAAACTTCTTCTCAGAACTGCTTTCAGCATACCATGCACTGTCATGACCAAATAATGTTACTTAAATTTAAGCAACTCCATCTTTCATCAATTATCTACAAAATTTGGAAATTCAATCTCCAATAACTACTGAAGTTGGCACCAAAAGATTGCAGTTATTTGATGAAATATTGTATTATGATAAGATTATTTGGTTAAGACAATGCATGGTATGCTGCTTTATGTTCTTTCCAGGAAAGGATTTGAGGATAACACCAGCATCTTATTGTAATTCCATCTTTCATCAAATAACTAAGATATTTTTAGCGCAAACTTCAGGTGAAATATTTTTCTTCCCCAAATTTCCTTAAAAAAAAAACCATCAGCACACAGCATATCATACAGTCTCTTACAGCTGTGATGGCCGAGAGGTTAAGGCGTTGGACTCGAAATCCAATGGGATCTTCTCGCGCAGGTTCGAACCCTGCTCACAGCGACAATGTTTACTTTTTTAGTGTGCCGTTTCTCAAACTTCTTCTCAGAACTGCTTTCAGCATACCATGCACTGTCATGACCAAATAATGTTACTTAAATTTAAGCAACTCCATCTTTCATCAATTATCTACAAACTTTGGAAATTCAATGTTCAATAACTACTGAAGTTGGCACCAAAAGATTGCAGTTATTTGATGAAATATTGTATTATGATAAGATTATTTGGTTAAGACAATGCATGGTATGCTGCTTTATGCTCTGTAAGTAAGAGTTGGACATTAATGCTGTGAACAAGGTCCCAAGTCGAGGGCTTATCCTCTCTCAGCCGACCTCAAATGTAGTACAGGCCAGTGCATGATATGCTGCATGCCGCGATTTAAAAGAAAAATACAATTAAAAACTAAACATTGGACCTGAAATTTGCACCAAAAAATAGCAGTCATTTGATGAACTATTGGATTACAGAAGGATTTTTTTGGTCAAGACCATGCATGATATGCTGTTTTACGTCCGTTTTTGATCCAAGGAGAAGAAGATTTGAGCAACTACGCTGTTGAGTGTTTTTTTTTTTGTAAACACTGTACATTCTAGAAGTGATGTACAAACCAGTGCATTCAGCTAGTAGTATGCAGCATATCATGCACTGTTGTGTATGTCATTTCGGGAATGTGGAACGATTGACTCCCCCCCAAAGAGGCTGTGATGGCCGAGAGGTTAAGGCATTGGACTCTCCCTGCGCAGGTTAGAACCCTGCTCACAGCATTTATGTTCAATTCCTACTTACAAAGCAGCATACCATGCATTGTCTTGACCAAAAGATCTCAATTCATCAATGAACTGCAGTGTGTTTGGTGCAAGTTTTAGGTTTAACAGTTGTTCCCCCCTTAATCTTCTTCCAAATGGCAGCATGCAGCCTACCATGCACTGTCTTGACCAAGTAATGTCATTCCAGCTTTCATCAAGTGTCTGCAAATGTTGACACATTTCTGGTGTTCTGTCTACCCCCCCCCCTCCATTTTTCCATCTACATGGCATGAAGCAGCATACCATGCATTGTCTAGACCAAAATATTTTTTGGTAATTCTACCTTTTAGCAAATATCTGCAGTGTTTTCGGTGCAAATTTCAGGTCCAATGAGGTATTTTCTCTTCATTTCCTTCCAACTAGCAGCATGCAGCATATCATGCACTGCCACTTCTGGGATGTAGAAAAATTTGTGTAACTACTCAAGGCTGTGATGGCCGAGAGGTTAAGGCGTTGGACTCGAAATCCAATGGGATTGTCCCGCGCAGGTTCGAACCCTGCTCACAGCGTTTATCTTCTTACTCGTGCGGTTGCTCAATTCTTCTTCAGAATATATATCAGGAACATAAAAGGACCTAAAGCAGCATATCATGCATTGTCTTGTCCACATAAAATTGTTGTAACTCAATGCTCCTTCGAAACAGCATATCATACATTGGCTTGTCATCATTTGTTGAATTTTAAATTGTTTTTAAGATTTTAAAAAAGGCTGGGATGTCCTAGTTTTGAAAGGCGTTGGACTTGGAATCAGGGTTTGAACCCTGCTCACAGCGTAAATGTCAAATTTTTACTTACAAAGTATAAAGCAGCATACCATGCATTGTCTTGACCAAAATATATAATTTTATTTCAATGTTTCATCAAATAACTGCAATGGTTTTGGTGCAAATTTCAGGTATAATGTTTTTTTTTGTTCATTCATTTCCTTCCAAATAGCTGCATGCAGCATATCATGCACTAGCGTTTAGGTCATTTCCGGAATGTAGAACTATTTCTGTTTCTAAAGAAGCTGAGATGACTTACAAGTTCGGACTTGGACTTAAGATCCATTGGGATCCTCTTGCCCAGGTTAGGACCCTGTTCTCACTTTTAATGTCAAATTCTTACTTACAGAGCCTATTGCAGCATATCATGCATTTTCTTGACCAACATTTCTTATAGTAATTTAATGTTTTATCAAATAATTGCAATATTTTTGGTTCAACCTTTAGGTCCAATCTTCTCATTTTCCCTTAATTTCCTGAGAAATAACAACATGCAGCATAGCATGCACTGTTTTTTTCATAATTTCTTAAACTTATAACTATTTTGTAGACAAGCATCATGTGCTGTGATGGCCGAGAGGTTAAGGCGTTGGATTTGAAATCCAATGGGATCTTCCCGCGTAGGTTCGAACCCTGCTCACAGCGTCATTGTCTGGCTTTTACTTACAAGCATAAAGCAGCATACCATGCATTGTCTTGACCACAATATCTTATTATATTTCAATGTTTCATCAAATATCTGCAATAGTTTTGGTGCAAATTTCAAGTCAATTCTTTTTTTGTCCATTAATATTCTTCCAAATTGAAGCCTGCAGCATACCATGCATTGTCTTGACCACACGGTCTTACTGTAAGTCATTGTTTTATTAAATAACTGCAATGTTTTTGGTGAAAATATCAGGTCCAATCTTTTATTTGTCCTTCCTTTAGTTCGAAACAGCAACATGCAGCATATCATGCACTGGCGTGTCATCATTTGTGGAATTTTAAGTTGTTTTTAAGATTCAAAAAAAGGCTGGGATGTCCGAGTTTTGAAAGGCATTAGACTTGGAATCAAGGTTCGAAACCTGCTCACAGCGTAAATGTCTAATTCTTACTAAATATAAAGCAGCATACCATGCATTGTCTTGACCAAAATATATAATTGTATTTCAATCTTTCATCAAATAACTGCAATGGTTTTTGTGCAAATTTCAGGTGTAATGTTTTTATTTGTCCATTCATTTCCTTCCAAATAGCTGCATGCAGCATATCATGCAATAGCATTTAGGTCATTTCCGGAAGGTAGAATTATTTCTGTTTCTAAAGAGGCTGAGATGGCTTACAAGTTAGGAGTTGGACTTAAGATCCATTGGGATCTTCTTGCCCAGGTTAGGACCCTGTTCTCACTTTTAATGTCAAATTCTTACTTACAGAGCCTATTGCAGCATATCATGCATTGTCTTGACCAAAATGTCTTATAGTAATTTAATGTTTTATCCAATGATTGCAATATTCTTGGTTCAACCTTCAGGTCCAATCTTCTCATTTTTCCTTAATTTCCTGAGAAATAACAACATGCAGCATAGCGTGCACAGTTTTTTTAAACTTATAAGTATTTTGTAGACAAACATCCTGTGCTGTGATGGCCGAGAGGTTAAGGCGTTGGATTTGAAATCCAATGGGATCTTCCCGCGTAGGTTCGAACCCTGCTCACAGCGTCGATGTCTGCCTTTTACTTACAAGCATAAAGCAGCATACCATGCATTGTCTTGACCACAATATTGTATTGTATTTCAATGTTTCATCAAATATCTGCAATAGTTTTGGTGCAAATTTCAAGTCAATTCTTTTTTTGTCCATTAATATTCTTCCAAATTGAAGCCTGCAGCATACCATGCATTGTCTTGACCACACGGTCTTACTGTAAGTCATTGTTTTATTAAATAACTGCAATGTTTTTGGTGAAAATATCAGGTCCAATCTTTTGTTTGTCCTTCCTTTAGTTCGAAACAGCAACATGCAGCATATCATGCACTGGCGTGTCATCATTTGTGGAATTTTAAGTTGTTTTTAAGATTCAAAAAATGGCTGGGATGTCCGAGTTTTTAAAGGTGTTGAACTCGGAATCAGTGTTCGAACCCTGCTCACAGCGTAAATGTCTAATTCTTTCATACAAAGTATAAAGCAGCATACCATGCATTGTCTTGACCAAATTATCTCATCGTATTTCAATGTTTCATCAAATAACTGCAATGGTTTTGGTGCAAATTTCAGGTGTAATGTTTTTTTTTGTTCATTCATTTCCTTCCAAATAGCTGCATGCAGCATATCATGCACTAGCGTTCAGGTCATTTCCGGAATGTAGAACTATTTCTGTTTCTAAAAAAGCCGAGATGGCTTACAAGTTAGGACTTGGACTTAAGTTCCATTGGGATCTTCTTGCCCAGGTTAGGACCCTGTTCTCACTTTTAATGTCAAATTCTTACTTACAGAGCCTATTGCAGCATATCATGCATTGTCTTGACCAAAATATCTTATAGTAATTTAATGTTTTTTCCAATAATTACAATATTTTTAGTTCAACCTTCAGTTTCAATCTTCTCATTTTTCCTTAATTTCCTGAGAAATAACAACATGCAGCATAGCATGCACTGTTTTTTTCATAATTTCTTAAACTTATAACTATTTTGTAGACATGCATCCTGTGCTGTGATGGCCGAGAGGTTAAGGCGTTGGATTTGAAATCCAATGGGATCTTCCCGCGTAGGTTCGAACCCTGCTCACAGCGTCAATATCCGGCCTTTATTTACAAGCATAAAGCAGCATACCATGCATTGTCTTGACCACAATATTTCATTGTATTTCAATGTTTCATCAAATATCTGCAATAGTTTTGGTGCAAATTTCAAGTCAATTCTTTTTTTGTCGATTAATATTCTTCCAAATTGAAGTGTGCAGCATACCATGCATTGTCTTGACCAAAATATCTTACTGTAAGACATTGTTTTATTAAATAACTGCAATGTTTTTGTTGCAAATTTCAGGTCCAATTTTTTATTTGTCCTTCCTTTCCTTCGAAACAGCAACATGCAGCATATCATGCACTAGCGTGTCATCATTTGTGGAATTTTAAGTTGTTTTTAAGATTCAAAAAAAGACAGGGATGTCCGAGTTTTTAAAGGTGTTGAACTCGGAATCAGGGTTCGAACCCTGCTCACAGCGTAAATGTCTAATTCTTACTTACAAAGTATAAAGCAGCATACCATGCATTGTCTTGACCAAAATATATAATTGTATTTCAATGTTTCATCAAATATCTGCAATAGTTTTGGTGCAAATTTCAAGTCAATATTTTTTTTGTCCATTAATATTCTTCCAAATTGAAGCGTGCAGCATACCATGCATTGTCTTGACCAAAACATCTTACTGTATGTCATTGTTTTAGGAAATAACTGCAATGCTTTTGGTCTAATCTTTTATTTGTCTTTCTTTTCCTTCAAAACAGCAACATGCAGCATATCATGCACTATCTTGTCATCATTTGTGGAATTTTGATATGTTTTTATGATTCAAAAAAAGTTTGTGATGTCCGAGATGGAAAGGCTTTGGACTGGGAATAAGAGTTCAAACCCCTGCTCACAGCGTAAATGTCTAATTCTTACTTAGAAAGTATAAAGCAGCATACCCTGCATTGTCTTGACCAAAATATTTTATTCTATTTCCATGTTTCATCAAATAATTGCCATATTTTTCGTGCAACTTTCAGGTCCACACTTCTTATTTTTCCTTTACTAAGAAATAACAGCATGTAGCATATCATGCGGTGTCTTGTCATCATTTCTTAAATTCCTAACTAGTTTTGAGACATAAAAGGCTGTTTTGTGATGGCTGAGAGGGTAAAGCATTGGATTTGAAATCAAATGGGATCTTCCAGCATGTGTTTGAACCCTGCCCACAGCGTCAGTGTCCAGTTTTTACTTACAAGCATAAAGCAGCATACCATGCATTGTCTTGACCAAAATATCTTATTGTATTTTAATGTTTCATCAAATATCTGCAATAGTTTTGGTGCAAATTTCAGGTCAATTCTTTTTTTTGTACATTAATATCCTTCCAAATTGAAGCGGGCAGCATACCATGCATTGTCTTGACCAACTGTAAGTCATTGTTTTATTAAATAACTGCAATTTTTTTGCTGCAAATTTCAGGTCCAATCTTTTATTTGTCTTTCCTTTCCTTCAAAACAGCAACATGCAGCATATCATGCACTAGCGTGTCATCATTTGTGGGATTTTAAATTGTTTCTAAGATTCAAAAAAAGGCTGTGATGTCCGAGATTTAAGTGTTCGATCCCTGCTCACAGCGTAAATGTCTAATGCTTACTTACAGGGCATAATGCAGCATATCATGCATTGTCTTGAACAAAATATCTTATAGTAATTTAATGTTTTATCATATAATTGCCATAATTTTGGTGCAACTTTAAGGTCCCAGCTTCTTATTTTTCCTTAACTTAGAAATAACAGCATGCAGCATATCATGCAGTGTCTTGTCATCATTTCTTAAATTTTCAACTAGTTTCTAGAGAATAAAGATTGTTTTGTGATGGCCAAGAGGTTAAAGCGTTGGATTTGAAATCAAATGGAATCTTCCAGCATGTGTTTGAACCCTGCTCACACCGTCAATGTCTAGTTTTTACTTACAAGCATAAAGCAGCATACCATGCATTGTCTTGACCAAAATATATTATTGTATTTTAATGTTTCATCAAATATCTGCAATAGTTTTGGTGCAAATTTCAAGTAAATTCTTTTTTGTCCATTAATATCCTTCCAAATTGAAGCGTGCAGCATACCATGCATTGTCTTGACCAAAAGATCTTACTGTAAGTCATTGTTTTATTAAATAACTGCAATGTTTTTGGTGCAAATTTCCGGTCTAATCTTTAATTTGTCTTTTTTTCCCTTCAAAACAGCAACATGCAGCATATCATGCACTGGCTTGTCATCATTTGTGGAATTTTTAATTGTTTTTAAGTTTTGAAAAAAAGGCTGTGATGTCCGAGATGTAAAGGCGTTGGACTGGGGATCACGGTTCGAACCCCTGCTCACAGCGTAAATGTCTAATTCTTACTTACAAAGTATAAAGCAGCATACCATGCATTGTCTTGACCAAAATATCTCATTGTATTTCCATGTTTCATCAAATAATTGCCATATTTTTGGTGCAACTTTCAGGTCCAAGCTTCTTATTTTTCCTTTACTTTGAAATAACAGCATGCAGCATATCATGCAGTGTCTTGTCATCATTTCTTAAATTCCTAACTAGTTTCGAGACATAAAAGGCTGTTTTGTGATGGCTGAGAGGTTAAAGCATTGGATTTGAAATCAAATAGGATCTTACAGCATGTGTTTGAACCCTGCTCACACAGTCAATGTCTAGTTTTTACTCAAAAGCATAAAGCAGCATACCATGCATTGTCTTGACCAAAACATATTGTTGTATTTCAATGTTTCATAAAATATCTTCAATGGTGTTACTGCAAATTTCAGGTCTAATATTTTTTTTGTCCATTCATTTCCTTCCAAATAGCAGCGTACAGCATATCATGCACTAGTGTGTAGGTAATTTCCGGAATGTACAACTATTTCTATTTCTAAAGAGGCTGAGATAGCTTACAGGTTACGACTTAGACTTAAGTTCCAATAGGATCTTCTTACTCAGGTTGGGACCTTGTCTCACTTTTTGTGTCAAATTCTTATTTACAGAGTATATTGCAGCATATCATGCATTGTCTTGACAAAAATATCTTACAGTAATTCAATGCGATTGTAGCTGAGATAGGCGTCAGCGCCCCCTGCGACCCCAAAAGGGAATAAGCGGTAGAAAATGGATGGATGGATGTTTTATCAAATAATTGCAATATTTTTGGTTCATTTTTCAGGTCCTATCTTCTTATTTTTCCTTAATTCCGTCCGGAATAACGCAATGCAGCATATCATGCCCTCTCTTGTCATTTTACTTGTGCTGTGATGGCCGAGCGGTTAAGGCGTTGGATTTGAAATCCAATGGGATCTTCCCGCGCAGGTTCGAACCCTCCTCACAGCGTCATTGTCCAGTTTTTACTTACAAACATAGAGCAGCACACTGTCAAATAGCAGCATGCAGCATATCATGCACTTTGAAGGTGTTTTTTTTCGGCTCCAATAACTCGACACTGTCGCTTTAAGAGCAGACACTTCTGCTATCCATTGGCTTTTATTGGGCTACATAAAATGAGCAACATTACGTAACTGGGGGTCAGCAGATCCTCTAATTTGCACATCAAAGCGTTTGAAGCATATTTTCTACTGTTATTGATCACATGCATCCTGTTGGACCTGACAGCGCAGGCCTGAGCCCGACTCAGGCGGACCCCTGACACTGTAAGGTAATCCCCCGACCAATGCCGCGGCCATCATTGAAACCGGACGCTCTTTGGTGTGTCACTTTGGGTTTGTCGCCTGGCGAGGGTAAGGAGACGCATTGAAGACAGATGTGCAGACTGGAGGACGGGAGGTGGCAGAGGACGGACGGGCGGACGCCGGGGGACAAAAGTGGGAATGTTTTGGATGGACAGGTTTGGATGGAGGATAAATGGTTGGATGGGTAGACAGCGGGAGGCCGAGGTGAGGCCGGCTTGTGGGTTTTTCACAGCCAGACCATTAGTTTCTAAGACGAGTAACAAGCTGCAGATGTCAGCTATTAGCTCGTATTGTGTGTGTGTGTGTGTGTGTGTGTGTGTGTGTGAGATGTCCTACAAAGAGAAGCACTACAAATTGCGACACAAACATGTCTCATGTGACATGTTTAATAACACTCTTTATTCCATCCATCCATTTTCTACCGCTTATTCCCTTTTGGGGTCGCGGGGGGCGCTGGCGCCTATCTCAGCTACAACCCAATTTGAGACAGTGCATGATATGCTGCTCTTAGAGAGTATCACTGTTTATTCCAACAACACAATTTGAGACACTGCGATGAGGTGGCGACTTGTCCAGGGTGTACCCTGCCTTCCGCCCGATTGTAGCTGAGATAGGCGCCAGCGCCCCCCGCGACCCCGAAAGGGAATAAGCGGTAGAAAATGGATGGATGGATGGACAATTTGAGACAGTGCATGATATGCCGCTCTTCAAGAGTATCACTTTCTATTCCAACAACACAATTTGAGACAGTGCATGATATGCTGCTCTTCAAGAGTATCACTTTCTATTCCAATAACACAATTTGAGACAGTGCATTATATGCTGCTCTTAGAGAGTATCACTGTTTATTCCAAAAACACAATTTGAGACAGTGCATGATATGCTGCTCTTAGAGAGTATCACTGTTTATTCCAACAACACAATTTGAGACAGTGCATGATATGCTGCTCTTAGAGAGTATCACTGTTTATTCCAACAACACAATTTGAGACAGTACATGATATGCTGCTCTTCAAGAGTATCACTTTCTATTCCAATAACACAATTTGAGACAGTGCATGATATGCTGCTCTTAGAGAGTATCACTGTTTATTCCAAAAACACAATTTGAGACAGTGCATGATATGCTGCTCTTAGAGAGTATCACTGTTTATTCCAACAACACAATTTGAGACAGTACATGATATGCTGCTCTTCAAGAGTATCACTGTTTATTCCAATAACACAATTTGTGACAGTGCATGATATGCTGCTCTTCAAGAGTATCACTGTTTATTCCAGTAACACAATTTGAGACATTGCATGATATGCTGCTCTTCTGTTTATTCCAATAAAACACTTTGAGACAGTGCATGATATGCTGCTCTTCGAGAGTATCACGGTTTATTCCAATAACACAATTTGAGACAGTGCATGATATGCTGCTCTTCGAGAGTATCACTGTTTATTCCAATAACACAATTTGAGACAGTGCATGATATGCGGCTCTTCGAGAGTATCACTGTTTATTCCAATAAAACACTTTGAGACAGTGTATGATATGCAGCTCTTCGATGGATGCTGTGATATTACTGTTTATTGCAATTACACACATTGAGTCAGTGCATGATATGCTGCTCTTTGAAAGTATCACTGTTTATTCCAATAACACAATTTGAGACAGTGCATGATATGCTGCTCTTCGATGGATGCTGTGATATCAGTTTATTCCAATAACACATTTTGAGACAGTGCATGATATGCTGCTCTTAGAGAGTATCACTGTTTATTCCAACAACACAATTTGAGACAGTGCATGATATGCCGCTCTTCGAGAGTATCACTGTTTATTCCAATAGCACAATTTGAGACAGTACATGATATGCTGCTCTTCAAGAGTATCACTGTTTATTCCAATAACACAATGTGTGACAGTGCATGATATGCTGCTCTTCAAGAGTATCACTGTTTATTCCAGTAACACAATTTGAGACAGTGCATGATATGCTGCTCTTCTGTTTATTCCAATAAAACACTTTGAGACAGTGCATGATATGCTGCTCTTCGAGAGTATCACTGTTTATTCCAATAACACAATTTCAGACAGTGCATGATATGCTGCTCTTCGAGAGTATCACTGTTTATTCCAATAACACAATTTGAGACAGTGCATGATATGCGGCTCTTCGAGAGTATCACTGTTTATTCCAATAAAACACTTTGAGACAGTGTATGATATGCAGCTCTTCGATGGATGCTGTGATATTACTGTTTATTGTAATTACACACATTGAGTCAGTGCATGATATGCTGCTCTTTGAAAGTATCACTGTTTATTCCAATAACACAATTTGAGACAGTGCATGATATGCCGCTCTTCAAGAGTATCACTTTCTATTCCAATAACACAATTTGAGTCAGTGCATGATATGCTGCTCTTCGAGAGTATCACTGTTTATTCTAATAACACAATTTGAGACAGCGCATGATATGCTGCTTTTCGAAAGTATCACTGTTTATTCCAATAACACACTTTGAGACAGTGCATGATATGCTGCTCTTCGATGGATGCTGCGATATCACTGTTTATTCCAACAAGACAATTTTAGACAGTACATATAATGCTGCTGGGATATCACTGTTTATTCCAACAACACAGTTTGAGTCAGTGCATGATATGCTGCTCTTCGAGAGTATCACTGTTTATTCCAATAACACACTCTGAGACAGTGCATGATATGCTGCTCTTCGAGAGTGTCACTGTTTATTCCAATAACCCACGTTGAGACAGTGCATGATATACTGCTGCGATATCACTGTTTACTCCAATAACACAATTTGAGACAGTGCATGATATGCTGCTCTTCAAGAGTATCACTGTTTATTACAATAACACAATTTCAGACAGTGCATGATATGCTGCTGTGATGTCACTGTTTATTCCAAAAATATAATTTCAGACAGTGCATGATATGCTGCTCTTCGGGGGATGCTGTGATGTCACTGTTTATTCCAATAACACAATTTGAGACAGTACATGATATGCTGCTCTTCGGGGGATGCTGTGATATCACTGTTTATTCCAACAACACAAGTTGAGACAGTGCATGATATGCTGCTCGTTGGGGGATGCTGTGATGTCATTGTTTATTCCAATAACACAATTTGAGACAGTACATGATATGCTGCTCTTCCAGGATGGCTGTGATATCACTGTTCCTTCTAATAACACAGACTGAGACAGTGCATGATATGCTGCTCTTCGGGTGATGCTGTGATATCACTGCTTACATGTTAACCTTTTTAACTTCTATAAAAAAGCAAGGGATTTGATGAAAGATGGAAAAGTAAGAGCAAGCTCTAGTCAAGACAGTGTATGGTATGCTAAGCCACTAAAGGAACGCTGTGAGCAGGGTTCGAACCTGCGCGGGAAGATCCCATTGGATTTCGAGTCCAACGCCTTAACCTCTCGGCCATCACAGCCACACTGAATGTGACTCTCGGCCCAACATTCAAGCTAGTGCATGATATGCTGCACATATTTCTGTTAAGCTGCTGGACGTGAAATTTCCACACGCAAAAGACATGCAGACAACTGATGAAAGCTGGAATAGCAATAAGACTCTTTGGGCCAAGAGAATGCATGATATGCTGCATGGTGGTATGTAGAAAAAAGGAGAGGAAATAGATTATTGGACCTGGAATCTGAACAAGGACAATTACAAACAATTAATAAATCTTGAAGTATAGTAACAATTTTGGTCAAGACAGTGCATGATATGCTGCATGCGGTGATGTTGTAGGCAAGGATAAAAAAAAAAAAAGGACAATGGATATGAAACCCGTGCCAAAATGTGTCTTCAATTGGTGAAAGATGAGAGTTTACATTTTTTGGTCAAGACAGTGCATGATAGGCTGCATGGGATGTGCTACATGTGACTACGCAGAAAGGGGAACAAGAGAAAACAAAGGGCTTGTTTTTGGACGGAGATGGTCTCCATTTGTCCATGAATTCTAATAACTGCACGTGGTCAAGAGAATGCATGATATGCTGCATGCTGCTACACTGAAAAGAGGAACAGAAGGTAAGATCTGACAACATATTACTGAATTGAAGTGGATTATATGTTAAAGAGAGTGCATGATATGCTGTTTCCTGCTATGTGTCAATGAGCTCGGAAAGATAGGTGGAAAAAAAGTCCAACACCTTAACTTCAAAGCCTTTGCAGCCACCACCTGACACATTCTTTGGCCAAGACAATGCATGATATGCTGCATTCTCTACAAAATGCTAAGTTTGCACATAATTGGAAGCCGTCATCTCAAAACAACGATAAATCATACAAAAACATTTGCGTAAAATACCATTTAACACATACTGAAGCTTACGCGTCAGAACGAAAACCAAACGCCAGTGCATGATATGCTGCGTGCTGCTATTAATGGGGGAAATCAAGGAAAAATAAACCATTAGACTGGAAATTTGCTCAAAATATATTGCAGTTATTTAATGAAAGATTGAATAAAAATAAGATTTTTGGGTCAAGACAATGCATGCTATGCTGCTTTACGTTCTGTAGCTGTGGTAAGGAAAAATAAAAAGTAAACGGACATTTGCCAACATTTGCAAGCTAGAGTTACTGGAATTTCAGCAACGCTATTTGGTCAAGACAGGGCATGATATGTTGCGTTATGATCTGTAGGTCTATAAAAATTAAATGAAATTGAAAATAATAAATGCGATGAGGTGGCGACTTGTCCAGGGTGTACCCCGCCTTCCGCCCGATTGTAGCTGAGATAGGCGCCAGCGCCCCCCGCGACCCCGAAAGGGAATAAGCGGTAGAAAATGGATGGATGGAAATCAAATTAAAGAAAAAACAGACATTGGAACTGACATTTGCCAACTGTTGCAGACAATGGATGAAATCTGGATTTACTGAAATTTCAGCAACATTATTTGGTCAAGACAGTGCATGATATGTTGCGTTATGCTCTGTAGGTGTAAAAAAATAAAAATGGTTTAAAAAAAACAAACAGTCAAAGGACCTGATATTTGCCAACATTTGCAGGCAATGGATGAAAGCTGGAGTTACCGGAATTTCAGCAACAATATTTGGTCAAGACAGTGCATGATATGCTGCTTTATGCTCTGGAGGTGTGAAAAAAAACTAACAAAAAAAAAATTAAAACAGACATCGCACCTGACATTTGCAGACAATGGATGAAAGCTGGAATTGCTGGAATTTCAGCAACATTATTTAGTCAAGACACTGCATGATATGCTGCTTTATGCTCTGTAGGTGTAAAAATACACACACACAAAAAAAAATAAAAACAGACATCGGACCTGATATTTGCCAATATTTGCAGACAATGGATGAAAACTGGAGTTACTGGAATTTCAGCAACATTATTTGGTCAAGACAGTGCATGATATGCTACTTTGAGCCCTGTAAGTGTAAATAAATAAATAAATAATAAATAAAGAAAGAAAAAACTGACATTGTACCTAACTTTTGCCAAGACTTGCAGAAAATTGATGAATGCTGGAGTTACTGGAGTTTAAGCAACATGATTTGGTCAAGACAGTGCATGATATGCTGCTTTGTGCTCTGTTGGTGTAAAAACACAAAATTTAGATAAAAAATAAAAAGAGACATCGGACCTGACATTTGCCAAAATTTGCAGACAATAGATGAAAGCTGGAGTTACTGGAATTTCAGCGACATAATTTGGTCAAGAAAGTGCATGATATGCTACTTTGAGCTCTGTAAGTGTAAATAAATAAATAAATAAAAAAACTGACATTGGACCTGACTTTTGCCAACACTTGCAGAAAATTGATGAAAGCTGGAGTAACTGGAATTTCAGCAACATTATTTGGTCAAGACAGTGCATGATATGCTGTTTATGCTTTGTAGGTGTAAAAAATAAAACAAATACAAAAATAAAAACTGACATTGGACCTGACATTTGCCAACATTTGCAGACAATGGATGAAAGCTGGAGTTACTGGAATTCCAGTGACATTTTTTGGTCAAGACAGTGCATGATATGCTGCTTTATGCTCTGTTGGTGTAAAAACACAAAATTTAAATAAAAAATAAAAAGAGACATCGGACCTGACATTTGCCAAAATTTGCAGACAATAGATGAAAGCTGGAGTTACTGGAATTTCAGCGACATTATTTGGTCAAGACAGTGCATGATATGCTACTTTGAGCTCTGTAAGTGTAAATAAATAAATAAATAAAAAAACTGACATTGGACCTGACTTTTGCCAACACTTGCAGAAAATTGATGAAAGCTGGAGTAACTGGAATTTCAGCAACATTATTTGGTCAAGACAGTGCATGATATGCTGTTTATGCTTTGTAGGTGTAAAAAATAAAACAAATAAAAAAATAAAAACTGACATTGGACCTGACATTTGCCAACATTTGCAGACAATGGATGAAAGCTGGAGTTACTGGAATTTCAGTGACATTTTTTGGTCAAGACAGTGCATGATATGCTATTTATGCTTTGTAAGTGTAGAAAATAAAAACAATTAAAAAAAATTCAAAACTGACATTGGACCTGACATTTGCCAACATTTGCAGACAATGGATGAAAGCTGGAGCTACTGTAATTTCAGCAACATTATTTGGTCAAGACAGTGCATGATATGCTGCTTTATGCTCTGTGGGTGTAAAATAAAAAATGAATAAAAAACAGACTTTGGACCCGACATCTGCCAACATCTGCAGACGATGGACGTAATCTGGAGTTACTGGAATTTCAGCAACATGATTTGTTCAAGACAGTGCATGATATGCTGCTTTATGCTCTGTAGGTGTAAAACAAAAAGAACAAAAAAATATATATATACATTGGACCAGAGTTGTGTCAACATTTTTCAGACAATGGACGTAATCTTAAATTACTGGAAGGTGGCGACTTGTCCAGGGTGTACCCCGCCTACTGCCCGAATGCAGCTGAGATGGGCTTCAGCACCACCCGCGACCCCAAAAAGGGACAAGCGGTAGGAAATGGATGGATGGATGAAGTTACTGGAATTTCATTATTTGGTCAAGACAGTGCATGATTTCTTGCTTTGAGCTCTGTAGGTGTAAAAAAAAAAAAAAAAAAAAAAAAAAAAAAATCAAAAAAAATTGATGAAAGCTGGAGTTACTGGAATTTCAGCAACATTATTTGACCCAAAAAGGGACAAGCAGTAGAAAATGGATGGATGAAGTTACTGGAATTTCAGTAACATTACTTGGTCATGACAGTGCTGCTATAATGAACCCAGGAAAATGTGTGGGGGAAAAAAAAAAAAGTCCAACACCTTAACCTCCAGGCCATTGCTGCCTCACTTAACACATTCTTAGGTCAAGACAATGCATGATATGCTGCAGGCTGACATGCCTCCACAAGACAAAGTCCAATGAATCCTTCCCAGAGACTCTGCAACATCAACACAAACACACAGAATACTCATAGTTTTGTGCCATCTTTGTACTTTGCCACGAGTTCTTTATCGAACTCACCCGTGTTCCCCGCCTTCTTCATCAAAGTGCTGCCACTCGCAACTTTCTGCGGCCCCATGCTGGACCATTTAACTGGACCTTAACTGAGGCGCCCGTCTGAAAACCACGACGACATTTCGTATTTCTGTTAAACGTCGCGCCCGTCAGCATGTCATTTGTTCTTTTGCTACCTGGACACGAAGACCCTCCCTCCTGCAGAAAGTACAAAAAAAAAAAAAACCTGGCGTATTTCAAAACTTTGGCGCAGGTCTGCGCTCCATCAACGCTCTCGCCATGTTTACTCGGCAACATCATTAACGCTGATTAGGCAGCAGGGAAACATCTCTACTGGTCTGGAGGCAAACTCTCTCCGGCGATACGTTTGATACGTAGCAGACGGCCTTATAAAGGACTTTTTTTTTTTTGGGGAGTGGAGTAACATTGGGTGTGAGGAGAAGAACCAGAGGAAAATATGAATGATTTATGGAGATTTACTTCCAGATCTCATGCTGACATCTCTGGTGTACAAATTGGACATTGGCGGACTGAGATGGACACACACACACACACACACGCACACACACACACACACAAACGATGTGTGTGTGTGCACACATGTTTTCCATTAGAAGTGTTTCTGCTCCAAAACCATCAAGATGCTCCTCTTATGGTCACATGTCTTTCAGTCCCGCCCACATCCTTTTAGTCACGCCCACATCCTTTTGGTTCCAAGGCGGTCTAAAGTGATGACTAGGACCGAAGTTTGACTCGAGTTGACGAGAACGGTCGGGCGCCATCTCTAAAACGGTCGCCCGTCTCTCGTGCTTTTGTCCACCCAGGTGACCACGCCTGAGCAGGAATCGAAACTGAAAGTTAACTAGACACCTCCTGCTATGCTCTCGCTGTAGGCCGGTATTTCTTCTTGCCGAACCTAAATGAGACACAATTTGTTTCCCCTTCGGTTGCAACGCCTTGGTAGGAATCAAAACTAAAAGTTAACTTGACACCTCGTTTTTCAATCTCTCTCCAAGCTGGTAGGTATTCTTCCGGAAACAAAAGGTACATTCATGTTGTGTCCCTGAACAACACCAACAACAAAGGTGGGAAAATATTCCTCTGACGCACACGCACACACACACACACACACACACACACACCCTGGGGGATGTTTTTTTTTCACGTCCCCCATATTTTGAAATACGATTGACAACCTGATCATATTTATTGTTTTATCAAGATGCTCCTCTTATGGTCACATGTCTTTTAGTCCCGCCCACATCCATTTAGTCCCGCCCACATCCTTTTGGCTCCGAGGCGGTCTAAAATGATGACTAGGACTGAAGTTTGACTCGAGTTGACGAGAACGGTCGGGCGCAATCTCTAAAACGGTCGCCCGTCTCTCGTGCTTTTGTCCACCCAGATGACCACGCCTGAGCAGGAATCGAAACTGAAAGTTAACTAGACACCTCCTGCAATGCTCTCTCTTCTTGCTGAACCTAAATGAGACACAATGTGTGTCCACCTCGGTTGCTACGCCTTGGTATGAATCGAAACTGAAAGTTAACATGACACCTAGTTTTTCACTCTCCTTCCAAGACGGTAGGTATTCTTCCGGAAACACAAGGTACATTGTGTCCCTCACCAAGACCAACACCACAGGTGGGAACATTTTCTTCTGATGCACACACACACACACACACACACACACAAACACACACACACACACACACACACACACACACCCTGGGGGATGTTTTTTTTCACGCCCCCCATTTTGAAATACGATTGACAACCTGATAATATTTATTGTTTTATTGATTTATCCGTACAAACCACTCTATGAGTTGCTAACACTAGCACCTACATGCCGCCACCTAGCTGAAGACATGTGTATTGTTTTCTCACGCCCCCCCCCCCCCCCAACACCTTATTGTATACTTGGCCATATTTCCTGGTTGAGCCAGTTGTTACATTCGAGCAGCGCCTCTACCAAGCCGCCATATGCTGATAAATCAGTGTTTCTCAATTATTTTAGTCTTGCCCCCCTTGGGAACATAATTTTTTTCACGCACCCCATTTTGAAAAACGACTTGAAACCTGAAAATATTTATTGTTTTATTTATTTATCCGTACAAACCACTCTATGAGTTGCTAACCCTAGCATCTACATGCTACCTTGCTGAAGCATGTGTACGGATTTCTCACGCCCCCCCCCACCCCGACAACTTATTGTGTACTCCACCATATTTCCTGGTTGAGCCTGTTGTTAAATTCGAGCAGTGCTTCTACCAAGCCGCCATACATGGATAACCCAGTGCTTCTCAATTATAATTATAGGGAAAACATTTTTTCACGCCTCCCACCCCCAAATTAAAGAACAAATTAAAACTTAATATTTGCTGTTTTATTTATTTATCCATACAAACCACTCTGGGCTGCTAACCCTAGCACCTACATGCTACCTAACCTAGGACTTTGTGTTTTGTTTTCTCACCCCCCCTCCGTCACTTCATTCTATACTTTTGTATACCTAGCCCTACTTCCTGGTTGACCCTGTAGTTTATTCCGAGCTGCGCCTCCACCAAGCCTCCTTATGTGGATAACACAGTGCATCCCAATAATTTTCTTCATGCATTTCTTGGGGACATAATTTTCTCACGCCCCCCCCCTCCCCGAATTGAAAAATGACTTGATAATATTTATTGTTTTATCGATTTATCCGTACAAACCACTCAATGAGTTGCTGTCACCAGCACCTACATGCCACCTAGCTGAAGCAGGTGTATGGTCTTCTCACGCCCCCTCCAACAACTTATCGTGTACTCTCACATATTTCCTGGTTGAGCCTGTTGTTAAATTCGAGCAATGCTTTTCCCAAGCCGCCATATATGGATAACCCTGTGCTTCTCAATTATTTTTGTCATGCCCCCCGTTGGGGACATATTTTTTTCACGCCCCCCCCTAAATTAAAAAAGACTTTAAACCTGAAAATATGCATTGTTTTACTGTTTTATCCGTTAAAAACACTATGAGTTGCCACCTAGCTGAAGACATGTGTTGTTTTCTCACGCTTCCCCCCCCCCTCCCGACACCTTACTGTATACTTTTGTATACTAGGTCATATTTATTTCGAGCAGTGCCTCCCGATAATTTTTTTTATGCCCCCCTTAGTGACATACATTTTCTCCCGCCCCCCACACCCCACTCAAATTAAAAAAGGACTTACAACCGCATAATATTTATTATTTTACTTATTTATCCGTACAAACCACTCCATGAGTTGCTGGCAACAGCATCTGCATGCCACCTAGAGAAGAGTTGTGTATGGTTTTCTCGAGGTTGCAATCATGGTTCAGCAAAGCCAGTAGGGGGCGCCCTTTACACTGGTGAACCATTAAAGTAGCTTTTTAAGAGATAAATAATGCTGCTAGACGCTGATTACTTATGATGTTATAGTCCTTGAAAGGCCTACTGAAATGAGATTTTCTTATTTAAACGGGGATAGCAGGTCCATTCTATGTGTCATACTTGATCATTTTGCGATATTGCCATATTTTTGCTGAAAGGATTTAGTAGAGAAAATCGACGATAAAGTTCGCAACTTTTGGTCGCTAATAAAAAAGCCTTGCCTTTAACGGAAGTAGCAGACGATGTGCGCGTGACGTCACGGGTTGTAGGGCTCCTCAAATCCTCACCTTGTTTATAATGTGAGCCTCCAGCAGCAAGAGCTATTCGGACCGAGAAAGTGACAATTTCCCCATTAATTTGAGCGAGGATGAAAGATTCGTGGATGACGAAATTTAGAGATAAATAAATAAATAAAGTTTAAAAAAAAGGTGATTGCATTGGGAGCGATTCAGATGTTTTTAGACACATTTACTCGGATAATTCTAGGAAATCCCTTATCTTTCTATTGTGTTGCTAGTGTTTTAGTTAATTAAATAGTACCTGATAGTCGGAGGGGTGTGGCCACGGGTGTGTTGACGCGTGTCTCTGTGGAAAGTCACAAAGCTGCAGCAGGACTGAAGCTCCGCTGATCTCCGGTAAGAGGCGACTTTTTACCACAATTTTCTCACCGAAACCTTACGGTTGACAAGTAGTCGGGAACCATGTTCGCTTGACCGCTCTGATCCATAGTAAAACTTCACCTCCAGGAATTTTAAACAAGGAAACACAGTGTGTTTGTGTGGTTAAAGGCTAAAGCTTCCCACCTCCATCTTTCTACTTTGAGTAAAGCACTAAAAAAAAAAAAAAGAAAGAAAGAAAAGGCGACGGCTCCAGGCGGCGGCAGTCGGAGCGTTTCAGATCCATTGCTTTCGTCCTCTCCAAGGTTCTCATCGTCATCATTGTCATCGACGTCCCACTGGGTCATTATTGTCACTGACGTCCCACTGGGTGTGAATTTTCCTTGCCCTCATGTGGGCCTACCGAGGATGTCGTAGTAGTTTGTGTTGTGGTTTGTGAAGCTCTAAAAAAAAGACAGAAAGAAAGAAAAGGCGACGGCTCCAGGCGGCGGCAGTGGGAGCGTTTCAGATCCATTGCTTTCGTCCTCTCCAAGGTTCTCATAGTCATCATTGTCACCGACGTCCCACTGGGTGTGAGTTTTCCTTGCCCTTATGTGGGTCTACCGAGGATGTCGTAGTGGTTTGTGTTGTGGTTTGTGCAGCCCTTTGAGACACTAGTGATTTAGGGCTATATAAGTAAACATTGATTGATTGATTGATGTAATTGGACACATTTACTAGGATAATTCTGGAAAATGCCTTATCTGCTTATTGTGTTAGTAGTATTTTAGTGAGATTACAAAGTCATACCTGAAAGTCGGATGGCTGCGGTGAACGCCAGTGTCTTGAGAGAAGCCGAAGAGCCAAGATCAAAGCTGCCTTTTTGAGCTGCAGGAGGAGGTCCCATAATCCACTGAAGTCTCCGGTAAAGCCGACTTAATGTCACAATTTTCCCATCCAAAAAATTGCTGGTTGACCGCTCTGTGTTAAAACTTCACGACAAACAAAGAAACACCGGCTGTGTTTCGGTGCTAAAGGCTGCTGCAATCCACCGCTTTCCACCAACAGCATTCTTCTTTATAGTCTCCATTATTAATTGAACAAATTGCAAAAGATTGAGCAACACAGATGTCAAAAATACTGTGTAATTGCAATTATAATTGTAATTGTAATTGTATTTTAAAGGAAAAAAAGGAGGTTGCCTACAGCCACAGATTTTCTGAAATACCCTTATATTTTCACCTTATATTTTGGTGATTTTCTTTGGTAGAGCAAACCCAGACAAATCAGAAGTCATGCCAAGAAAGAGAAAGAGACAAAAATGGTCACCACATCAAGACAGTCCGTCCGAGACAGACCCCGGCAAACGGATTAGCTTCTCGGGGTCTTTGTGAGGCTCCGTGCCAACTGAGCAAATACACTCGTTCATTCACAGGAGGCCGCACAAAACCAACACAACTCTTGACTTGCACAACTTGCAGGAAGAAGAGAGAAAAAAAAGGGCAGGGAGGAGAGTGCTGCTCTTTTCTGCTGACCCCCCGCCGCCTTCGCCCAAACAAAGTGATTATTGTATGAAGCAGTGTGTGTGTGTGTGTGTGTGTGTGTGTGTGTGTGTGTGTGTGTGTGTGTGTGTGTGTGTGTGAATCCACAGAGGAAGTGAATAAAAGAAGTTGGCAGGTTGTCTGGAGTGAAGGACAAATAACAGACAGAGAGATGCATTATGGGAAATTGTTACCGCTGCTTTAACTACTTTTTAATTGGTCAATGGAAATAACAATAATTATAAGAAGGAGAAATATGATAATAACAATACATATAATGATAATGATAATTGTAAATGGTTGTACTTGTATAGCGCTTTTCTACCCCTTTTTAAGGAGCCCAAAGCGCTTTGACGGTATTTCCACATTCACCCATTCACACACACATTCACACACTGATGGCGGGAGCTGCCATTCAAGGCGCTAACCAGGACCCATCAGGAGCAAGGGTGAAACATCTTGCCCAAGGACACAACGGACGTGACTAGGATGGTAGAAGGTGGGGATTGAACCAGGATCACTCAAATTGCTGGCCACGGCCACTCTCCCAACTTCACCACGCCGTCACCCACATATAATAAATAATTAGAACTTATCATTCATGATATAATTATGTAATATTAATGATAATGCAGCAACACATGAAATATGATAATAATAATAAAAATTATTATTAGTATTAATGTTATTGTCATACATATTATTATTATATAAATATGTAACAATAAAAACAATAATACAAAAAATAGTTTGATGATGACAATAGTACATAACAATACAATAATAATTCTAATGATGTATCATTATTTAATATTATTATTATTATTTAATTATATTATTATTAGTAGTAGTAGTGGTATTATCCCTGGTTAACAAATATGACGACAGAAAAAGTTATGCAATATAAATATTAAGAAATAGTTGTTACGATCCTGCGATGAGGTGGCGACTTGTCCAGGGTGTACACCGCCTTCCGACCGAATGCAGCTGAGATAGGCTCCAGCGACCCCCCCGGGACTCCGAACGGGATAAGCGGTAGAAAATGGATGAATGGATGGCTGGATAATTATTACTATCATGTTGTAATATCATCATTATGTAATATTACTAGTACTACTGCTAATAATAACAATAAAATAATAACGTTAATATAATATTTTTTTAAATACTATATTATTTTATTTTTGTTATTACGAAATATTTCTCATAGTAATATATGATAATATATTATTGTTATTATTATGTTGTGTGTTTTGTTTATCAAGCCGTTTTACTGCCGTTTCACAGACACCGTTTGTAAACAATTAAAGGCCTACTGAAACCCACTACTACCGACCACGCAGTCTGATAGTTTATAAATCAATGATGAAATATTAACATTGCAACACATGCCAATACGGCCGGTTTAGTTTACTAAATTTCAATTTTAAATTTCCCGCTAAGTGTCCTGTTGAAAACGTCGCGGAATGATGACGTGTATGATGACGCGTGCGCATGACGTCACCGGTTGTAGCGGATATGTTCTTCCAGCACCGATCACGGCTAAAAGTAGTCTGTTTTTATCGCAAAATTACACAGTATTCTGGACTTCTGTGTTGCTGAATCTTTTGCAATTTGTTCAATTAATAATGGAGACTACAAATAAGAAAGATGTTGGTGGAAAGCGGTGTATTGCAGCCGGCTGTAGCAACACAAACACAGCCGGTGTTTCTTTGTGAAGTTTTAATATGGAACAGAGTGGTCAAGCGAACATGGTTTTCTACCACATGTCAACCGACAAGTTTCGGGGAGAAAATCCTGGTAATAAGTCGGCTCTTACCATAAACATGAGCGGAGGTTGTGTCGTTCCTCCTTCAGTTGTGAAAGTGGCAGCTGCGACTTTCTTGGCTCCTCCTTGGCTTCCCTCGGAGACACCCCTCCGACTTTCAGGTATGGATAAATAATCTCACTAAAACACTAGTAACACAATAAGCAGATAAGGAATTTTCCAGAATTATCCTAGTAAATGTGTGTAATAACATCTGAATCGCTCCCACGGCCCTCGTCTTTTTTTTTTTTCTTCTAGTCCAGGGGTCGGGAACCTTTTTGGCTTAGAGAGCCAAGAATCCAAATATTTTAAAATGTATTTCCGTAAGAGCCATATAATTTTTTTTTTCAACACTGAACACACCTAAACGCGTGCATTTGTAAGTACGACCAACATTACCAGAGAGTAATAGGTCTCTTATTCTTTGTAATAACATTGATATTCTGAAGCTAACTGTGGAGGGGGCGTGGCCTGCAGGCCTGCAGCGAAGCGGGGTGTGCCAGGACCGGCCTCGAAATCAGTGACAGGTGCGTAGACAACCCACTTGGGCATCGTTATCTAATCACCTGTCGCTCTGTTATAAGCAGCAGCCAGGAGGAGAGACAGAGTTTGAGCTGGAGCCAGAGTCCGAGCGAGAACGAAAGAGAAAAAGTCAATTGCTAGAAAGCAACTGAGAGACTTATTGAAAAATAAAAAAATATCGTAACCCTGAAACAGGCTTTCATGTCGGTGCTTGGTGGTCTGAAGAACCCCTAGGAGGGTAAGCCCTAAAAAAAATACAAAATAAATAAAGTGCGGTAGAAAAAGGATGGAGGGATTCAAATGCATGAGCATGTTTAATATTTTGAACGTTATTTTTAACACTTTGATTACAAGTGGAATTAGTCAGTACTTATCGTGTTAAGCAATGTTAGCTCAGATGTATCCGAGAGCCAGATGCAGTCATCAAAAGAGCCACATCTGGCTCTAGAGCCATAGGTTCCCTACCCCTGTTCTAGTCCTTCACTCTCACTATCCTCATCTACGAATCTTTCATCCTCGCTCAAATTAATGGAGAAATTGTCACTTTCTCGGTCAGAATCGCTCTCGCTGCTGGTGGCCATGATTGTAAAGGATCGTGAGGATGTGAGGATCTCCACAACCGGTGCCGTCACGCGCACATCGTCTGTTACTTCCGGTACAGGCAAGGCTTTTTTATTATCGACCAAAAGTTGCAAACTTTATCATGGATGTTCTCTTCTAAATCCTTTCAGCAAAAATATGGCAATATCGCGAAATGATCAAGTATGACACATAGAATGGACCTGCTATCCCCGTTTAAATAAGAAGATCTCATTTCAGTAGGCCTTTAAGGTATGTAAATAAACATTCACCAAATAATTCTGTGTGAACAACTCTTTCCACAACGTATACATCTGCAGCTAATGTATGGAACACATTTGTATTCTTCTAAAAGTGAGTGAGTGTGGCTTATATTCCGCTGCACTCTACAGGTAAATGAAGACATGTGGTGTATTATGTTAGGCAGGTGCACAAGAAAGTGTGATCAATAGAAGGTCATTTCCTTCATACGAGTGAGTGAATGATGTGAGTGTGAAGAGAAAGTGTGTTTCCACAAACACGTCCATGAAGTCAAGCAGAGCAAAGCTTGAGAATGATTTCACAACATTCCTGGAAAGTTTCAGGAGGTCGATTGTTTACTTCATAAACTTCAGACCATGGGCCGGCGTCAGCTGAGCAATGTGGTTATCTTAAATCTCACCTCACCTCTCATGACGCGCCCTCAGGGCGTGTGTGCTCCCGGGAGGATCAGCGAGTCATTTAGCGACAGGAAACGCCGTCATTATCTCATTGCCGTCAATTAGGGGCCAGGAGGCGCTTCCACAGGAAGAAAGACTTTTTTTTCCCCCCCTCTTCCTTCCTTTAAAACCTCTAAAATGGCCACTCTCCTAAGTCCCAAGTCCAAACTTACAAAACTCAAATCTGCAGATTTGATAATAAAAATCAAGCTGGGTCCGGACGAGCTAACGAAGGACCAGGCTTGCGCGCTCATACTTTGTTTTATTGTCAATTGAATATGGGTTGCATTTTAATTCTGACTGTACAATTCTGACCATTTTTTACAGCAAAATCCATGGCTGACGTTTACACAGTAAACTATTGTCATTATTACAGTAACATTTTGGCAATGAAGCTGCCATGTTTTTGTTTTTTTTGCCGTAAAATCGTCAATTGTTGTTTTCACAGTGCATTACTGTGAATTAGAAATACAGTAATTACTGTAAAATTCCGGCGACTGAGCTGTCAGTTTGTTTTTTTACCCCAGAAATTGATTAAACTTTTTTTTATAGTGCAAGTGGGAGACAATATGAATTATTAATAATGAATTAGTGCATTCTTATGCACAAATAAGTATATATATATATATATATAAATATATATATATATATATATATATATATATATATTAGGGCTGCGAATCTTTGGGTGTCCCACGATTCGATTCAATATCGATTCTTGATTGCATTATCCAGGGAATAGTGATCAATACCGTGGTAGAGCGCAATATGTATGTGTGGGGAAAAATCACAAGATTACTTCATCTCTACAGAACTGTTTCATGAGGGGTTCCCTCAATCATCAAATATCCTGATGATTGAGGGAACCCCTCATGAAACAGTTCTGTAGAGATGAAGTAGTCTTGTGATTTTTCCTACACACACACACACATATATATATATATATATATATATATATATATATATATATATATATATATATATATATATATATATATATATACATACATACATACAGTGGGGCAAAAAAAGTCAGCTTTATTTGTCAATTTCTTTACATGTAAAGACTTACAAAGGATTCGAAATTTTGTTTCGCACTCTCCCATGCGTAGACTAAAAGAAAAGAAAACAACAGTAAAGTGCAACATAAATATGTCTACCTACTAAAATTACAATTTATATAGTTCCTGTTGTTTTTACATAGGATAGGGCTGTAAACAATGAGTGTTTCATCAGTAGTGCAAATAATTATGCTATAGCAGCAGATGTGTGCAATTTTGCATAGTCATTTTTTCTGTGGGTCATGGGGTTTAGAGTTCAGGTTGTTCCGGGGAGGGGGATTTCAAAGTCCTGAGAGCCTGTCGGATCGGACTGAGGATTGGGGGGGGGGGGGGTCTAACAGCCTGGTGGTGAAAGCTGTTGGTGAGTCTGGTGGTGCGAGAGCGGGGGCTCTTGTATCTTCTTCCAGAGGGAAGAAGGCTGAACAGGTTGTGTGCAGGGTGGCTTGCGTCACTCACAATTGTGAGTGCTTTGCGGGTGAGGCGGGTGGTGTATAAGTCCTGAAGAGATGGGAGTGGTGCACCAATGATTTTCCCAGCTGTCAGCCACCGATTGTGCAAGTTCTCCCACTTAAAATGATGACAGAGGTCTGTAATTTTCATCATAGGTACACTTCAACTGTGAGAGACAGAATGTGAAAAACAAATCCAGCAATTCACATTGTAGGAAATTTTAAGAATTTATTTGTTAATTATGGTGGAAAGTAAGTTTTTGGTCAACCATTCAAAGCTTTCACTGATGGAAGGAAGTTTTGGCTCACAATCTCACGATACATGGCCGCATTCATTCTTTCCTTAACACGGATCAATCGTCCTGTCCCCTTAGGAGAAAAACAGCCCCAAAGCATGATGTTTCCACCCCCATGCTTCACAGTAGGCATGGTGTTCTTGGGATGCAACTCAGTATTCTTCTTCCTCCAAACACGAGGAGTTGAGTTTATACCAAAATTGATACATGGCTGATACAGCAGAGGATTGGGAGAATGTCATGTGGTCAGATGAAACCAAAAATAAAACTTTTTGGTGGGCGGCATAGCTCGGTTGGTAGAGTGGCCGTGTCAGCAACTTGAGGGTTGCAGGTTTGATTCCCGCTTGTGCCATCCTAGTTACTGCCGTTGTGTCCTTGGGCAAGACGCTTTACCCACCTGCTCCCAGTGCCACCCACACTGGTTTAAATGTAACTAAGTTATTGGGTGTCACTATGTAAAGCGCTTTGAGTCACTTGAGAAAAGTGCTATATAAATATAGTTCACTTCACTTCTTTTATATATATATATCCATTTTCCATTTTCTACCGCTTCATCCCTTTGGGGTCGCGGGGGGCGCTGGTGCCTATCTCAGCTACAATCGGGCGGAAGGCGGCGTACACCCTGGAAGTATATATATATATATATATATATATATATATATATATATATATATATATATATATATATATATATATATATATAAACATATATACATATGTATATATATACATATGTATGTATATATATATATATATATATATATATATATATATATATATATATATATATATATATATATATATATATATATATATATATATATATATATATATATATATATATATATATATGTAACAAGAAAGTGCACTGGAACTGGGCTCATATTTTGTTGATTCTAAATTATTTTCTGTCACACCTCCCCTAGGGGACATACATTTGTTTTACTCCCCTCCGTCGTTTTAATTTTTTATCTGTATGAATCATAGTACTTCCTTACTAACACTAAAGATTCTCATACCTTATTGCAAATGTTGTCCCCAAGGGGGCGTGACAGAAAATGATTGAGAATGGATGTGGGCGGGGTGGGGAACCATGAGGTGTTGGTGTGGAGAAGGGAGGTGTGAGAGTTAGTAGCATAAAAACATCTTTAGTGTTAGTAAAGAAGTATCTTGACACATACATATACAAAAATAAAAAAAATTGTCCCCTGGGGGGGGCGTGACAGAAAATAATTGAGAATGGGGGGGGCGGGCATCGTCACAGCTTCCCCTTCCCCAAACAAAAGGATACTGTTGTGATCCGATTCCCGGATCACATCTTTTGTCTATATGTGAGTCCTTGTTTGTGTTTTGATTATTAATTTTAGACTCTTCTTGTTCTGAGTTTTGCTCTTCCTGTTTTATCTCGTTGCCATGGTTTCCCATTTGTTCCTCCTGCTACGTTTTTCGACGAACACTTGACGACAATTGTTTACTTTAGTATTTAAGACTGCTTTCTACCTCAGTTCGGTCTTGGCTCATGGTTTGCTACGCGCAACTCGGTTTAGCGGTTTAGCTCGGTTGGTAGAGTGGCCGTGCCAGCAACTTGAGGGTTGCAGGTTCGATTCCCGCTTCCGCCATCCTAGTCACTGCCGTTGTGTCCTTGGGCAAGACACTTTACCCACCTGCTCCCAGTGCCAACCACACTGGTTTGGATGTAACTTAGATATTGGGTTTCACTATGTAAAGCGCTTTGAGTCGCTAGAGAAAAAGCGCTATATAAATATAATTCACTTCACTTCACTTCATGTTTGGTTTTCTCTGCCTTGTCTGTTCTGTGCTAAGTTACGCCTTAGCTTCTGAGCGCTTGACACGCGCTTCTGTGGACACTTATTTGGACTCTAGTGCTAGCTATTAGCTTTAGCTTTTCGTGCGCTCCGGCACGCCTTTACTTTGCTGTTTGTACAAGTGTTCTTTTATTTTTTGTATGATAAATCAAATTCTTACCTGCCTGTCTGGTTCCACTGCATCCTGAGGTGATATCTCCGTGCATCACAATGCGTTTTGAATGTGACTGATACATTAGTTTTCTATACGTTGCAGCGTGAGCGTGTGACAAAATCAAATCCCGTAAGAAATAATTTTCATGTTTAAGTCCCGTCCACCGACATTAATCCACTTTCTGTTTTTCCCACAAAAAGTGGATTTGTGTGGTCGTCACAGGAAGAGCACGACCCTGAGTGTTCCCACCGGAGGAAATCCTGTGTGATGCCAATGATGAATACACACACACACACACACACACACACACACACACACACACACACACACACACACACACACACACACACACACACAATGACTTGGCAACAACAGGGTAAACAACGTCTTTGACAAGCTTATCATTTCAGCTAAATGAGTCATGGCCGGACACACACTCACACACACACACACACACACACACACACACACACACACACACACACACACACACACACACACACGCACTCATGTACACACAGACAAAAGGTATGGGAACACCTGGCCATGACAGGAAGTTGCTCGACAAGAGCTTCCACTCACTTCCTACACATTATTCCAGCAGACACATTCCACCAGTCCATGCCCATGAAGTTCCACAGTTGTCCACACATGATCCACACCACCGTCAATAAAAGTGTTACATGATACATGATCCACACCGCCGTCAATAAAAGTGTTACATGATACATGATCCACACCACCGTCAATAAAAGTGTTACATAATACATGATCCACACACCGGCAATAAAAGTGTTACATGATCTATGATCCACACCACCGTCAATAAAAGTGTTACATGATCCATGATCCACACCACCGTGTTACATGATACATGATCTACACCACCGTCAATAAAAGTGTTACATGATACATGATCCACACCGCCGTCAATAAAAGTGTTACATGATACATGATCCACACCACCGTCAATAAAAGTGTTACATAATACATGATCCACACACCGGCAATAAAAGTGTTACATGATCTATGATCCACACCACCGTCAATAAAAGTGTTACATGATCCATGATCCACACCACCGTGTTACATGATACATGATCTACACCACCGTCAATAAAAGTGTTACATGATACATGATCTACACCACCGTCAATAAAAGTGTTACATGATACATGATCCACACCACCGTCAATAAAAGTGTTACATGATACATGATCCACACCACCGTCAATAAAAGTGTTACATGATCCATGATCCACACCACCGTGTTACATGATCCATGATCCACACCACCGTCAGTAAAAGTGTTACATGACACATGATCCACACCACGGTGTTACATGATACATGATCCACACCGCCGTCAATAAAAGTGTTACATGATACATGATCCACACCGCCGTCAATAAAAGTGTTACATGACACATGATCCACACCACCGTGTTACATGATACATGATCCACACCACCGTCAATAAAAGTGTTACATGATACATGATCCACACCACCGTCAATAAAAGTGTTACATAATACATGATCCACACACCGGCAATAAAAGTGTTACATGATCTATGATCCACACCACCGTCAATAAAAGTGTTACATGATCCATGATCCACACCACCGTGTTACATGATACATGATCTACACCACCGTCAATAAAAGTGTTACATGATACATGATCTACACCACCGTCAATAAAAGTGTTACATGATACATGATCCACACCACCGTCAATAAAAGTGTTACATGATACATGATCCACACCACCGTCAATAAAAGTGTTACATGATCCATGATCCACACCACCGTGTTACATGATCCATGATCCACACCACCGTCAGTAAAAGTGTTACATGACACATGATCCACACCACCGTGTTACATGATACATGATCCACACCGCCGTCAATAAAAGTGTTACATGATACATGATCCACACCGCCGTCAATAAAAGTGTTACATGACACATGATCCACACCACCGTGTTACATGATACATGATCCACACCACCGTCAATAAAAGTGTTACATGATACATGATCCACACCACCGTCAATAAAAGTGTTACATAATACATGATCCACACACCGGCAATAAAAGTGTTACATGATCTATGATCCACACCACCATCAATAAAAGTGTTACATGATCCATGATCCACACCACCGTGTTACATGATACATGATCTACACCACCGTCAATAAAAGTGTTACATGATACATGATCTACACCACCGTCAATAAAAGTGTTACATGATACATGATCCACACCACCGTCAATAAAAGTGTTACATGATACATGATCCACACCACCGTCAATAAAAGTGTTACATGATACATGATCCACACCACCGTCAATAAAAGTGTTACATGATCCATGATCCACACCACCGTGTTACATGATCCATGATCCACACCACCGTCAATAAAAGTGTTACATGATCCACACCACCGTGTTACATGATCCATGATCCACACCACCGTCAATAAAAGTGTTACATGATCCATGATCCACACCACCGTGTTACATGATACATGATCCACACCACCGTCAATAAAAGTGTTACATGATACATGATCCACACCGCCGTCAATAAAAGTGTTACATGACACATGATCCACACCACCGTGTTACATGATACATGATCCACACCACCGTCAATAAAAGTGTTACATGATCCATGATCCACACCACCGTGTTACATGATACATGATCTACACCACCGTCAATAAAAGTGTTACATGATACATGATCCACACCACCGTCAATAAAAGTGTTACATGACACATGATCCACACCACCGTCAATAAAAGTGTTACATGATCCATGATCCACACCACCGTGTTACATGATACATGATCCACACCACCGTCAATAAAAGTATTACATGATCCATGATCCACACCACCGTGTTACATGATCCATGATCCACACCACCGTCAATAAAAGTGTTACATGATCCATGATCCACACCACCGTGTTACATGATACATGATCCACACCACCGTCAATAAAAGTATTACATGATCCATGATCCACACCACCGTGTTACATGATCCATGATCCACACCACCGTCAATAAAAGTGTTACATGATCCATGATCCACACCACCGTGTTACATGATACATGATCCACACCACCGTCAATAAAAGTGTTACATGATACATGATCCACACCGCCGTCAATAAAAGTGTTACATGACACATGATCCACACTACCGTGTTACATGATACATGATCCACACCACCGTCAATAAAAGTGTTACATGATCCATGATCCACACCACCGTGTTACATGATACATGATCTACACCACCGTCAATAAAAGTGTTACATGATACATGATCTACACCACCGTCAATAAAAGTGTTACATGATACATGATCCACACCACCGTCAATAAAAGTGTTACATGATACATGATCCACACCACCGTCAATAAAAGTGGTACATGATCCATGATCCACACCACCGTGTTACATGATACATGATCTACACCACCGTCAATAAAAGTGTTACATGATACATGATCTACACCACCGTCAATAAAAGTGTTACATGATACATGATCTACACCACCGTCAATAAAAGTGTTACATGATACATGATCCACACCACCGTCAATAAAAGTGTTACATGATACATGATCCACACCACCGTCAATAAAAGTGGTACATGATACATGATCCACACCACCGTCAATAAAAGTGTTACATGATCCATGATCCACACCACCGTGTTACATGATACATGATCCACACCATCGTCAATAAAAGTGTTACATGATCCATGATCCACACCACCGTGTTACATGATCCATGATCCACACCACCGTCAATAAAAGTGTTACATGATCCATGATCCACACCACCGTGTTACATGATACATGATCCACACCACTGTCAATAAAAGTGTTACATGATACATGATCCACACCGCCGTCAATAAAAGTGTTACATGACACATGATCCACACCACCGTGTTACATGATACATGATCCACACCACCGCCAATAAAAGTGTTACATGATACATGATCCACACCACCGTCAATAAAAGGGTTACATAATACATGATCCACACACCGGCAATAAAAGTGTTACATGATCTATGATCCACACCACCGTCAATAAAAGTGTTACATGATCCATGATCCACACCACCGTGTTACATGATACATGATCTACACCACCGTCAATAAAAGTGTTACATGATACATGATCTACACCACCGTCAATAAAAGTGTCACATGATACATGATCTACACCACCGTCAATAAAAGTGTTACATGATACATGATCTACACCACCGTCAATAAAAGTGTTACATGATACATGATCCACACCACCGTCAATAAAAGTGTTACATGATACATGATCCACACCACCGTCAATAAAAGTGGTACTTGATACATGATCCACACCACCGTCAATAAAAGTGTTACATGATCCATGATCCACACCACCGTGTTACATGATACATGATCCACACCATCGTCAATAAAAGTGTTACATGATCCATGATCCACACCACCGTGTTACATGATCCATGATCCACACCACCGTCAATAAAAGTGTTACATGATCCATGATCCACACCACCGTGTTACATGATACATGATCCACACCACTGTCAATAAAAGTGTTACATGATACATGATCCACACCGCCGTCAATAAAAGTGTTACATGACACATGATCCACACCACCGTGTTACATGATACATGATCCACACCACCGCCAATAAAAGTGTTACATGATACATGATCCACACCACCGTCAATAAAAGGGTTACATAATACATGATCCACACACCGGCAATAAAAGTGTTACATGATCTATGATCCACACCACCGTCAATAAAAGTGTTACATGATCCATGATCCACACCACCGTGTTACATGATACATGATCTACACCACCGTCAATAAAAGTGTTACATGATACATGATCTACACCACCGTCAATAAAAGTGTTACATGATACATGATCCACACCACCGTCAATAAAAGTGTTACATGATACATGATCCACACCACCGTCAATAAAAGTGTTACATGATACATGATCCACACCACCGTCAATAAAAGTGTTACATGATCCATGATCCACACCACCGTGTTACATGATCCATGATCCACACCACCGTCAATAAAAGTGTTACATGATCCATGATCCACACCACCGTGTTACATGATCCATGATCCACACCACCGTCAATAAAAGTGTTACATGATCCATGATCCACACCACCGTGTTACATGATACATGATCCACACCACCGTCAATAAAAGTGTTACATGATACATGATCCACACCGCCGTCAATAAAAGTGTTACATGACACATGATCCACACCACCGTGTTACATGATACATGATCCACACCACCGTCAATAAAAGTGTTACATGATCCATGATCCACACCACCGTGTTACATGATACATGATCTACACCACCGTCAATAAAAGTGTTACATGATACATGATCCACACCACCGTCAATAAAAGTGTTACATGACACATGATCCACACCACCGTCAATAAAAGTGTTACATGATCCATGATCCACACCACCGTGTTACATGATACATGATCCACACCACCGTCAATAAAAGTATTACATGATCCATGATCCACACCACCGTGTTACATGATCCATGATCCACACCACCGTCAATAAAAGTGTTACATGATCCATGATCCACACCACCGTGTTACATGATACATGATCCACACCACCGTCAATAAAAGTGTTACATGATACATGATCCACACCGCCGTCAATAAAAGTGTTACATGACACATGATCCACACTACCGTGTTACATGATACATGATCCACACCACCGTCAATAAAAGTGTTACATGATCCATGATCCACACCACCGTGTTACATGATACATGATCTACACCACCGTCAATAAAAGTGTTACATGATACATGATCTACACCACCGTCAATAAAAGTGTTACATGATACATGATCCACACCACCGTCAATAAAAGTGTTACATGATACATGATCCACACCACCGTCAATAAAAGTGGTACATGATCCATGATCCACACCACCGTGTTACATGATACATGATCTACACCACCGTCAATAAAAGTGTTACATGATACATGATCTACACCACCGTCAATAAAAGTGTTACATGATACATGATCTACACCACCGTCAATAAAAGTGTTACATGATACATGATCCACACCACCGTCAATAAAAGTGTTACATGATACATGATCCACACCACCGTCAATAAAAGTGGTACATGATACATGATCCACACCACCGTCAATAAAAGTGTTACATGATACATGATCCACACCACCGTCAATAAAAGTGGTACATGATACATGATCCACACCACCGTCAATAAAAGTGTTACATGATCCATGATCCACACCACCGTGTTACATGATACATGATCCACACCATCGTCAATAAAAGTGTTACATGATCCATGATCCACACCACCGTGTTACATGATCCATGATCCACACCACCGTCAATAAAAGTGTTACATGATCCATGATCCACACCACCGTGTTACATGATACATGATCCACACCACTGTCAATAAAAGTGTTACATGATACATGATCCACACCGCCGTCAATAAAAGTGTTACATGACACATGATCCACACCACCGTGTTACATGATACATGATCCACACCACCGCCAATAAAAGTGTTACATGATACATGATCCACACCACCGTCAATAAAAGGGTTACATAATACATGATCCACACACCGGCAATAAAAGTGTTACATGATCTATGATCCACACCACCGTCAATAAAAGTGTTACATGATCCATGATCCACACCACCGTGTTACATGATACATGATCTACACCACCGTCAATAAAAGTGTTACATGATACATGATCTACACCACCGTCAATAAAAGTGTCACATGATACATGATCTACACCACCGTCAATAAAAGTGCTACATGATACATGATCTACACCACCGTCAATAAAAGTGTTACATGATACATGATCCACACCACCGTCAATAAAAGTGTTACATGATACATGATCCACACCACCGTCAATAAAAGTGGTACATGATACATGATCCACACCACCGTCAATAAAAGTGTTACATGATCCATGATCCACACCACCGTGTTACATGATACATGATCCACACCATCGTCAATAAAAGTGTTACATGATCCATGATCCACACCACCGTGTTACATGATCCATGATCCACACCACCGTCAATAAAAGTGTTACATGATCCATGATCCACACCACCGTGTTACATGATACATGATCCACACCACTGTCAATAAAAGTGTTACATGATACATGATCCACACCGCCGTCAATAAAAGTGTTACATGACACATGATCCACACCACCGAGTTACATGATACATGATCCACACCACCGCCAATAAAAGTGTTACATGATACATGATCCACACCACCGTCAATAAAAGGGTTACATAATACATGATCCACACACCGGCAATAAAAGTGTTACATGATCTATGATCCACACCACCGTCAATAAAAGTGTTACATGATCCATGATCCACACCACCGTGTTACATGATACATGATCTACACCACCGTCAATAAAAGTGTTACATGATACATGATCTACACCACCGTCAATAAAAGTGTTACATGATACATGATCCACACCACCGTCAATAAAAGTGTTACATGATACATGATCCACACCACCGTCAATAAAAGTGTTACATGATCCATGATCCACACCACCGTCAATAAAAGTGTTACATGATCCATGATCCACACCACCGTGTTACATGATACATGATCCACACCACCGTCAATAAAAGTGTTACATGATCCATGATCCACACCACCGTGTTACATGATCCATGATCCACACCACCGTCAATAAAAGTGTTACATGATCCATGATCCACATCACCGTGTTACATGATACATGATCCACACCACCGTCAATAAAAGTGTTACATGATACATGATCCACACCGCCGTCAATAAAAGTGTTACATGACACATGATCCACACCACCGTGTTACATGATACATGATCCACACCACCGTCAATAAAAGTGTTACATGATCCATGATCCACACCACCGTGTTACATGATACATGATCTACACCACCGTCAATAAAAGTGTTACATGATCCATGATCCACACCACCGTGTTACATGATACATGATCCACACCACTGTCAATAAAAGTGTTACATGATACATGATCCACACCACCGTCAATAAAAGTGTTACATGATACATGATCCACACCACCATCAATAAAAGTGTTACATGATCCATGATCCACACCACCGTCAATAAAAGTGTTACATGATCCATGATCCACACCACCGTGTTACATGATACATGATCCACACCACCGTCAATAAAAGTGTTACATGATCCATGATCCACACCACCGTGTTACATGATACATGATCCACACCACCGTCAATAAAAGTGTTACATGATACATGATCCACACCACCGTCAATAAAAGTGTTACATGATACATGATCCACACCGCCGTCAATAAAAGTGTTACATGACACATGATCCACACCACCGTCAATAAAAGTGTTACATGACACATGATCCACACCACCGTGTTACATGATACATGATCCACACCACCGTCAATAAAAGTGTTACATGATACATGATCCACACCACCGTCAATAAAAGTGTTACATGATACATGATCCACACCACCGTGTTACATGATACATGATCCACACCACCGTCAATAAAAGTGTTACATGACACATGATCCACACCACCGTGTTACATGATACATGATCCACACCACCGTCAATAAAAGTGTTACATGATACATGATCCACACCACCGTCAATAAAAGTGTTACATGATACATGATCCACACCACCGTGTTACATGATACATGATCCACACCACCGTCAATAAAAGTGTTACATGATACATGATCCACACCGCCGTCAATAAAAGTGTTACATGACACATGATCCACACCACCGTCAATAAAAGTGTTACATGACACATGATCCACACCACCGTGTTACATGATACATGATCCACACCACCGTCAATAAAAGTGTTACATGATTTAGACCGCATGCATTGTCAGCGTTCACAAAACACAGTCATAACGCCACAACATGTTTGGTGCACACAACATGTTTGGTGCACACAACATGTTTGGTGCACACAACATGTTTGTGCACAACGTCACAACATAATTGTGCACAACGTCAAAATGTTTGGTTCACACAACACGTTTGTGCACAACATCACATGTTTGGTGCACAACATTACAACATGTTTTGTGCACAAGGTTACAACATGTTTGGTGCACACAACATGTTTGCTGCACAACCTCACAACATATTTGGTGCACACAACATGTTTGGTGCTCAAAACATGTTTGGTGCACACATGTTTGCTGGCCAACTTCCCAACATGTTCAGTGCATAAGGTCATGACATGTTTGGTGCACACAACCTGTTAGGTGCACAATGTTACAACATGTTTCGTGCACACAACATGTTTGGTGCACAACTTCACATGTTTGATGCACAACGTCACAACATGTTCAGTGCATAAGGTCACGACATGTTTGGTGCACACAACCTGTTAGGTGCACAACGTTACAACATGTTTCGTGCACACAACATGTTTGGTGCACAACTTCACTTGTTTGATGCACAACGTCACAACATGTTCAGTGCATAAGGTCACGACATGTTTGGTGCACACAACCTGTTAGGTGCACAGCGTTACAACATGTTTTGTGCACACAACATGTTTGGTGCACAACTTCACATGTTTGATGCACAACGTCACAACATGTTCAGTGCATAAGGTCACGACATGTTTGGTGCACACTACCTGTTAGGTGCTCAACGTTACAACATGTTTTGGTAAACACAACATGTTTAGTGCACAACTTAACACGTTTGATGCACACGACATGTTTGGTGCACAATGTCACAACATGTTTGTGCACAACGTCAACATGTTTGGTGCACACAATGAGTTTGTGCACATCACAAAATGTTTGGTGCACACAACATGTTTGTTGCACACAACATGTTTGTGCACAACACCACAACATGGTTTTTGCACACAACATGTTTGGTGCACAACATCAACATGTTTGATGCAAACAACATGTTTGCGCACAACGCCACAACATGATTGGTGCACACAACATGTTTGTGCACAACATCACAACATGGTTGGTGCACACATCATGTTTGCTGCACAACATCACAACATGTTCGGTGCACACAACATATTTGGTGCTCAACGTCTCAACATGTTTGGTGCACACAACATTTTTGCTGCACAACAGCACAACATGTTTGGTGCACACAACATTTTTGCTGCACAACAGCACAACATGTTTGGCGCACACAACATGTTTGTGCAAAGAACATATTTGGTGCACAACTCCACAACAGGTTTGTGCACACAACGTGTTTGCTGCACAACGTCACAGCATGTTTGGTGCACACAACATGTTTGTGCACAACGCCACATCATGTTTGGTGCACAAAATATGTTTGGTGCACACAACATGTTTGTGCACAACACCACAACATGGTTTTTGCACACAACATGTTTGGTGCACAACATCAACATGTTTGATGCAAACAACATGTTTGCGCACAACGCCACAACATGATTGGTGCACACAACATGTTTGTGCACAACATCACAACATGGTTGGTGCACACATCATGTTTGCTGCACAACATCACAACATGTTCGGTGCACACAACATATTTGGTGCTCAACGTCTCAACATGTTTGGTGCACACAACATTTTTGCTGCACAACAGCACAATATGTTTGGTGCACACAACATTTTTGCTGCACAACAGCACAACATGTTTGGTGCACACAACATGTTTGTGCAAAGAACATATTTGGTGCACAACCCCACAACAGGTTTGTGCACACAACGTGTTTGCTGCACAACGTCACAGCATGTTTGGTGCACACAACATGTTTGGTGCTCAACGTCTCAACATGTTTGGTGCACACAACATTTTTGCTGCACAACAGCACAACATGTTTGGTGCACACAACATTTTTGCTGCACAACAGCACAACATGTTTGGTGCACACAACATGTTTGTGCAAAGAACATATTTGGTGCACAACCCCACAACAGGTTTGTGCACACAACGTGTTTGCTGCACAACGCCACATCATGTTTGGTGCACAAAATATGTTTGGTGCACAAAACATGTTTATGCACAATGTCACAACATGTTTGGTGGATCGAACATGTTTGATGCACACAAGATGTTTGGTGGATCGAACATGTTTGATGCACACAACATGTTTGGTTCACAATGTCACAACACAATTGGTGCACACAACATGTTTGGTGCATGACGTTTCAACATTTTTGGTGTACAACTTCACACTATGTGTGGTGCACACAATATGTTTGGTGCACACAACATGTTGGTGCAAACAACATGTTTGGTGCACACAACATGTTGGTGCACACATGTTTGGTGCACACAACATGTTGGTGCACACATGTTGGTATACAAAACATGTTTGGTGCACACAACATGTTCGGTGCACACAACATGTTGGTGCACACATGTTTGGTGCACACAACATGTGTGCACCAACACAACATGTTGGTGCACACATGTTGGTATACAAAACATGTTTGGTGCATAATGGTTCTCAACGTGAAGTCCAAGTCCGCTACAAAAAAAGCTAACAAAAAAAATTGGTTCTCAGCATTCCCAACAGCCTTTGTGTGAATTTTGATTCACAGAATTCACTCGTTTTGGAGCCAGCAAAACGAAGCAGTTCTGAGCACATTTGACATGAAGGTAAAATATCTAGGAGAAACACTCACCATTAATAATGTATGTTCTGCACATATATGTCCTAAACAGGTTCTCAGCATTTGTACAAAGTTTTATATGGTGAAAAACTGCTTTGGTTCTCAGCATTTACACTAATTAGGTTGTGGTAAAACTGCTTTGGTTCTCAGCATTCACAATAATTAGGTTGTGGTAAAACTGCTTTGGTTCTTTGCATTCACACACAACTTTAATTAAGTTCTTGATTGTGGTCCAAGGTTGCAAAGTGTAAAATAAATTCTCAGGGTGTCAAGTATTGATGAAGAGTGCTCAGTATTCAACTTCCATCGTCGTCGTCGTCATCCTCATCATCATCATCATCATCATCATCATCCTCACCACAACAACAACAACAACAACAAACAATTGTTATAAAGTTGATCAGACGTGGCCAAAAGGAGGCAACTTCCCTAATAAACTTCCATAACGAGACCACAGAAGCCTCCATCTTTGCCAAATGTCCTCCAGCATCTCAGCAGCACCTCCTTTATTGGAGGAAGTCCCAACAGAAGGAGAGGATGAAGAAGTATGGAAGAAATGTTTAAGGAAGAAGGTTGCTACCGTTGTAGAAGAGTATTATTTAAGGAAGGAAAGTGGTACCTTTGTAGGAGAGTAATAATGAATGTATTATTAATATGTTACCTTTGTAGGAGAGTAATAATAATTAATAAACACATGTTACCTTTGTAGGAGAGTAATAATAATTAATAAACACATGTTACCTTTGTAGGAGAGTAATAATAATTACTCAAAAAAGATGTTACCTTTGTAGGAGAGTAATAATAATTAATTAAAAAGATGTTACTTTTGTAGGAGAGTAATAATAATTAATCAAAAAAGATGTTACCTTTGTAGGAGAGTAATAATAATTAATTAAAAATATGTTACTTTTGTAGGAGAGTAATAATAATTAATTAAAAATATGTTACCTTTGTAGGAGAGTAATAATAATTAATAAACACATGTTACCTTTGTAGGAGAGTAATAATAATTACTCAAAAAAGATGTTACCTTTGTAGGAGAGTAATAATAATTAATTAAAAAGATGTTACTTTTGTAGGAGAGTAATAATAATTAATCAAAAAAGATGTTACCTTTGTAGGAGAGTAATAATAATTAATTAAAAATATGTTACTTTTGTAGGAGAGTAATAATAATTAATTAAAAAGATGTTACCTTTGTAGGAGAGTAATAATAATTAATAAGATATTACCTTTGTAGGAGAGTAATTATAATTGATTAAAAAGATGTTACCTTTGTAAGAGAGTAATAATAATTAATTAAAAATATGTTACCTTTGTAGGAGAGTAATAATAATGAATTAAAAATGTGTTAACTTTGTAGGAGAGTAATAATAATGAATTAAAAAGATATTACCTTTGTAGGAGAGTAATAATAATGAATAAGATGTTACCTTTTTAGGAGAGCAATAATAATTGATTAAAAAGATGTTACCTTTGTAAGAGAGTAAAATTAATTAATTTAAAATATGTTACCTTTGTAGGAGAGTAATAATAATTAGATAAAATGGTGTTACCTTTGTAGGAGAGTAATAATAATTAGATAAAATGGTGTTACCTTTGTAGGAGAGTAATAATAATTAGATAAAATGGTGTTACCTTTGTAGGAGAGTAATAATAATTAATTAAACATAGGTTACCTTTGTAGGAGAGTAATAATAATTATTTTAAAAGATGTTACCTTGGTAGGAGAGTCTGAGGCGAGGCACATTCATCTTGCTGCAGCAAGAAGAAGAAACCAGGAGCAGCAGAAAGATGCAACAAGTCCTAAATCCTCTCATCTTGTCCGTGCTGGATCAGATCTTCAGGGACTCCTACAAAGCATCAGACTGGTTTTCCTGTCCTGAAGTCCTGCATGAGGACCAAAGTCACTGATGAGACTACAGGATCTGCTCTGTGCACCAATACACACCACCACCACGCCCCCTAGCTCTCTCTCTCTCTCTCTCTCTCTCTCTCTCTCTCTCTCTCTCTCTCTCTCTCTCTTGCTCTTTCTCTCTATGTTTCTATCTCTGTCTCTCTTTATCTCACCCTTCTATCTCTCCCTCCCTTCCCCTCTCTCGCTCTTTCCCCCTCTCTCTCTCTTCCTCTTTCTCTCTCCCTCTTTCTCTCTCTGTCTCTCTCTATCTCTCCCCTCCTATCTCTCTCTCTCTGCTCCTCTCTCTCTCTCTCTCGTTCTCTCTCTCTCTCTCTTTTTGCCGCTCTCTCGCTCACTCTCTTTTTCTATCTCTTCACTCCTATCTCTCTCTGTCTTTGCCTCTCTCTGTCTCTCTCTCTCTCCCTCTCTGCACGCTCTCTCTTTCCCTCTCCCCCTCTCTCTCTCTCTTTCGCTTTTTGTCTCTCTCTCGTTCACTCTCTTTTTCTATCTCTTCACTCCTATCTCTCTCTGTCTTTGCCTCTCTCTGCCTCTCTCTCTCTTGTCTCTCTCTCCCTCTCTCCCTCACTGCACGCTCTCTCTTTCTCTCTCCCTCTTACTCCCTCTCTTTTTCTTTATAACTCTCTCACACACATTTTCCCTCTCTCTGTCTTTCTTTCTTTGTATTTCTTTCTCTACATCTCTCAATTTTTCTGACTCTCTCTCTCTCTCTCCCACACTTTCAGGTCTCTCTTTCTCTATTGCTCCAAATCTCTCTCTCTCTCTCTCTCTCTCTCTCTCTCTCTCTCTCTCTCTCTCTCTCTTACTCTCTCTTTTTGTCTCTCTCCCACTCATGCTTTCTGCTCCTCTCTCTCCCTTTTTCTCTCTCACACACACTTTGTCCCTCTCTCTGTCTTTCCACCTCTTTAACTCCATCTCTCTCTCTCTCTCTCTCTCTCTCTGTCTCTGTCTGTCTCTCTCTCTCTCTTTCTCTTTTGCCCCCCCTCTCTCTCGCTCACTCTCTTTTTCTATCTCTTCACCCCTCTCTCTCTCTCTGCACACTCTCTCTTTCTCTCTCCCTCTTAATCCCTCTCTTTTTCTTTCTAACTCTCTCACACACATTTTCCCTCTCTCTGTCTTTCTTTCTTTGTATTTCTTTCTCTACATCTCTTGATTTTTCTGACTCTCTCTCTCTCTCCCACACTTTCAGGTCTCTCTTTCTCTCTCAGGCACTCTCTCTTTCTCTATCGCTCCAATTCTCTCTCTCTCTCTCTCTCTCTCACTCTCTCTTTTTGTCTCTCTCCCACTCACGCTTTCTGTTCCTCTCTCTGCCTTTTTCTCTCTCACACACACTTTCTCCCTCTCTCTGTCTTTCCACCTCTTTAACTCCATCTCTCTCTCTCTCTCTTTCTCTCTCTCTGTCTCTCTCTCTCTTTCTCTTTTGCCCCCCCTCTCTCTCGCTCACTCTCTTTTTCTATCTCTTCACCCCCCTCTCTCTCTCTGCACGCTCTCTCTTTCTCTCTCCCTCTTAATCCCTCTCTTTTTCTTTCTAACTCTCTCACACAAATTTTCCCTCTCTCTGTCTTTCTTTCTTTCTATTTCTTTCTCTATATCTCTTGATTTTTCTGACTCTCTCTCTCTCCCACACTTTCAGGTCTCTCTTTCTCTCTCACGCACTCTCTCTTTCTCTACCACTCCAATTCTATCTCTCTCTCTCTCTGTCTGTCTCTCTCTCTCTCTCTTACTCACTCTTTCTGTCACTCTCTCCCTTTTTTCTCTCTCTCTCACACACACACACACACACACACACACACACACACACACACACACACACACACACACACACACACACACACACACACACACACATTCTCCCTCTCTCTGTCTTTCTACCTCTTTAACTCTCTCTCTCTCTCTCTCTCTCTCTCTCTCTATCTCTCTCTCTCTCTCTCTCTCTCTGTGAACACTTAAAATGAAAGCCAAATTGCCACAGCGGCATTTTTTAAAACCCTTCCTTGATGCGGTAATTTTGGTACAGATCTGAAACAATGTGCAGGATTGAATTAATTGTATTTTTTTCATTAATATTAATATTATCACAGGAAACTATTCATATTTTGGGCCCCTTCCCCCTGGAGGCACTGCCCCTTTCAACATCAATCAACCGAGCACCTGTCACCGTCCTCAAAGGAAAACCCTCCAACATTACCAGCAGTCCCTTAAGAACCGGCCCCTTTGGAGTCCCGCACAAGGGTCTTCTTTTTAAAAGGACCCAGTAGCTAAACATCCCATTCAAGACCAATTCTTCACTATCTCCCTCAAGGACCGCCCTTTTCCACATCAACCCGCCACTGGAGGTAGAGGCCCCAAGGGACTGGCTCCCACAGGCCGACTCCCCAAATGGCCTCCCACTTTGATTGACTTTTCTTCAATAGTACACAACTGCCACGCAAAGACCGCCATGGTCAACATGACCCTGCAAGCACCAGGGACCGCCCCTACGGATCACCCAGCAGCCACCTGCTGCCCAAGAAGTGGGCCCCACCAAGGACCCCCTCCAATTAAATTTACCCTACGGTCCCCAAGTGGCTCCTAAGGGATCACCATCATCACCACCAAAGAAGGAGTTACTTTTGATCTCATTGTAGGTCTGTAGCAGTTCTTCTCAATTATTATATGTCACGCCCCAGCCCCCTAGGGGCAGGGATTTTTTTCACGCCCTCCCCTTCAGATAATGTTTATTTTTTTAACTGGGTATATGTCAAGATACTTCTTTATTAACTTTAAAGATTCTATTTCCCTATTGGCCCGCACACCAGCCTTCCCCCTCCCCCTCCCAACTGTTACCCCGGCAGAAAGAATGTTTATTTATTTATCTGTATGGTCTAAGACAGGGGTCGGGAATCTTTTTGGCTGAGAGAGCCAAAAAGCCAAATATTTTAAAATGTATTTCCGTAAGAGCCATATAATATTTTTTTTTAACACTGAACACAACTAAACACGTGCATTTTTAAGTAAGACTAACATTTCTAGAGTATAATAGGTCTCTTATTCTATGTAATAAAATTGTTATTCTGAAGCTAACTGTGGCGGGAGCTTGGCCTGCGGGCCTGCAGCGACAGGTGCGTAGATGGCCCCACCTGGGCCTTGTTATCTAATCACCTGTCGCTCTGTTATAAGCAGCAGCCAGGAGGAGAGACTGGGTAGGGGCTGGAAATACTATAGCTGGAAAGCAACTGAGAGACTTATTGAAAAATAAAACAATATTGTGACCCTGAAACAGGCTCTCAGGTCGGTGCTTAGGGGTCTGAAGAACCCCGAGGAGGGCAAGCCCCACACTAACCAATAATAAATAAATAACTTCTTACCATTAACGCAACTTCTTGAACAGGTGCGGTAGAAAACGGATGGATGGATTAAAAATGCATGAGAATGTTTTATATTTGGAACAATATTTTCAACACTGTGATTACAAGTGGAATTATTCATTACTTATCGTGTTAAGCAACGTCAGCTCAGATTTATCAGAGAGCCAGATGCAGTCATCAAAAGAGCCACATCTGGCTCTAGAGCCATAGGTTCCCTACCCCTGGTCTAAGATATACACTATTACACTGTTTGTCACCCCCCCCCCCCCCCCAAACACACACACACACATATATTATGCTACTGCCCTATTATTTGAAAAGTACTGGTGTACAGTGGCAATAAAAGGCATTCTATTCAATTCTATATCTTTTTTAAAAACACCTAGAAGCCACCAAAGACTGCCCCAAAGGACTGTCCCACCAGAGGCATGGCCCTAAGGACCAAAACCCAAATCAATGGCCCATTTACTCTCACCCGGCATCTCCTTTAGGACTACCATCATCAAAACCACCCAGCAGCTTTTAAAAGACACCCCCAAAGGACTGTCCCACCAAAGATTGGCCCCTAAGGGCGAATCTCTAAGCGTCCACCTCCTTCAATTAACTGCCCTTTAACATTCCTTTCGTCACCAGCCATAATATAGTGACAAAAAAGCTATTCTATTCTATCTTCTGAATTACGCTTAGCAGCTACCAAAGACTGCCTCAAAGGACTGTCTCACCAGAGACTGCCCCCTTAGGACCAAAACCCAAATCAATGGCTCATTTTCTATCATCCGGTAGCTCCATTACGACCACTGTTTTAAATATGTCTCATCAGCCACTAAGGACCGTCCCCACGAAGGACTGCTTCCTTTAAACGTTGCCTAGTGGCAACTTTAGGACTGCCCCGCCCATGAATTGCCCTCTCCAGTGTGATCTGTCCCAAAAGGACCATCCCCAGGTGACTGTCCCCTTCAACATCACCCAGTAGTTCCCTAAGAACGCCCATCTTCCTCAAAGACCATCCAACCCAGCAGTCCCCAATACACCTCCCAAGAAATAACTCAACCCCCCCCCCCCTAATACCACAGTGCAAAACAATTACCCTTTTACCATCCGACAGATACTTCCTAACGACCGCCTTCTGAAATAACACCAAGAACCCCTTAAAGGACTGTCCAAACATGGACAAGGCCCCCAGGACTTAAACCCGGATCACTAGCCTCTATGCCATCACCCAGTGGCTTCCCAATGACCGTCATTTTCAATAACACCCAACAGCCTTAAACAATTTCCCCCAAGGACTTTCCCCCCAATTTCTGCCACCTTCAATTATTTGCTCGACAACATCACTCAGTCACCACCAACATACAGGGACAAAAAACACCTCGCAGCCACCAAAGACCGACCAACACGGACAAGGCCCCCAGCACTTAAACCCGAATCACTGCCCTCTTTGCCGTGACCCAGCAGCTTCCCAATGACCGCCGTTCTCAATAACACCCAACAGCCTTAAAAAAAATGTCCCAAACGACTTGCCTCCCAATCTCCGCCACCTACAATTATTTGCCCGTAAACATCACTCAGTCACCACCAACGTACAGGGACAAAAGACACCTATCAGCCACCAAAAACCGCCCCAAAGGACTGTCCCACCACAAACAAGGCCCCCAGGACCAAACCTGAATCACTGCCCTCTTGAACTTCACCCAGTGGCTTTCCAAGGACTGCCTTTAAAAAATTCCCCAAAAGGACTATGTCACCTGTAACTTGCACCCACATCTCTGCCTCCTTCAATTATTTGCCCTTCAACATCCCTCAGTCACCACCAACATATAGTGAGAAAAAAGCTATTCTATTCTATTTTATATTTTGAACAACACCTAGCTGCCACCCAAAAACGCCCCAAATGACTTTCTCACCATAGACCTCCCCTTAAGGACCAAAACCCTATCAATGGTCTATTTACTATTACCCTGCAGTTCCTTTAGGACCACTATCTTAAATATGTCCCAGCAGCCACTAAGGACTCACCCCCAAGGACTGCTTCCTTAAAAGTCGTCTAGTGGCACCTTAAGGACTGCCCCGCCCATGAATCACCCTCCTCCCCGTGATCTATCCCAAATGGACCATCCCCAGGTGGCTTTCCTCTTCAACATCACCCAGCAGTTCCCTAAGAACGCCCATCTTCCTCAAAGACCATCAAACCCAGAAGCCATCAATGGCCAAAAATGACTCCCCAAGGACTGCACACTAAATTAATTCCCTCTTTACCATCCTACGGATACTTCCTAGTGACCGCCTTTTCATAAAACACCAAGAACCCTTTAAAGGACTGTCCCACCACAAACAAGGCCCCCAGGACCAAACCCAAATTACTGCCCTCTTTACCTTCCCCAAGCGGCTCCCCAAGGACCGCCGTTCTCAATAACACCCAACAGCCTGAAACAATGTCCCACAAAGGACCCCCCCAATTTCCGCCACCTTCAATCTTCAATTATTTGCCCTTCAACATCGCCCAGTCACCACCAACATATAGTGACAAAAAAGCTATTCTAATCTAGTTTATATTTTAAATAACACCTAGCAGCCACCAAAGGCCGCCCCAAAGGACTGTCTCACCAGAGTCTGCCCCTTAAGGACCAAACCCAAATCCATGGCCCATTTACTATTACCCGGCAGCTCCTTTAAGACCACTATCTTAAATATGTCCCAGCAGCCACTAGAGACTCCACCCCAAGGACTGCTTCCTTAAAAGTTGTCTACTGGCACCTTAAGGACTGCCCCGCCCATGAATCACCCTCCTCCCCGTGATCTATCCCAAATGGACCATCCCCAGGTGACTTTCCTCTTCAACATCCCCCAGCAGTTCCCTAAAAACGCCCATCTTCCTCAAAGACCATCAAACCCAGAAGCCATCAATGCCCAAAAATGACCCCCCAAGGACTGCACACTAAATTAATTCCCTCTTTACCATCCTATGGATACTTCCTAGTGACCGCCTTTTCATAAAACACCAAGAACCCCTTAAAGGACTGTCCCACCAAAAACAAGGCCCCCAGAACCAAACCCAAATCATTGCCCTCTTTACCTTCCCCCAACGGCTCCCCAAGGACCGCCGTTCTCAATAACAACCAACAGCCTGAAACAATGTCCCACAAAGGACCCGCCCCAATTTCCGCCACCTTCAATCTTCAATTATTTGCCCTTCAACATCGCCCAGTCACCACCACCATATAGTGACAAAAAAGCTATTCTATTCTATTTTATATTTTAAATAACACCTAGCAGCCACCAAAGGCCGCCCCAAAGGACTGTCTCACCAGAGTCTGCCCCTTAAGGACCAAACCCAAATTAATGGCCCATTTACTATTACCTGGCAGCTCCTTAAGACCACTGTCTTAAATATGTCCCAGCAGCCACTAGAGACTCCACCCCAAGGACTGCTTCCTTAAAAGTCGTCTAGTGGCACCTTAAGGACTGCCCCGCCCATGAATCACCCTCCTCCCCGTGATCTATCCCAAATGGACCATCCCCAGGTGACTTTCCTCTTCAACATCACCCAGCAGTTCCCTAAAAACGCCCATCTTCCTCAAAGACCATCAAACCCAGAAGCCATCAATGCCCAAAAATGACCCCCCAAGGACTGCACACTAAATTAATTCCCTCTTTACCATCCTACGGATACTTCCTAGTGACCGCTTTTTCATGAAACACCAAGAACCCCTTAAAGGACTGTCCCACCAAAAAACAAGGCACCCAGAACCAAACCCAAATCACTGCCCTCTTTACCTTCCCCCAGCGGCGCCCCAAGGATCGCCCTTCTCAAAAGCACCCAACAGCCTGAAACAATGTCCCACAAAGGACACCCCCCCAATTTCCGCCACCTTCAATCTTCAATTATTTGCCCTTCAACATTGCTCAGTCACCACCAACATATAATGACAAAAAAGCTATTCTATTCTATTTTATATTTTAAATAACACCTAGCAGCCACCAAAGGCCTCCCCAAAGGACTGTCTCACCAGAGTCTGCCCCTTAAGGACCAAACCCAAATCAATGGCCCATTTACTATTACCCGGCAGCTCCTTTAGGACCACTGTCTTAAATATGTCCCAGCAGCCACTAGAGACTCCACCCCAAGGACTGCTTCCTTAAAAGTCGTCTAGTGGCACCTTAAGGACTGCCCCGCCCATGAATCACCCTCCTCTCCGTGATCTATCCCAAATGGACCATCCCCAGGTGACTTTCCTCTTCAACATCACCCAGCAGTTCCCTAAAAACGCCTATCTTCCTCAAAGACCATCAAACCCAGCAGCTACCAATTCCCAAAAATGCCCCCCAAGGACTGCACACTAAATTAATTCCCTCTTTACCATCCTATGGATACTTCCTAACGATCGCCTGTTCATAAAACACAAAGAACCCCTTAAAGGACTGTCCCACCACAAACAAGGCCCCCAGGACCAAACCCAAATCACTGCCCTCTTTACCGTTCTCAATAACATCTAACAGTATTAAACAATGTCTTACCCCCCCCGCCTCCCAATTTACGCCACCTTCAATTATTTGCCCTTCAACATCACTCAGTCACCACCACCATATAGTGACAAAAAAGCTATTCTATTCTATTTTATATTTTAAATAACACCTAGCAGCCACCAGAGGCCACCCCAAAGGACTGTCTCACCAGAGTCTGCCCCTTAAGGACCAAACCCAAATCCATGGCCCATTTACTATTACCCGGTAGCTCCTTTAGGACCACTGTCTTAAATATGTCCCAGCAGCCACTAGGGACTCCACCCCAAGGACTGCTTCCTTAAAAGTTGTCTTGTGGCAACTTAAGAAATGTGTCGCTCAAGAATCACCCTCCCCCTGTGATCTATCCCAAATGGACCATCCCCAGATGACTGTCCCCTTAAACATCACCCAGCAGTTCCCTAAAAGCGCCCATCCTCCTCAAAGACCATCAAACCCAGCAACCACCAATGCCCGCAGTCCAAATTACTTCCCCCTTTACCATCCTACAGATACTTCTTAACGACCGCCTTCTCAAATAACACCAAGAACCCCTTAAAGGACTGTCGCACCACGGACAAGCCCCCCAGGACTTAAACCCGAATCACTGCCCTCTTTGCCGTGACCCAGCGTCTTCCCAATGACCGCCGTTCTCAATAACACCCAACAGCCTTAAAACATTGCCCCAAAAAGCACTTTGCCGCTTGTAACTTGCCCTCAACTGTCGGTCTCCTTCAGTTTGCTGCTTTTCAACATCACTCAGTGTCCCCCAGACACTCAAGGACCTTCCTACCAAACCACTGCCCCTTAAGAACTTTCCCTCAAGGATCGCCACCCCCCACAGCACCCAGCAGCCTATCATCCTCCATGATTAAGATTCCTCGAACAGAATACCAGCCAGTGAACTTCTTTAACCCCTTCAGCGCGTTTAATTAAGTCACTGGTTACACGTTCTCAGCACCCCCACTCTCATCCTCTATTCACTGAGTGAACAAGGGGGTCCTGGCAGGGTCGAGGTGTCTGTGTTACCGCGAGAGGTCCTTGGAAGACAAGATGGAAGGAAGCGTTCTCACGTCAAGAAGACTCTTCAGCTTCTTGTCCTCCTGCAGGAATGTAATCACAACCCTTGGATCCACTTCACTAAACTTGAAAATATTTTTTCTTTTAAGGGCGGTCGATGCAGGAGACCACAAATGTATTCCATATTTACCCTCAAATCACAGAATCTTCAAGTGGGAACTCCAGACCTCCGTTAGAAGTAAGCCCGGACTGAAGACTGATGACACAAATGCGCTACTTCTTGTCTTCACTTTTGTTTCCACTCAATAAAAATCCATCCATTGTTCCACAGCCTTAAAAGTCTGACTGTATTAGAAAAAGGCAGACCTCAGCCAGGTCCTAACGCCTTAAATCCGGAGGGTGATTCGAATCGGCCCCCTGGCTCCTTATCTCATTTCTGACATTTTCCGATAGGTCGATGAAAATCCGCCAAAAACTTTTGGACTCATCCCAAGCAGAATGAAAGAAACAGAGTGAACCCTTCTGTCCGTCATCCACCATGTTTGGATGCACACAGAGAAACTTAAACTTAAGATAACGTAGTAGCAATGATCAGGATCAAATCCAAAATATAATCAGTTGTTTTTTTTTTTAATTAACTGAACATATTTCATTAAACGCTTTTAAGTCCAGATTGAGAGCACTTGAGGTGACGTTTTTAAGTTGTAAGTGTTTTTCTTCATGTGTGTTTTTATGTAACTCTGTCTTTAAAGGACTCCCTTGAAAACTATGTTTTTATTCCCAATGGGACTCTCTTGGTTAAATATCAATCAATCAATCAATCAATGTTTATTTATATAGCCCTAAATCACTAGTGTCTCAAAGGGCTGCACAAACCACAACATAAACCACTACGACATCCTCGGTAAAACAAATCTGTCCATAACTTTTTTGTAACTTTTTATCATTGATGGGTTTTTTTTTAGTGACTACGATAACTAACTACTTAAGTAACTATAACTAAAATACAACCGGACAAACCAACGTCATGTAATAATGGAGTCATGGACGATGCAGATTGCAAGGCCTTTTTTTCATATCAACAATACAACCCATCTGTCCAGCCATCCATCTTCTTCCACTTATCCGAGGTTGCGGGGGCAGCAGCCTAAGCAGAGAAGCCCAGACTTCCCTCTCCCCAGCCACTTCACCTCGCTCCTCCCAAGGGATTCCAAGGCGTTCCTAGGTCAACCAATATAATAGTATGAAAAAAGCCAACGCCTTTTGAATAAATGTCATCCGGCAGTGCCGGCACCCATAAAACTATAAAATAATATTGCTGAACCAAAGTAATATGTGTAATATTTTTTGTTTCTGACTGTCCAAACATGTCAACACGCGCAGACGTTGTCTGTCTTTTCCAACAGTCATTTGTGCCTAACTGTGCCAGTTTGCACGAACGTACCAGACGTGTTAATTAAAGAAGCGTAACAGCAGTTTTAATCTTAACAAATCATTTAGAGAGGATTAAATTGTTACATTTGCATCTGTTATTGCATTTGTATTCGGCATACACATCAAATGTGTATTATTGATATATTGTTTTTTACGGATAAACAATGACATTTATATTTATATATTGTTATTTAAAGATAAACACTAACATTTATTATTTATATATTGTTATTTACAGATACACACTGACATCTATTATTCATACATTGTTATTTAGAGATATACACCGACATTTATTATTTATATATTGTTATTTACAATCACGCTCCAACATTTATTATTTATATATTGTTATTTATGTCATGGCGCATGCACAGTTCTGCATGCCTTCTTCAGGCCACAAGGCTGCAGGCAATCAGCAAGCAACACACCTGGTACTGACAAAGGCAAGCAGTATAAAGACTAGCGAACCTGAAGATCCGGGCCGGATGGTAAATCATCTGTTCCCGTAGTAAGCCTTCCGTCTCTGGCTTACCTCCCGCGTACTTGATCTTTCTCTGTGTCTTCCCAATTCCCGTGTCTTATGTCCCTTGTGTTTCTGGCAGTACTTCCCGTGTCTTCCGTGATCGAGCTGTGTTCCTCAACTTCCCTCTGGGTCCCATTTTTATAGTCTTTGGTATGACTCGGGCGGGGTTTGGACTCACAACCTTATCATTGATATATTATTTAAAGATAAACACTGACATTTATTATTTATAGATTATTAACAGATAAAAAATGACATTGGTTGTTTATATATTGTTATTTTCAGATAAACACTGACATTAATTAGTCATATATTGTTATATACAGAAAAAAATGGCATTTTTTGTTTATATATTATTATTTACACTGACATTTATTACTATTAGTAGTAGTATTATTATTATATTTTTTATAAAAGCTGACATTTGTTATTCGTATATCGTTTTTTATAGATAAACACTGACATTTGTTGTTTATAAATTGTTATTTACAGATAAACACTGACATTTATTATTGATATATTGATATTTACAGATAAATACTGACATTCATTATCGACATATTGTCATTTACATATAACACTGACATTTATTATTGATATATTGTTACTTACAGATAAACACTGACATTTATTATTGATATATTGTTATTTGCTGATAAGCACTGATATTTATTATTTATATATTGTTATTTACACATAAACACTGACACGTATTGTTGATATACTGTTATATGGAGATAACAATTTACATTTATTATTTATGTATTGTTATTTACAGATAAACACTGACATGTATATTTATATATTGTAATTTTCAGATAAACACTGACATTCATTAGTTATTCATTGTTATTAACAGATAAACACTGACATTTATTATTGACACATTGTTATTTACATATAACACTGACATTTATTATCGATATATTGTTACTTACAGATAAACACCGACATTTATTATTGATATATTGTTACTTAGAGATAAACACTGATATTTATTATTGATATATTGTTACTTACAAATAAACACTGACATTTATTATTGACATATTGTTATTAACATATAACACTGACATTTATTATTGACATATTGTTATTTACAGATAAAAAAACTGATGTGTATTATTTATATATTGTTATTTACACGTAAAACTGACATTTATTATTTATATATTGTTATTTACAGATGAACATTGACATGCACTATTTATGTATTGTTATTTGCAGATAAACCCTGAAATGTATTATTTTTATATTGTTATTAACAGATAAATAATGACATTTATTGTTGACATATTGTTATTTACATATAACACTGACATTTATTATTGATATATTGTTACTTACAGATAAACACTGACATTTATTATTGACATATTGTTATTTACATATAACACTGACATTTATTATTGATAAAATTGTTACTTACAGATAAACACTGACATGTATTATTGATATATTTTTATTTACAGATAAACACTGACATATATTATTGATATATTTTTATTTACAGATAAACACTGACATTTCTTTTTAACATTGTTATTAACACATAAACAACGACATTCATTATTTATATATTGTTATTTACAAATAAACACTGACATGTATCATTTATATATTGTTATTTTCACGTAAAACTGACATTTATTATTTATATATTGTTATTTACAGATCAACATTGGCATGCATTATTTGTGTATTGTCATTTATGGATAAACACTGACATGTATTAGTTATATAGTTATTTACATTTAAACACTGACATTTCTTGTTTAAGTATAGTTATTTACAGATAAACACTGATATTTATTATTTGTATATTGTTATTTACATATAAATATTGACATTTATTATTTATGTATTGTTATTTACAGATAAACACTGACATTTATTAGTTATATATTGTTATTTACATGACCTGCGATAAGGTGGCGACTTGTCCAGGGTGTACCCCGCCTTCCGCCCGATTGTAGCTGAGATAGGCACCAGCGCCCCCCGCAATCCCAAAGAGAATAAGCAGTAGAAACTGGATGGATGGATGTTATTTACAGACAAAACTGACATGTATTAGTTATATATTGTTATTTACAGCTGAAATGCACCAATAGGAACCTCATGAATTCATCATTTTATTAAAGGATGACTTTTTGACTGCTGGACATTGCGGACAAAAGCCTGACTTTTTAATGAACAATTTAGTACACTTTTTTTTTTTAATCACATCCTTTTGTACATGATTGCTTATTATGTCATTGAGTTACTTTTTAGTAAAAAAGTGACTTAATGTTGTGTTTGTTTACACGACAGCAGTGTTGCGTCATCAGCCTGATGCGTACAAGCACGTCCAAGTCCATCACAGTACAAATGCAGTTTGCATCAAGTAAGCATCGGGATATTTATTTTCCTCTGTGACACATATTTCTTCTCAAGATGTCCAACAATCTCCTGATTGACTCTCCTGGAGCCCAGGAGTATAATTGACTAAGACAGGAACCCCACGCTTGTCTGGACCGACCTCTGTTGGAGAGCTGCGCTCTTTTGTCTGATTCAATTCTGAAAGCGCGAGCCTCCCGACGTCCTCCAGGGCCGGGATTACTCTCCCGCAATCATCTGCAGAAATCCCGCACCTCCCCTATCCCTCACTTGACCTTGGGTGTCTCCGACCAATCAGACGGAAGCAAGATTCGAGAGGACCCCGAAGACAGGGCTGCTGTGATTGCAGACGTGCTTGGCAGGCTCGCTCATAAATGTTTCATCTTTCTTGGCCGCGTTGGCGAAAACCTTCAGGATGGAGTCAGGACAAAGTGCTTCAGATCAAACGCGCTGAGTAGAAGAGACAAGTAGAGCTTTTATTGCTTAGCGAGTGTGTTTAAACGGGAAATAAATACTTTCAATCACTAACACGCTGGACTCTGTGGGATCATGAAAAACTGCATTAAGCGACGTCTGGCTAACAAATGATGCAAAAACTCTTAGCTTTTGGGTCAACAATTAATCCTGATGTTGAAACACAAATCCAGCATGATGGGGTGGACCGTATTTTTCGGACTATAAGGGGCACTTGAAATCCTTTCAGTTTTCTCAAAAATCGCCAGTGTGCTTGATGTATGTATTAAAGGGGAACATTACCACAATTTCAGAAGGGTTAAAACCAATAAATATCCGTTCACAGTGGCTTATTTTATTTTTCGAAGTTTTTAAAAAAAATGTACCCATCATTGAATATCCCCAAAAAAGTCTTTAAAGTGCCTGATTTAAATTTTCCATTTTCCTGGGACGTCACATAGTGACGCTAACACAAACAAACATGTCGGATAGAACAGCAAGATATAGCGCCATTAGCTCGGATTCAGACTCCGATTTCAGCGGCTTAAGCGATTCAACAGATTACGCATGTATTGAAACGGATGGTTGGAGTGTGGAGGCAGATAGCGAAAACGAAATTGAAGAAGAAACTGAAGCTATTGAGCCATATCACGACGGACAAATGCAACGAGGACGAATTCGGCGATCGCCTTCTAACCAACGATTGCATCTTTTGACCACTGGAGCTACTTAAATCTCTCGATTGGTAAGTGTTTGTTTGGCATTAAATGTGGGTGGAGGGAAAGGCTGGATGCAAATATAGCTACAAATGTACATCCAACTAGCCTAAATAGGATGTTAGCATCGATTAGCTGGCAGTCATGCCGTGACCAAATATGTCTGATTAGCACATAAGTCAATAACATCAACAAAACTCACCTTTGTGATTTCGTTGACTTTATCGTTGGAAATGCATCTGCTTTGAGTGTCGCAGGATATACATATATACAGGATATACATCTCCGTTGTAGCATCGCTATCGTCGGTAAAATGTGCAGAACAAACAAGGGACTTTCGCATCTTTTGACCACTGGTGCAACTTGAATCCGTCGATTGGTATGTGTTTGTTTGGCATTAAATGTGGGTGGAGGGAAAGGCTGGATGAAAATATAGCTACAAATGAGGCATAACGATGCAATATGTACATACAGCTAGCCTAAATAGCATGTCAGCATCGATTAGCATGCCGTGCTAATCAATGCACACTCCACGTAAGTCAACTTGAATCCGTCCCTGATGGTGTTGTTACACCCTCCGACAACACACCGACGAGGCATGATGTCTCCAAGGTACGGAAAACTGTCGAAAAAACGGAAAATAACAGAGCTGATTTGACTTGGTATGTATAATGTGTTTGAGAAAATGTCGGATTGCTTCACATTGTAACGTCACGGGTGAAAGGTCATCGCTCCGACAGCGAACAATTGAAAGGCGTTAACATCGCCAAATTCACCCTTTTAGAGTTCGGAAATCGGTTAAAAAACATACGGTCTTTTTTCTGCAACATCAAGGTATATATTGACGCGTACATAGGTCTGGTGATAATGTTCCCCTTTAATTCTGGTTGTGCTTACTGACCTTGATGTAATTTTACATGGTACATGGTGTAATGATAAGTGTGACCAGTAGATGGCAGTCACACATCAGAGATACGCGTAGACCAGGCGTGCCCATTACGTCGATCGGGAGCTATCGGTCGATCTTGGAGGGTGTGTCAGTCGATCACAAGCCAGGCATTAAAAAAATAGACATAAAAATGAGCAATCATCAATCTTCATCAAGACTTCACTTTCGTCAGTTGTTTGACATTCTCGGCACCCGAGGATCTTGTGAGATGACGCTGGCTGCTGCGAGCTCATATTTAAGAAAAAAATCACTCACAGGACGAGAGAAACACTTTTTATTTCAACAGACTCTTGGGCCGTACCTACTGTCAAAACTCTAAAGACCGACAGCACAGTTCCTGTCTTCACCATAAAAGACCTGTTTCATCCTGCCTGTGCTAACAAAATAAGAGTCTCAGAAAGCTAGTGTGCACAAGCTAGCAAGCTACGGAGTTTGATGCCGATGTATTTCTCCCCCGCCCTCAGCGACCGCTCCCTCTCCTCACTCGCCCACACACTCACTGACGTCACTCATCTGCTGTCAACACATTAAAGGGCCACACACATATGCTACTCTCATAACAAAGTGTTTAAAAAGGAAATTCAAGTCGGACAAACGAGATGCCAAATCCAACCACTTTCATGTGGTATTGAACAGAAAAGAGGACTTTTTTTCCTCCTCCATTTGAAAATGCGGACGTTTTCAGCACCACTGTCTAATTCCAATCAATGCAAGTCATCAGAATTAGGTAACACACCAACTTATATTCTTGTCTCCGTGAAAGAAAGGAATCTATATGTGTTAAACATGCCTGTATTATCATTAAACACCATTAACTTGTTAACAAAAATGTCTCTTTCATAAATAAATAAATATAAATTATAAATATGAATGAGGTAGATCTCATCAACTTGGTCAATGGAAAAGTAGCTCGCCTGCAGAAAAAGTCTGAGCACCCCTGGCGTGGACTGTTAGATGACGCCAGTAAACTTTGATTGATACTTTTATTAGTAGATTGCACAGTTCAGTACATATTCCGTACAATTGACCACTAAATGGTAACACCCGAATAAGTTTTTCAACTTGTTTAAGTCGGGGTCCACGTTAATCAATTCATGGTAACAACATCAAGACTTTAAATCAGGGGTCACCAACGCAGTGCCCGCGGGCACCAGGTAGCCCGTAAGGACCAGATGAGTAGCCCGCTGGCCTGTTCTAAAAATAGCTCAAATAGCAGCACTTACCAGTGAGCTGCCTCTATTTTTTAAATTGTATTTATTTACTAGCAAGCTGGTCTTGCTTTGCTCGACATTTTTAATTTTAAGAGAGACTAAACTGAAAGAGAATTTGAAAATCCAAGAAAATATTTTAAAGACTTGGTCTTCACTTGTTTAAATAAATTCTTTTTTTTTTTTTTACTTTGCTTCTTATAACTTTCAAAAAGACAATTTTAGAGAAAAAATACAACCTTAAAAATTATTTTAGGATTTTTAAACACATATAACTTTTTACCTTTTAACTTCCTTCCTCTTCTTTCCTGACAATTTAAATCAATGTTCAAGTTTTTTTTTTTTTTAATTGTAAAGAATAATAACATTTTAATCTAATTATTCGTTTTATCTTCTGTTTTTTCGACGAAGAATATTTGTGAAATATTTCTTCAAACCTATTATGATTAAAATAAAATAAAAAATATTCTGGCAAATCTGCGATGAGTTGGCGACTTGTCCAGGGTGTACCCTGCCTTCCGCCCGATTGTAGCTGAGATAGGCGCCAGCGCCCCCCGCGACCCCGAAAGGGAATAAGCGGTAGGAAATGGATGGATGGATATTCTGGCAAATCTAAAATAATCTGTAGAATCAAATTGAAATCTTATTTCAAAGTCTTTAAATTTCTTTAAAAAAATTTGTTCTGGAAAATCTAGAAGAAATAATGATTTGTCTTTGTTAGAAATATAGCTTGGTCCAATTTGTTATATATTCTAACAAAGTGCAGACTGGATTTGAACCTATTTAAAACATGTCATCAAAATTCTAAAATGAATCTTAATCAGGAAAAATTACCAATGATGTTCCATAAATTATTTTTAAAAACTTTTTAAAAAATATTCAAATTAGCTAGTGTTTCTCTTCATTTTTTTTGGATTGGATTTTGCATTTTAAATAGTCAAAATTGAAGATAAACTGTGTTTTAAATTTTCATTTCCATTTTTTTCGTATTTTCTCCTCTTTTAAACCGTTCAATTAAGTGGTTTTTT
>NC_084637.1:22209107-22234107 GCF_033978795.1 Nerophis ophidion | reverse complement strand
TCACGAGATGCGAAAGTCCTGATCGTTTGGTCCGCACATTTTACCGCCCATGCTAGACGTCTTCAATAAAAAAAACAAGCAAACACATACTATTAGCATAGGTGGAGGTGGGCTGGCAGATGGTGGCCAGGGGATGCCGAATCATGCAGCTAAAATAGGATTCTGACTTTGTAGAAGGGGTGGCACATGGGCCAAGGACGAAAATCCGGATGCCCACCCAGCAGTTCTGCCAGGGATTTGGGGCACAATAAAAATGTAAAAGGTAAAAAGCCTTCCTTGGACCAGGGTCATCACTTGTCTTCCTAAACCATTTCCCCTAACCCTAGGTCCCCCCTTTTTCAAAGGGGTCGTGTACCCGTGACCCAATTCGGGATTCCTCCCTAGACATCTTCATAAAAACACAACAAGCAAACACATACTAGTTGGGGGTGGGTTGGCGGGTGGTGGTCAGGGGATGCAGAATCACACAGAAAATAACAATATTCTGACTTTGTAGAGGGCTGGCACATGGGCGAGGAAGCACAACCAACTCCCGCCGCCCCAAAAAGACGTCCCCTCATGGTCCCCCAACCCAACCTTCTTCCCCTACTTCCTGCATTGATCCATCTTAAGCCCTTCAATAAAAAGCCTTCATGCTTGGCTGAGTCTCGGTCTTTCCTGTCTGCCTCCCTTCTCTGAAAGCCACCAGCGGCCTGTCCTGGTTGGCAGGAGTCAGGAGAAGCTGCAGAGCGTGGAGGTCTGATTTCAATCTCAAAGCTTTCTTGCTGCATGAAAAATCAGGAAAAGGTCCAAAGTCTTTATTCCTACCAGCTTTAAAGCGCGCTACTGTACGTTTCCAGTCAATTTCATTTCAGGACACTTTGAGGTTCTGTACAAGCTGCAGAGAGAACGTGCCGGAACAGAATGCCACGCTGCTGAAAGGACTTCATGGCACCCCGCAGTGACATAACCCTGACACACAACGCGATACACACTAAGTAAGAACAGCTAAAAGCATCGCCCAAAATACTGTCAAAACAAAAATTAATTCATTCATGTAGCTATATCAGATTTTGAAACATACAGCAAAACCTTTTTTTTTTTCTTCTTCCTCTGCATAGGCTGCTGCCCCCGCGACCCGACTTTGGATAAGCGGAAGAAGCTGGATGAATGGCGTATTACAGTACATCAAAAATATCTGATAAAACAAAAATCTTGGCTAATTTGTTGGATATTAGCTATGTTTTATTTTTGGATGTGTAGCAAAGCCATCCTTAAAGGGGAACATTATCACCAGACCTATGTAAGCGTCAATATATACCTTGATGGTGCAGAAAAAAGACCATATATTTTTTTAACCGATTTCCGAACTCTAAATGGGTGAATTTTGGCGAATTAAACGCCTTTCTGTTTATCGCTCTGGAGGGGATGACGTCAGAATGTGACGTCACAGAGGTAATACAGCCGCCATTTTCATTTTCAACACATTGTAAACATTGGGTCTCAGCTCTGTTATTTTCGTTTTTTTCGACTATTTTTTGGAACATTGGAGACATCATGCCTCGTTGGTGTGTTGTCGGAGGGTGTAACAACACTAACAGGGAGGGATTCAAGTTGCACCACTGGCCCGAAGATGCGAAAGTGTCTGCCGCCAGACCCCCATTGAATGTACCAAAGTGTCTCCACATTTTACCGGCGATGACAGACATGGCACAGAGATGTATGGATAACCTGCAGATGCATTTGCAATGATAAAGTCAACGAAATCACAAAGGTCAGTTTTGTTGATGTTGACTTATGTGCTAATCAGACATATTTGGTTGGGGCGTGACTGCCAGCTAATCGATGCTAACATGCTAAGCCAATCGACGCTAACATGCTATTTACCGGCGGTGCTAAGGCAGACATGGCACAGAGATGTATGGATAACCTGCAGATGCATTTGTAACGATAAAGTCACAGAAATAACAAAGGTGAGTTTTGTTGATGTTGACTGCCAGCTAATCAATGCTAACATGCTACGCTAATCGATGCTAACATGCTATTTACCGGCGGTGCTAAAGCAGACATGGTACAGAGATGTATGGATAACCTGCAGATGCATTTGCAACTATATTACGTTTCCTTCCACCCACATTTAATGCGAAAAAACACTTACCAATCGAAGGATTTAAGTTGCTCCAGTGTCACGAGATGCGAAAGTCCTGATCGTTTGGTCCGCACATTTTACCGGGGATGCTAACGCAGCTATTCGGCCATGCTATGGCTATGAATAGCGTCAATAGCTATTCGCTCAATAGCTTCAGTTTCTTCTTCAATACTTTCATACTCCAACCATCCGTTTCAATACATGCGGAATCTGTTGAATCGCTTAAGCTGCTGAAATCCGAGTCTGAATCCGAGCTAATGTCGCTATATCTTGCTGTGCTATTTGCCATTGTTTGTTTACATTGGCAGCACTGTATGACGTCACAGGGAAATGGATAGTCGCATCGCACATAGCAAAAATCAAGCACTTTAAAACTTTTTTAAGGATATTCGGAGACCGGTAAAATTTTGAAAAAAATTTCAAAAAATACAACATGCCAGTGGGAACTGATTTTTATTGTTTTTAACCCTTTTGAAATTGTGATAATGTTCCCCTTTAATTAGGTGCTGTTTTTGTAGGCCTGAATGTATCATTAAAAACATTATAATACGTCAGGAACACACTATATTAAAAATATGTGATTAAACAACAAATATGGGCCATTGTTGTAGGTAATTAGCTATATTTGATTTTAAGATGTGTAGCAAAGCCCTTTTTCATAATTTTTTTTTGTTTTTTTCGTTTTTAAGATAATTTTATACTACAAAATTGTTGTCCATCAAGTAGTACTTTTTAAACTCAGCATTATTAGTCCAAAGCATTTAAGATGTGAAGTGAAGATATTTTTTTCTATTAAAAAGTTGTCCTCCATCTTTTTAGACTTACAGCAGGGGTGGGCAACCCGCGGCTTCGGAGCCGCATGCGGCTCTTTGACCGCTCTGATGTGGCTCAGCCGCAAACTTGCCGACCGCCCGGAGAAGTCCAGTAGATTTCCGAATTTTAGTGTCTCTATCAGAAATCTCCCAGGTAAACATTTTTCGATATTCCCCCAGACATCAACTTTGAGGGCGTGCCGTGATGACAATGCCTCTAACTCCCTTTCTACATGTCATCGTGCCAGGATTTTCACCGTGCCAACTGCGTGCCGGCCGTCCGGTCACATTTTGGATGCGACCTCTATCTGAACGCAAATGCTACTGCAAGGCATACTTGCTCAACAGCCATACAGGTCACACTGAGGGTTGTGATATAAACAACTTTAACACACTTACTAATATGCGCCACACTGTGAACCCACATCCTCACTATAACACAACATAAACACGACCGAACAAATACCCAGAATCCCATGCATCAGCTACCACCAACCCAACACCCCACCATCCCTCTGTGCATCGGTTGAGGTGGGCGGGGGTTGGCTTGGATTGTATATATGATGCATGGGATTCTGGGTATTTGTTCTGTCGTGTATATGTTGTGTTATAGTGCGGATGTTCTCCTGAAATGTGGATGGGGCGAGGATCACCAATTTGTAAGCAAATTGTCGAACAGTTTTAGAACAACATTTCTCAACGAGCTATTGCAAGGAATTTAGGGATTTTACCATCTACGGTCCGTAAAATCATCAAAAAAGTTCAGAGAATCTGGAGAAATCACTGCACGTAAGCGATGATCCCTCAGGCGGTGCTGCATCAAAAACCGACATCAGTGTGTAAAGGACATCACCACATGGGCTCAGGAACACTTCATAAAACCACTGTCAGTAACTAAAGTTGGTCGCTACATCTGTAAGTGCAAGTTATAACTCTACTATCCCAAGCCAAACCCATTTATCAACAATATCCTGAAACGCCTGGCCCGAACTCATCTAAGATGGACTGATGAAAAGTGGAAAGGTGTTCTGTGGTCTGACGAGTCCAGATTTCAAATTATATTTGGAAACAGAGGACATGGTGTCCTCCAGAACAAAGAGGAAAATAACCATTCGGATTGTTATAGGCGCAAAGTTCAAAAGCCAGCATCTGTGATGGTATGGGGGTGTATTAGTGCCCAAGGCATGGGTAACTTACACATCTGTGAAGGCACCATTAATGCTGAAAGGTCCATACAGGTTTTGTTGTCATCCAAGCAATGTTATCATGGACGCCCCTGCTTATTTAAGCAAGACACGTGTTATAACAGCGTGGCTTCATAAAAAAAAGAGTGTGGGTATTTTCCTGGCCCGCCTGCAGTCCAGACCTGTCTCCCATCGAAAATGTGAGGCGCATTATGAAGCGTAAAATACGACAGCGGAGACCTCGGACCGTTGAACGACTGAAGTTCTACATAAAACAAGAATGGGAAAGAATTGTACTTTCAAAGCTCCAACAATTAGTTTCCTCAGTTCCCAAACGTTTGAGTGTTGTTAAAAGAAAAGGTGATGTAACACAGTGGTGAACATGCCTTTTCCCAACTACTTTGGCACATGTTGCAGCTATGAAATTCTAAATTAATTATTATTTGCAAAAAAATAATTAAGTTTATGAGTTTGAACATCAAATATCTTGTCTTTGTTGTGCATTCAATTGAATATGGGTTGAAAATGATTTGCAAATCATTGTATTCCGTTTATATTTACATCTAACACAATTTCCCAACTCATATGGAAACGGGGTTTGTTTAATAAATACAAACATTGAATTAAAAGGAAATTAAAATTAGCAATATTTGATTTTAAGATGTGCTTAAAAAAAAATGTTTTCGCTTTTTAAAAATAATTTTCCATTATAAAAATGTATTGTCCATCAAGTAATGGACTTTGTAAACGATTTTAAAACAACAAATCCTGTCAATTTTTTGTGTGAATTCGCCACATTTAATTTTAAGATGTGTAGCGAAGCCTCTTTTTTTGTTTTTTTAAGATAATTTTCTATTTAAAAATTGTTGTCCATCAAGTAGTGGGCTTTTTAAACTTTCATGATGTTATATTTTGTCTTTTTACACGTATGCATTCATTTTGGCATAGTCAGGAAGTAGTCTTTGCTATCAAGTTAATGTTCGATTTGATCGTGTAGCTTACAGACTTTTTCGAGTGTGGGTATAGTGTTCCGTTCAGCGAATGTCACACATACAAAAAATATCGCCAAAAATGTTTTCCCGTCAGATGAACTTCTTTGAACCCTTCGGTCTGACAGAAGGTTTTTGTGAAAGGTGAACAATAAATCCTGCATTTTTCTCTTTTATTACATGAGCAAGCATGCAAATCATTAACACAATTACATATTGAGCACTTAGGACACTTTTTTTAAACAAGATATATGCGTAACTCCATAATGAGAACTGCAGCCATATGTGATTTACAATCTGTGTCAGGTCCAGTTCCTTCTTTGTCATTTTACAGCGCTTATTAATGCACCTGAGAAACGCTCGGTCATCAGTTTTATGGTCGGGGGTGGGGTCAAGTGGGGCAACGCAGTCATGAAGTGCAAAAAAAAAAAAAAAGACTGTAAAAAAAAGAAATAAAAAGTTTGAGCTCTAGCGTCAAATTAAATGTCATCATTAACTATCCTTTACGCTTTAGTTTGAAGGAAAATGACCCAAAACAACCAATAGGGCTTCATTTAAAAAATAAATACATTTCTAAAAAAAATGTTTGATCATTTAAAAAAAGGACAGTAAATTCCGGACTATTTTTTTCCTACACTTTGAGCCCTGCGGCTTGTAAGACGGACTGGCAAATTTATGGATTTTTCTCCGCTGACCGCAATTATAAAAAAAAAACACTGTGACACGTTTCCAGCTGTCATCGTGCGGGTTACATGGACCATCGATACAAAACGCCTTGCAGCAGGTTTGACACTCGTTTATTATTTCAACATCTTTGTGTCCCAGTCGGTCGCGCCGATTTCCAGCGCGACCTCCTTTACTGCTCGTCTCGGCTCGCCTTTCGGTGGCCGGTGGCTTCGTCTTCCTTGCGGCCTCATCTCTCATCTGGTCACTCTCGTCTTCGGCCGTTGTCGCTGTTTCTCCTCGGTCTTCTGCCCCTATCGCTCCTCCTTCTCCCCTTTTATGCTGCAGGAGAAGATGCAGGGATGGAGAGCAGGTGTGTGATCTACGTGTAGTGAGTCTTATTCTGCGTTATGTAGTTTTTTAAGTAAGAGACACTCCACCATTCTGTCGTTTCATCATTTATTGGCCACCTGTTTTGGAAACACGAAACACATAATCAGGTCTCTACTTTTCTGGCGGAGTGATACCTCATCAGCAAAAGTCCGACAGAAGAGGAAATAAACAACCTTCATTCATACAAAAATAATAATTTAAATTACATTAACAAAATCGTTTTATCACAAATAAAATAATAATGTACACAAATCCACATACCTGTTTTGGAAACACGAAACACATAAACAGGTCTATACTTTTCTGGCGGAGTAATACCTGCATAAATACCATGTGTAATTATGACCAAACATTTCAAATATTCGACGCTCTATTCCTTACTTAACAAAATTGTGCATAAAAAAATACTTAAAACAACACATCACTTATACCTACAACATTAATGTTTTAACTTTTAAAGTATTATGAATGTTTAGAAATAATATTTACACAAGAAACAGAGCAATGAAGAACTATTACCTCATCAGCAAAAGTCCGATAGAAGAGGAAGTAAATATCTGAAAAAAACACGGAGTCACTTCCTGCACCGGACATCCGGTTCTTCAAAATAAAACCAATACTTCAAAATAAAACATAACACCCTGTCTCGTTCATAATATAGCGCAACAACATCACACTATTACATACGCACCTGACTCGGATTGCGCAGCGTCGCTCCAAGCGCGCCCCGCCTCTCCGCTCCGCCGCACACTCCGCCTCCTGGCCGCCATCTTGAGTAGGACCGCCGTTTGTCCTACTCCGCTGTCGGCTCCGTCTCTCCACAAACACAATCATAAAAAAAAACAAGCAAAAACACTGACAGAGTGTGTTATTGTTTGTGCTATAGCACCATCTTTTGGACAAATTTGCTCACTGCAAGTGCTGCGGTGCCCTTCTAGTTGTTTGTATTTTTTCAACCCGAGTGCCGTCCATAGCATTTCTACTCATACATATTCTTCATTCATCACTCCAAGCAGCAATACAACTACAACAATTCTTTTTTACTAAAGCGTCCCATGTGTGATGTCTGTTGGAGTGTTTTCATGCATATTTGTACGTGCTATCATAACATAATCAAACTAGTGTTGTTAGCATTAGCTAATATGTCAACATATTATGAGTGTCTGTGTTAATATTATTAACTTACAGATTTTTCAGTTTCACAAATTCCTCAGTAAATTGACCAAAACGTCACCGTGGAGTTATTGAGTGTTTAGCTGATTGGAGAGCTGGGTCTATGACGATGGCTTCTGCTTTGTTTAATCAGCCGTTTTACTGCCATTTTGCAGACGTGGTTTGGAAATAATTATTGAACATTTACAAAATATTTCTGTGTAAATAACTAATTTCACAACGTATTTATCTGCGGTTTATAGTCTGGTGCGACTAATTTATGGAAAACTATTTAGTGGGTGGGGCCTCTATAGTCCGTAAAATACAGTACTTACATATTCTTTAATTGTCTTTTTTTTAACTTTTATTTCTTAGCTTTTTAAAGCAGTTTGCAAAAAACTAAGCATAACAATATTGATAAATCAATCAATCAATCAATTAAAACCTTTTTCATAGAGCACTTTTTATACGGAGGCAAGTTGCAACATATTCAGTATTAAAGGAAAACAAACCCACTAAAAACCTGTACACACATTTACTCATGCATGCACTTAAATATCATCTAGAAAATAATGTAAACATATATTTACATAATGTATGAATACGAATAAAAACTAAATCACAAATGAATAAAAAATATATACAATAATAATAATAATTATAATAACAGTAGCAGCAATAAAAACAATAAATTTATCCATCCATCCATCCATCATCTTCCGCTTATCCGAGGTCGGGTCGCGGGGGCAACAGCCTAAGCAGGGAAACCCAGACTTCCCTCTCCCCAGCCACTTCGTCTAGCTCTTCCCGGGGGATCCCGAGGCGTTCCCAGGCCAGCCGGGAGACATAGTCTTCCCAACGTGTCCTGGGTCTTCCCCGTGGCCTCCTACCGGTTGGACGTGCCCTAAACACCTCCCTAGGGAGGCGTTCGGGTGGCATCCTGACCAGATGCCCGAACCACCTCATCTGGCTCCTCTCGATGTGGAGGAGCAGCGGCTTTACTTTGAGTTCCTCCCGGATGGCAGAGCTTCTCACCCTATCTCTAAGGGAGAGCCCCGCCACACGGCGGAGGAAACTCATTTCGGCCGCTTGTACCCGTGATCTTATCCTTTCGGTCATGACCCAAAGCTCATTAAAAAAATAGGAAAATACCATTTTGATTTGATGTATTTTGTAGTATCAAATAGCTCAAAAATGTTTACAGTTAAAATAATACATTAGGATGCATTTGTGAATGTGAGTGTGAATGTTGTCTGTCTATCTGTGTTGGGCTCTGTGAGGAGGTGGCGACTTGTCCAGGGTGTACACCGCCTTCCGCCCGATTGTAGCTGAGATAGGCACCAGCGCCTCCCGCAACACCAAAGGGAATAAACGGTAGAAAATGGATGGATGGATGGATGTAGTTGATGTATTTATTTATTTATTTTTAATTATCAAATGGTTCAAATTTTTTAAAAACATTTTTACAGTTTAAAGAAGGATCTATTTTTTTTCAGAGACTAAAAAGTATTTTTTGTTAGAGACTAAAAAGTGAATTTGAATAAAGTCAATCAACATTTCTTTAGTCTGTTTAAAAAAATAATAATAATAAAAAATAAAAAATAAAAATATATACATATACATATATATATAAGGATGCAATGTTATGTACTTATAATAATTTTATGGAAAATGTATACTATTCATATTCACGGTGGTATTCTTCTTTGTTTTAAGATTGTTTTATTTTTATTTTTTTTCGCAGGTTAAGGTGTTTTATATATTGTGTTCCTGAGTTATAAATAAATTTAAATTTATTTTTATTAATTGAGTTTATTTATTCAGATTTTTTTTAGTATCAAATTGTGTGGAACTCGCATGGCTGCCGGATTAGGGACCCTAACATGCAGGAACCCGGAAAACGGAGAGCAGGTAAGAAGAGTTTAATTACTCCAAACAGAGAAGGAAGCAGTCTTGCATGTAACAGAACCAAACATAAATCAATCTTTGAGCACTGAGGAGCGCGCGAGACAGGCATGAATAGGATCATGCTAATAGACAGCAGGTGTGGATCGACTGCCAATCAACAGCAGGTGAGGGAAAAAACACAGCGCTCAGCGGGACAAGCAGGAAGTGGAAACAAAACAAGAGCACTGACAGGAAGTGAATACAAAACAAGGAAACAAACAGAAATGAAATGACAGATCGTCACAAATATGGCTCAAAAATTGTTTACAATTTAAATAAGGATCTATTCTTTTTCATTATTTCAGTCAAATTGATGCACTTGAATTAAAGACTAAAATAGCAATTCTATTAAAATTAATCAATATTTATTTTGTGTGTTTTGTTTATATAATAAGGATACAATGTTATGCAGAGGTGTACTTATAATAATTTTATATACAATTGATACTATTCTGTGACGCTTAGCTGGCATCGTAGTGTGGTTGCGTTCTCTCGTTGATGCAATGCGGAATGGACACAGCGTGAAGGTAAGAATGATGATTTATTTAACTATAAAAACGGACTAAGAACAGAAAATACTTGCACAACGGCACTACAAAAAAAAAACCAACAGAAAGCGCTAGCATATGAGCTAGGGTCAAACAACAGAATAGCGTGGAAGCTAAAGTACACAAAAGTCTTTACCACGATGCAGGAATAGCGACGTCACCTGTTGCATGGAAGCAAATGAAAATCCGAGACCGAATGAAAAACAAGGGCAGGCTTAAATAGAAGGGATAATCAAAAAGCAGGTGCGTGTGAAAAACCAAAGGCAGGTGACACAAATGGGTTACTATGACAACGGAAACAAAACAGGAAGTGCCACCAGGAACTAAGGGAGTAAAATACTACAAGGATGTGATACAAAACAGAACAAAACCAGAATATGCCATGATCCGAGTAGCGGATTATGACACTATTCATAGTCGCGGTGGAATTCTTCTTTCTTGGGGGACGTAACAAAAAAAAATCTGCACAAATTGGTCTAATTAGTTTTTGTTATAAATAAATTTGAATGTATTTTTATTTTTTCTTTATTTATTATTGGTATTATTGGTATTTATTTTAGTATCAAATGGTTCAAATCGGTCAAAAAATGTTCACAGTTTAAAAAATGCTCTATTTTGATTTATTTTTTGGCCAAATTGATGCACTTTTTTATATTTTTTGTTAAAGACTAATAAAGCAGTTTAAAAAAAGTTAATCAACATTTCTTCAGTCTATTTTTTAATATAATAAAGACACAATATAATGCAGAGGTGTACTTATAACAATTTAATAGACGATTGCTCCTATTCATAGTTTTCTGTGCTATTTTTCTTTCTCAGGGAATGTAAATAAAAAAAATCAGCACAAATTGTTTGGATTATTTTTGTTGTGTAAGTCAAAGTGTTGTATGTATTGTGTTCCTGAGTTGTGAACAAATTTGAGTTTATTAATTTTGATTTTTTTTAGTATCAAATGGCTCAAACTATTTTTTTCACTTTAAATAAGGATCGATTATTATTTCAGGCAAATTGAAGCAATTTTTGTTATTGCTTTTGTTAGAGACTAAAAAATGAATTTTAATCAAGTTAACTAATATTGCTTTTGTGTGTGTTTTTTTATATGATAAGGATACAATGTTATGCTGAGGTGTACTTATAACATTTTTTTTAGATAATTGATGCTATTTACAGTCGCCTTGGTATTATTCTTTCTCGGGTAACGTGACATAAAATATTTAAGAACCACTGCTGTAAATATTGACGAGGAAAGCAGGATTCTATGAGATGAGTTAATTACGCAGTGACTGTAATAAAAAAAACAAAAAACAATTGTGATGAAAAAGTAGGGTTTAACACCTCGCTGCTTGTTTTACAGGCCCATAAAGTAAACGTCTTTTAATGAGTGTTTTGACAAGACTGGCAGCGCTCTTATATTTAACGACAACGCCTTGGAAACATAAACTGCTGAACCTAATGAGCACCTTTTGCACATATAAACACCAGAATGCTGTTTTTTTATTCTCATTCTGACACCTCCCCTGATGAAGTACAGCGCACACCTCAGACGTGTATTCATCCCTGCACACAGATGTTGCACTACTTGCTCATTAACACATTATGATGGGACTGTCTGGTAATATAAACATATTATAATGGGACTGTGTGGTGATATAAGCACATTATATTGGGACTGTCTGGTGATATAAACATATTATAATGGGACTGTGTGGTGATATAAGCACATTATATTGGGACTGTCTGGTGATATAAACATATTATAATGGGACTGTGTGGTGATATAAGCACATTATAATGGGACTGTGTGGTGATACAAACACATTGTATTGGGACTGTCTGGTGATATAAACATATTGTAATGGGACTGTGTGGTAATATAAGCACATTATAATGGGACTGTCTGGCGATGTAAGTACATTATAATGGGAATGTCTGGTGATATAAGCACATTATAATGGGACTATCTGGTGATATAAACACATTATAATGGGACTGTTTGGTGATATAAACACATTATAATGGCACTGTCTGGTGATACAAACACATTTTAATGAGACTGTTTGGTAATATAAACACAATATGATGGGACTTTCTGGTGACATAAACATATTATAATGGGACTGTCTGGTCATATAAACACATTATAATGTGACTGTTTGGTAATATAAGAACATTATAATGGGACCGTCTGGTGATATAAGCACATTATAATGGGACTGTTTGGTGATACAAGCACATTTTAATGAAACTCTGATGATATAAGCACATTATAATGCGACTATCTGGTGATATTAACGCATTATAATGGGACTATTTGGGGATATTAGCACATTATAATGGAACTCTCTGGTGATAAAAGCACATTATAATGTGACTGTCTGGTGATATTAACGCATTATAATGGGACTATTTGGGGATATTAGCACATTATAATGGAACCCTCTGGTGATAAAAGTACATTATAAGGGGACTGTTTGGTGATACAAGCACATTTTAATGGGACTCTGATGATATAAGCATATTATAATGAGGCTGTCTGTTGATATAAACACATTACAATGGGACTATTTGGTGATATAAGCCCATCATAATGGGACTGTCTGGTGATACAAGCCCATTATAATGGGACTATCTGGTGATACAAGCACATTATAATGGGACAGTCTGGCGATATAAGCGCATTATAAAGGGACTATTTGCTAATATAAGCACATTATAATGGGACTGTCTGGTGATATAAATACATTATAATGGGACTATCTGGTGATATAAGCACATTATAATGGGACTGTCTGGTGATATAAATACATTATAATGGGACTATCTGGTGATATAAGCACATTAAAATGGGACAGTCTGGCGATATAAGCACATTATACAGGGACTATTTGCTGATATAAGCACATTATAATGGGACTCTCTGGTGATATGAGCACATTATAATGGGACTGTCTGTTGATATAAACACATTACAATGGGACTATTTGGTGATGTGAACACATTATAATGGGACTGTCTGGTGATTTAAGCACATTGTAATGGGACTATCTGGTGATATGAACACATTATAATGGGACTATCTGGTTATATAAGCACATTATAATGGGACTGTCTGGTGATATAAGCCCATTATAATGGGACTATGTGGTTATATAAGCACATTACAAAGGGACTGTCTAGTGATATAAGCACATTATAATGGGACAGTCTGGCGATATAAGTGCATTATAAAGGGACTATTTGCTGATATAAGCAGATTATAATGGGACTGTCTGGTGATATAAACACGTTATAATGGGACTGTCTGGTAATATAATCTCATTATAATGGGACTGTCTTGTAATGTAAGCACAGTATAATGGGACTGTTGAGTAATATAAGTGCATTATAATGGGACTGTTTGGTAATATATGCACATTATAATGGGACTGTCTGGTGATATATGCACATTATAATGGGACTGTCTGGTGATATAAACACAATATAATGGGACTGTTTTGTAATATAAGCACATTATAATGGGATTCTTTGGTAATATAAGCACATTATAATGGGACTGTCTGGTAATATAAGCACTTTATAATGGGACTCTTTGGTAGTATAAGCACATTATAATGGGACTGTTTGGTAGTATAAGAACATTATAATGGGATTATATGGTTCTCAAAACACATTATAATGGGACTGTTTGGTTATGGAAACACATTATAATGCGATTATATGGTTCTTTAAACACATTATAACGGGACTGTCTGGTTATGGAAACACATTATACTGGAACGGCTTGTCATGACAACTCCGTACAGTTGAAAGCCATCCTAACTCCGTCTTAAACGCCCCTGGTCTGCCAGAGCATAAGAAGACAAAGCAGAAGGGTCTTGTGTTGCCCACTTAACGAATGTTTAAACTTAATGTTTTTGCATAGCAGCCAGCAAAAAAACAAGACTCTGTGTCAAATGTGTTGCGTGCAAGTCATTGGATAAGAGTTTCTCACAAAGAGAGGACAAATGAGGGCAATGGAGGTCGGGGGTGGAGTCTCCCGGGACGCCGACTGAAACCACTCAACTTCACCTTTGACCTCTGGCTTCCGTCTCCCGTCCAAGGTAAGAAGATAACAACACTGACAGAGCCTTTTGTGAGCCCCTTCATCTTTCCAAGCACCAAAACAAAACGTTTTAGCTAAGTGTGTGTCTGTAGCTTCGATGCTAATGAGCTAATGAGCTAATGACTGCAGGTTAGTAGAAAGGTTAGCAGCACTAGCATGATGTGCTAAAGTGCTAACATTACACTTTTGACAGGTAGAAAAAACAGGATCACATCTGCAGCTGCTGACTGATGGGCGATTGCACAACTTTATTTGGGACTGTCTGGTGATATAAACACATTATAATGGGCCTATTTGGTGATATAAGCACATTATAATGGGACTGTCTGGTGAATTAAGTGAAGCCTTTCCCCCCTTAATTTACAAAGTTGTTCTTCATCAAGTAGTGGACATTTTTGGCATATAATTATTAGTTTAAAGCGTTATAGGGCGGTATAGCTCGGTTGGTAGAGTGGCCGTGCCAGCAACTTGAGGGTTGCAAGTTCGATTCCCGCTTCCGCCATCCTAGTCACTGCCGTTGTGTCCCTGGGCAAGACACCTTACCCACCTGCTCCCAGTGCCACCCACCCACACTGGTTTAAATGTAACTTAGCTATTGGGTTTTACTATGTAAAGCGCTTTGAGTCACTAGAAAAAAGCGCTATATAAATATAATTCACTTCACATTATAATTATTATATTTTTAATTATGATGAGTTATATTTGATTTTAGGATGTGGAGGGAAGCCTTTTTTTTTTTTACAAAACAGGATTTTTACTGGATTCAGTTAGGAAAGTGTTGGTGCATATTAAAATCAATTTTTTATAAATTTTTAAAAAATACAATAAATAGATTCAAATTACATAAAAATTAGTCACATTTGATTGTAAGACATGCGGCAAAGCCTTTTTTTGGTAACCTTTTTATTTTTGGTTTATTTATTAAATTTTTAAAGATAATTTCACATGAAAAAAATGTCGTCCGTCAAATTGTGGCCTTTTTAAACTTGCAATTATTAATCGAAAGCATTTAAGATGTGTTAAAAAGCCTTTAAAGGTCATGTTTTGTGATCAGGTTTGGTTTAGTTCTGTTATGTTACTTCTAAACTCCATTAGTTCCTGTTTTTTCACACCCTTGTTTTGTTTCCATGACAACTCATTGGTTTCACCTGTACTCATTTGCACTCACGCACCTGTTTTCTTTAGAATTCATGCACCTGTGTTAATCATGTCACTATTATTTAAGATGTGTAGAGAAGCTGGGGGAAAAAAAGATCATTTTCTGTTAAATAGTTGTCCTCCATCTTTTTCGACTTACAATTATTGTTTAAAGAATTAAAATATGTCAGGATTATGGTTAATTAAAAATATCTGGCAAAAAAAATTTGATTCATATATCTATATTCGATTTTGAGACGTGTAGCGAAGCCTTTATTTTTATTTTTTTTCTTCTTTTTTTTTTCTCTGCTTAGGCTGCTGCCCCCGCAACCTGACTTTGGATATGTGAAAGAAAATGGATGAATGGAGTATCACAGTAGATCAAAAATATGTCATAAAATAACTAATCTTGGCTAATTTGTTTTTAATAAGCTGTATTTGAGTTTTAGGATGCGTAACAAATATTTAAATGTTCTTTCTGAATGTATTATTTAAAGCATTTTAATATGTCAGGATCACAGTATATTGAAAATATGTGATTAAACAACACATTTTGGGCCTTTTTTTGTTGTAAATAGCTTTATTTGATTTTCAGATGTGTAGCAAAGCCTTTTTTTTTCTTTCTGTTTTTTAAGATAATAAAAGTTGTCCTCTGTCAAGTAAATTATTGGTTTAAAGTCGGGGTGTCCAAACTACAGCACATAACACAACATGCTCACTGAACTCTGTAGTTATTATTAAAAAAATGTCCAAACACCATTCATAATTCACAGCCTGTCAAACCGGGACTTGGATTTGGGTTTTTTCTTCGACGCAGAGGGAATTTGGCACGAGCGAGACATGAATGTGAGTACATATCGTTTATTTAAACACTATAACTGACAAAAGGCAAACAAATGGCCCGCTCCAGGGCGGAAAACTTGGCTATAAAACAAAACTAGCACAATGGCATGATTAAAGAAAAGAAACAAAAATGTGCACTGTGGCATAAATAACAAAACTTACACTGTGGCATGAACAACAAAAACTTATGGTATGGACAGCATAGAAAACAGAATAGCATGGCATGAAGGTAGGAACGGCATGGGTAGGTGCAGGATATGTAGATGAAGTTGCCAGGACGAAGACAGAAAAAGAATGGCTTAAATAATGACTATGATAATTAGAAACAGGTGTGAGGGCTGAGGACAGGGGCGGGACTTGAGGGCAAGGTGAAAATCAAAGAGTTGGCATGGAGACAAAAACAGAACAGGAAGTGCAAAACAGAACTGAGTGTGCAAAAAAAACTAAACATAACATGACCAAAACAAAACATGATCTATAGGCGTGACACAGCCTTTTAAAGTCACTACAATGCATGATGGGAAAAAGGGGGGAAAATATCGTAAACAAATCTTTGCCAAGTTTTTAGCCACATCCGTTTTCAAGATGTGTAGCGAAGCCTTTGTTTTAGACAAAATCACCGTAATTTATTTCAAGATGTGTACTGAAGCGTTGAATATATCTGCATGCATATTCGTCGCGGCTGAAGACACATTTCAAGGTTTCTCACCATGAAAAATGATTGAAAGTATTTAGACTCGCAGTAGTCCAACGCTAACCAAGGAGAGATGTCACAGGGTCAGAGGTTAAAACCACACTGGCTTCTGCTGGGAAATTGGTTTTCTTTAGGCCAGTGTGTGTGTGTGTGTGTGTGTGTGTGTGTGTGTGTGTGTGTGTGTGTGTGTGTGTGTGTGTGTGTGTGTGTGTGTGTGTGTGTGTGTGTGAGACACCACCAACTTAATATCCTGTGTGGTTTGAGTGTTGGTTCTGATTCTTGTTTCTGCGGTAGGCAGAGTGATCACACCATTTAAGGATCTTTGAGTAGCAAGCAATTCCTGTCTTATAGAGAATCTTTGACTAGTGTTTTTGCACTTGGTCCTTAAAATCAGCACAGTGCTCCTGTTGTTTGGAGAGGATCTTTGACTCTTGTTTTTGCCCTTAGTCGTTGACATCAGCAGAACTCTCACTCTTATAAAGGATCTTTGACTAGTGTTCTTGCACTTGGTCCTTAAAATCAGCAGAGCGCTCCTGTCTTTTGGAGAGGATCTTTAACTAGTGTTTTTGAACTTGGTCCTTAAAATCAGCACAGTGCTCCTGTTGTTCAGAGAGGATCTTTGACTCTTATTTTTGAACTTGGTCCTTAACATCAGCAGAGTGCTGACTCTTATAAAGGATCTTTGACTAGTGTTCTTGCACTTGGTCCTTAAAATCAGCAGAGCGCTCCTGTCTTTTGGAGAGGATCTTTGACTAGTGTTTTTGAACTTGGTCCTTAAAATCAGCCCAGTGCTCCTGTTGTTTGGAGAGGATCTCTGACTCTTGTTTTTGAACTTGGTCCTTAACATATGCAGAGTGCTCACTCTTATAAAAGATCTTTGACTAGTGTTTTTGCACTTGGTCCTTAGAATCAGCAGAGAGCTCCTGTCATATTATGAATTTTTGACTCGTGCTTTTGCACTTGATCCTTAAAATCAGCACAGCGCTCCTGTCATTTGGAGACGATCTTTGACTCTTGTTTTTGCACTTAGTCGTTAACATCAGCAGAGCACTAACTCTTATGGAGGATCTTGGACTCATGTTTTTGCACTTTCTCCTCAAAATCAGCAGAAAGCTCCTGTCTTTTAGAGAGGATCTTTGAATCGTGTTTCTGAACTCGGTCCTTAAAATCAGCAGATCGCTTCTGTCTTATAGAGGATCATTGCCTACTGTTTTTGCACTGGGTCCTTAAAATCAGCAGAGCGCTCCTGTTGTTTAGAGAGGATCTTTGACCTGTGTTTTTGCACTCGATCCTTAAAATCAGCACATTGCTCCTGTCGTTTGGAGAGGATCTTTGGCTCGTGTTTTTGCACTTGGTCCTTAACACCAGCAGAGCGCTTACTCTTATAAAGGATCTTTCACTAGTGTTTTTGCACATGTTCCTTAGAATCAGCAGAGCACTCCTGTTTTTTAGAAAGGATTTTTGACTCATATTTTTGCACTTGGTCCTTAAAATCAGCACAGGGCTCTTGTCATTTGGAGAGGATCTTACTCTTGTTTTGCACTTGCTCCTTAAAATCAGCAGAGCGCTCCAGACTTGTAGAGGATCTCAGACTTATGTTTGTGCATAGGTTCTTAAAATCCACGGAGTGATCCTGTATTATAAAGGATTTTTGACTCGTGTTTTTCACAGGTTCTTGAAAGCAGCGAAGCGCTCATGTCATATAAAGGATCTGTGAGTAGCGCGTGTGTGTGTGTGTGTGTGTGTGTGTGTGTGTGTGTGTGTGTGTGTGTGTGTGTGTGTGTGTGTGTGTGTGTGTGTGTGTGTGTGTGTGTGTGTGTGTGTGTGTGTGTGTGTGTGTGTGCGTGTGTGTGTGTGTTTGACACCACCAACTTAATATCCTGTGTGGTTTGAGTGTTGGTTCTGATTCTTGTTTCTGCGGCAGGCAGAGTGATCACACCATTTAAGGATCTTTGAGTAGCAAGCAATTCCTGTCTTATAGAGGATCTTTGACTAGTGTTTTTCATAAGCAAAGCGCTCCTGTCATATAAAGGATCTGTGAGTATCTTGTGTGTGTTTGTGTGTGTGTGTGTGTGTGTGTGTGTGTGTGTGTGTGTGTGTGTGTGTGTGTGTGTGTGTGTGTGTGTGTGTGTGTGTGTGTGTTTGACACCACCAACTTAATATCCTGTGTGGTTTGAGTGTTGGTTCTGATTCTTGTTTCTGCGGTAGAAAGAGTGATCACACCATTTAAGGATCTTTGAGTAGCAAGCAATTCCTGTTTTATAGAGGATCTTTGACTAGTGTTTTTGCACTTGGTCCTTAAAATCAACAGAGTGATCCTGTTTTATAGAGGATCTTTGACTAGTGTTTTTCATAAGCAAAGCGCTCCTGTCATATAAAGGATCTGCGAGTATCTTGTGTGTGTGTGTGTGTGTGTGTGTGTGTGTGTGTGTGTGTGTGTGTGTGTGTGTGTGTGTGTGTGTGTGTGTGTGTGTGTGTGTGTGTGTGTGTGTGTGTGTGTGTGTGAGACACCACCAGCTTAATATCCTGTGTGGTTTGAGTGTTGGTTTTTAGTTTTGTTTTTGTGGTAGGCAGAGTGATCACACCATTTAAGGATTTTTGAGTAGCAAGTTTCACCTGTTTTATAGAAGATCTTTGACTAGTGTTTTTGCACTTGGTCCTTAAAATCAACAGAGCGCTCCTGTCTTTTAGAAAGGATCTTTGACTCGTGTTTTAGCACTTGATCTTTAAAATCAGCACAGTGCTCCTGTCGATTGGAGAGGATCTTTGACTCTTGTTTTTGCCCTTGGCCGTTAACATCAGTAGAGCTCTCACTCTTATAAAGGATATTTGACTAGTGTTTTTGGACTTGGTCCTTAGAATCAGCAGAGCGCTTCTGTCTTATAGAGGATCTTTGACTAGTGTTTTTGCATTTGCTCCTCAAAATCAGCAGAGCGCTTGTGACTTGAAGAGAAGATCTTTGACTCGTGTTTTTGAACATGGTCCTTAAAATCAGCACAGTGCTCCTGTCGTTTGGAGAAGATCTTTGACTCTTGTTTTTGCCCTTGGTCGTTTAACATCAGCAGAGCTCTCACTCTTATAAAGGATATTTGACTAGTGTTTTTGCACTTTGTCCTTAGAATCAGCAGAGCGCTTCTGTCTTATAGAGGATATTTGACTAGTGTTTTTGAACTTGGTCCTCAAAATCAGCAGAGCGCTTGTGACTTGAAGAGAAAATCTTTGACTCGTGTTTTTGAACTTGGTCCTTAAAATCAGCACAGTGCTCCTGTCGTTTGGAGAAGATCTTTGACTCTTGTTTTTGCCCTTGGTCGTTTAACATCAGCAGAGCTCTCACTCTTATAAAGGATATTTGACTAGTGTTTTTGCACTTTGTCCTTAGAATCAGCAGAGCGCTTCTGTCTTATAGAGGATATTTGACTAGTGTTTTTGCATTTGCTCCTCAAAATCAGCAGAGCGCTTGTGACTTGAAGAGAAGATCTTTGACTCGTGTTTTTGAACATGGTCCTTAAAATCAGCACAGTGCTCCTGTCGTTTGGAGAAGATCTTTGACTCTTGTTTTTGCCCTTGGTCGTTTAACATCAGCAGAGCTCTCACTCTTATAAAGGATATTTGACTAGTGTTTTTGCACTTTGTCCTTAGAATCAGCAGAGCGCTTCTGTCTTATAGAGGATGTTTGACTAGTGTTTTTGAACTTGGTCCTCAAAATCAGCAGAGCGCTTGTGACTTGAAGAGAAAATCTTTGACTCGTGTTTTTGAACTTGGTCCTTAAAATCAGCACAACGATCCTGTTGTTTGGAGAGGCTCTTTGACTCTTGTTATTGCACTTGGTCGTTAACACCAGCAGAGCGCTCACTCTTATAAAGGATCTTTGACTAGTGTTTTTGCACTTGGTCCTTAGATTAAGCAGAGCACTTCTGTCTTATAGAGGATATTTGACTAGTGTTTTTGCACTTGCTCCTTAAAATCAGCAGCGCGCCCCTGACTTGAAGAGGATCTTTGACTAGTGTTTTTGCAGAGGTTCTTGAAAGCAGCAGAGCGCTCCCTCTTTTAAAGGATCTTTGACTAGTGTTTTCATAGGTTCTTGAAAGCAGCGAAGGACTCCCTCCATATAGAGGATCTGTGAGTAGCTTTCTTTGCAGTAACCAGCAGAGGGCTCTTTTGATTTAGAGGATCTTTGACTCGTGTTTTTGCACTTGGTCCTTAGAATCAGCAGAGCGCTTCTGTCTTATAGAGGATCTTTGACTCGTGTTTTTGCACTTGGTCCTTAGAATCAGCAGAGCGCTTCTGTCTTATAGAGGATATTTGACTAGTGTTTTTGCACTTGCTCCTTAAAAACAGCAGAGCGCTCCCTCTTATAAAGGATCTTTGACGTGGGTTTTTGTACTTGGTCGTCAACACCAAGAGAGTGCTCAATCTTATAAAGGATCTTTGACTAGTGTTTTTGCACTTGGTCCTTAGAATCAGCAGAGCTCTTCTGTCTTATAGAGGATCTTTGACTAGTGTTTTTGCACTTGGTCCTTAGAATCAGCAGAGCTCTTCTGTCTTATAGAGAAAGCTACTCAGAGATCCTTTATATCAGTGGTCCCCAACCATTGGGCCGCAGAATAATGTATTATTATTATTTATGTATTTTTATTTTTTATTTTTTATTTATTTATTAAATCACCATAAAAAAAACACAAGAATTAGTGCACCAAACAAAAAATGCCCTTTTTCATGACAAAGAAAGAAAAAAAAAATCCCCCCCAACAATCTGCTATTGCAGTAAGTCCTTAAAAATATCAGAGCTCTCCTGTTATATAAAGGATCTTTGACTTGTCTTTGCACTAAGTCCTACAAACAGAGCACTCCTATGATTTAGCTTGTTGGCAGTAGATTCTCAAAAACAGCACCGTGCTTTTGTTAAATATAGGATCTTTTCAGTTGGTCCTTACAAACATTGGAGAGCTCCTGTCTTTCAGATGATCTTCAGCTAGCATTTTTTAGGTCTGTCTTTAAACAAAAACAGCAGAGTGCTCCTGTCATGTAAAGGATCTTTGACTTGTGTTTGAAGTCTTTAGCTACAAGATACTTAAAACATAATAAAAAATGTAAAATACTTCAGATACTTCTAACATATACATTTTTGAATTTAGTACCTCTCTGACCAAACTCCAGTGAGAGTCGATCCACTACATGAGACGAGCCTCCTAAAACCGCCAGAGGAAGAAATCCTGCCTAAGTGCTGGTCCACTTTCCGAGGATTACCACTTTTAAGACCCTCAACAAAGACGAGACAGGCTCAGATTTGAAGAAGATGACCTTCAGACCCCAAACATTTCACATTACCCAAATAGTCTGTCGGGGATTATTGCTCATTAACCTTTTTTCTTTGTCTGTTGGTGGTCTGCTTTGCTTGGACACGTCACAACATGAAATGTGTATGACAAAACTTGGCAACACAAAATGTCACAACTCGAAACATCGTAACACAAAACGTCACAAGACCAAACTTTCCAATACAAAACGTCTCAACACAAAAAGTCACAACGCGAAATGCGTATTACAAAACTTTACAATGCAAAACGTCGCAATGTAAAACATCGCAACACAAAAGTTTGTAAAGCAAAACGTCGAAACACCAAACTTGTCATTACAAAAAATGTACCACAAAACTTTGCAACATGAAACATTGTACCGCAAAACATCGCATCGCAAAAAGTCACAACATCCGACTTTTTTATACAAAACCTCACAATACCAAATTTCACAATACAATATGTGTATCACTAAAACGTCATGACGCAAAACGTCGCAACATCAAACATTCCAACACACAATGTCTCAACACAAAATGTCACAACGCGAAATGCGTATCACAAAACTTTGCAATGTAAAAAATCGCAACACAAAACGTTGCAACACAAAAGTTTGGAACGCAAAACGTTAAAACACCAAACTTCTCATTACAAAAAATGTACCACAAAACTTTGCAACATGAAACATTGTACCGCAAAACATCGCATCGCAAAAAGTCACAACATCCGACTTTTTTATACAAAACCTCACAATACCAAATTTCACGATACAATATGTGTATCACTAAAACGTCACGACGCAAAACGTCGCAACATCAAACATTCCAACACACAATGTCTCAACACAAAATGTCACAACGCGAAATGCGCATCGCAAAACTTTGCAATGCGAAACGTCGCAACACAAAACATTGGAACACAAAAGTCTGTGACGTAAAACATGGATACACCAAACTTCTCATTACATAAAATGTATAACAAAACCTTGCAAAATAAAACGTCCCAGAACAAAGCATCTTAATGCAAAACATTGTAATGCAAAAAGTCACAACACCAAGCTTTCCAATACAAAACGTCTCAACACAAAATGTCACAACGCGAAATGCGTATCACAACTTTGCAATGTAAAAAATCGCAACACAAAACGTTGCAACACAAAAGTTTGGAACGCAAAACGTTAAAACACCAAACTTGTCATTACAAAAATGTATCACAAAACTTTGCAACATGAAACGTTGTACCGCAAAACATCGCAACGCAAAATGTCACAACATCAGACATTGTAATGCAAACATCATAACACAAAATGTCACAACACAAAACGTGCATCACTAAAACGTCATAACGCAATACGTCGCAACACCAAACTTCTCATTACAAAAAATGTATCACAAAACTTTGCGACATGAAACATCGTACCACAAAACATCTTAATGCAAAACGTCACAACGTCCAACTATGCAACACAAAACGTCACAATAGAAAATATCACAACACGAAATCCAACTCACAAAACTATGCAACACAAAATGTCGTAATGTAAAACATCGCAACACAAAATGTCACAACATGAAATGCGTATCAAAAAACTTTGAAACACGGAACATCTTTACGCAAAACATCGTAACGCAAAAAGTCACAACATCAAAGTTTGCAACACAAAACGCCAAAATACAAAATGTCACAACACAAAACGCCACACCTCGCAATACAAAACATCACAACACAAAACATAACAACATGAGATGTGTATTAAAAATATTGTGACATGAAACGTTGCACAACAAAACATCTTAACGCAAAAACATCATAACACAAAAAGTCACAACATCAAACATTCCAATACACAATGTCTCAATACAAAATGTCACAACGCGAAATGCGCATCGCAAAACTTTGCAATGCAAAACGTCACAACACAAAACTTCGCAACACAAAGGTTTGTAACGCAAAACGCCGAAACACCAAACTTCTCATTGCAAAAAATGTATCGCAAAACCTTGCAACATGAAACGTTGCACAACAAAACATCTTAATGAAAAACATCGTAATGCAAAAAGTCACAACACCAAACTTTCCAATACAAAACATCTCAACACAAAAAGTCACAGCGCGAACTGCGTATCACAAGACTTTACAATGCAAAACGTCGCAATGTAAAACATCACAATACAAGATGTTGCAACACAAAAGTTTGGAACGCAAAACGTTGAAACACCGAACTTGTCATTACAAAAAATGTATCACAAAACTTTGCAACATTAAACGTTGTACCGCAAACATCGCATCGCAAAAAGTCACAATATCTGACTTTTTTATACAAAACATCCTAATACAATATGTCACAACACAAAATGTGTATCACTAAAACGTCACGACACAAACCGTCGCAACACCAAACTAGTCAGTACAAAAAATGTATCACAAAACTTTGCGACATGAAACATCGTACCACAAAACATCTTAATGCAAAACGTCACAACGTCCAATTTTGCAACACAAAACGTCACAATACAAAATATCGCAACACGAAATGCAAATCACAAAACTATGCAACACAAAATGTTGTAATGTAAAACATCGCAACGCAAAATGTAACAACACGAAATGCGTATCACAAAACTTTGCAACACGTAACATCTTAACGCAAAACAGCTTAATGCAAAAAGTGACAATATCAAACTTTTCAACACAAAACACCACAATACAAAATGTCACAACACAAAATGCGTATCACAAAATGTAAAACATCACAACGCCAAACGTAACAACGTCAAACCTCGCAATACAAAACATCACAACAGAAAACGTCACAACATGAAACGCGTATGACGAAACTTTGTGACAGAAAATGTCGCGCAACAAAGCATCTTAACGCAAAAACATTGAAACGCAAAACATCACAACACAAAAAGCGTATCACAAAACTTTGCAACACAAATCCTCGCAATGTAAAACATCGCAACACCCCCAAAGTCACAACGCCAAACATCGCAAAGCAATACATCGTAAGGTAAAATGGTCATGTAACATTAGTCGTGAGGGTGGAGAAAAATAAATCCCTGATTACTTCTTATTGCGCAACTTTAATAATGCATAATTATGATTATT
>NC_084637.1:22049107-22206607 GCF_033978795.1 Nerophis ophidion | reverse complement strand
AAACACAAATTATTTATTGGCAAATATTGGGATTACTTTTCAACTTGGGTAGTTTTGTTTCAGCAGCCAGGACACCTTAACATATTGTGTTAGCATTAGGATTCTTCCTAACCTTACATATGCATACTTTTGCAGTGCACTGCCATAACATTTTTACACATAAAAAATATATAATTAATTATTCATCCTTATTTTAGTAATTATTTGTTCCAATACATTTGTGTTCAATATGTTTTGGTTTGTTTTCATTCAAAGCATGTTTTGGATAACTGGGATCAATGTTTGATTGAAATATTTAATTGAACTATTAATAAAGTGTTCACTGCATACAAAATAAAATGTGTCATGAAACAAGTAGCTGTGCATCAAAGTAATAATGATCAATAACATCAAACTAACTACACATTGTAAATTCAATGACTGTGAAATTACCATCAAAACTCATAGTTGTAATTATACAAACCCTTTCTGAGTGTGCTTAATCGTAATTAATAATTATATACTATATTGCCAAAAGTATTTATCCACCTATCCAAATGATGAGAATCAGGTGTCCTAATCACTTGGCCCGGCCACCGGTGTATAAAATCAAGCACTTAGGCATAGAGACTGTTTCTACAAACATTTATGAAAGAATGTGCCGCTCTCAGTGATTTCCAGCGAGCAACTGTTATAGGATGCCACCTGTGCAACAAATTCATTCCTAAAATGTCCTCACTCCTAAATATTTCAAAGTCAACAATTGACTTTATTATAAGAAATTGAAGAGTTTGGGAACAACAGTCACTCAGCCACCAAGTGGTAGGCCACGTAAACTGACAGAGAGAGGTCAGCGGATGCTTAAGTGCATAGTGCAAAGACTTTCTGCACAGTCAGTTGCTACAGAGCTCCAAACTTCATGTGACCTTCCAATAATACTTGCCAGCCCTCCCGGATTTTCCAGGAGACTCCCGAAATTCAGCTCCTCTGCCGAAAACCTCCCAGAAGAAATTTTCTCCCGAAAATCTCCCGAAATTAGGCTGGAGCTGGAAGCCACGCCCCCTCCAGCTCAAACATGCACAGTTAAAAAGCTTGAAAAGGAGGCTTGCAGGCGGATCTGACGGCATTTAAAGTCATTTTTAAAAACGACTGCTAATCCTCCTCCTTTTCCGGAGGCAGAAGTTCATTAAGAAGGGCGGACTCACCGGCTCTCAGCTATGTTTCCGTCACACAGAGGAAGACAAGTCCGCCGCCGGGAAGTGAAGAAATCCTTCAGGATAAACGTTTTGTTTGTCAAAGATCTTGCGTTCACAAGACCGAACCTGGTGGGGGCCAGCATGTCCAAGGGCGCAGCTAATCCAGGTCGGGCCCGACACACAGAGAGAACGAACAGAGCTGACAGCGAGAGACGTTAGGTTAAAGCACATACTGGCGCCATCTTCTGGAAACTCGGAAGTGACGTTACTCAAATAGTGAAAGGTAAGTGTTGTTGTTTTTTTTGTACCCAGCAAGCACAGTACAGTTAGTAGAACAACTGTGTTTTTATTACTGTGTATTTGATAGGTGCCGTCTGAAATTCAACTATTTCTTTTATTTATATGTATATAATAAAATAGATATATATAGCTAGAATTCACTGAAAGTTAAGTATTTCATACACACACACATATATATATATATATATATATATATATATATATATATATATTAATTACATCCAATATAAAAATATTGGCTGTAAATATACTCTCTTTTTAACCACACCCCCCCCCCCCAACCACGCCCCCAAACCACGCCTCCACCCCACCCCCGACCACGCCCACCACATCCCGAAATCGGAGGTCTCATGGTTGGCAAGTATGCTTCTAATTAGCCCATGTACAGTATGCAGAGAGCTTCATTGAATGGGTTTCCATGGCCGGGCAGCTGAATCTAAGCCATACATCACCAAGTCCAATGCAAAGCGTGGGATGCAGTGGTGTAAAGCACGTCGCCACTGGACTCTAGAGCAGTGGTGACGCCTTCTCTGGAGTGATGAATCACATTTTTCCATCTGGCAATATGATGGATGAATCTGGGTTTGGAGGTTGCCTGGAGAATGCAACATTTCGGACTGCATTGTGCCGAGTGTGAAATTTGGTGGAAGAGGAATTAGGGTGTGGGGTTGTTTTTCCGGAGATGGGCTTGGCCCCTTAGTTCCAGTGAAAGGAACTTTGAATGCTGCAGGATACTGAAACATTTAGGACAATTCCATGCTCCCAACCTTGTGGAAACAGTTTAGAGCGGGCCCCTTCCTCTTCCAACCAGCAAGGTCCATAAAGACATGGATGACAGAGTCTGATGTGGATGAACTTGACTGGCCTGCACAGAGTCCTGACCTGAACCCGTTAGAACACCTTTGGGATGAATTAGAACGTAAACTGAGAGCCAGGCCTTCTCCACTAACATCAATGTGTGACCTCACCAATACGCTTTTGGAAGAATGGTGGGAAATTCCTATGAACACACTTGTGGACAGCCTTCCCAGAAAAGTTGAAGCTGTATTAGCTACAAAAGGTGGACCCACATCGTATTGAACCCTATGGATTAGGAATGGGATGGCACTTCAAGTTCATATGTGAGTCAAGGCAGGTGGCCAAATACTTTTGGCAATATAGTGTATATACATTAGTTCTATAGACATGCAACATTTTCCAACAACACATGAAGTGTGAAGACACAAAAACAAACAAGATAGAACATTTGTATGAATATAATGGACCAAGGGTCGGAACCCAAAATGTTGAAAGAGGACCAAAAATACAAAAACAAATCTGTCTGGAGCCGCAAAAAATTATAAGTCATATTACATACAGATAGTGTGTCATGAGATATGAATTTAATTAAGAGGACTTAAAGGGGAACATTATCACAATATCAGAAGGGTTAAAACAAATAAAAATCAGTTCCCAGTGGCTTATTTTATTTTTCTAATTTTTTTTCAAAATTTTACCCATCATAGAATATCCCAAAAATAGGCTTTAAAGTGCCTGATTTTCGCTATCTGTGAAGCCACCGTCCATTTTCCTGTGACGTCATCCAGTGATATACATGCTATCCAGGCGGATAGCACAGCAAGATATAGCGACATTAGCTCGGATTCAGACTCCGATTTCAGCGGCTTAAGCAATTCAACAGGTTACGTATGTTTTGAAACGGATGGTTGGAGTATGGAGGCAGATAGCGAAAACGAAATTGAAGCTATTGAGCGAATAGCTATTGAGACTATTCGGCCATGTCTGCCTTAGCATCGCCGGTAAAATGTGCAGACCAAATGATAAGGACTTTCGCATCTTGTGACACTGGAGCAACTTAAATCCGTCGATTGGTAAGTGTTTGTTTGGCATTAAATGTGGGTGGAGGGAAAGGCTGGATGCAAATATAGCTACAGATGTACATACAGCTAGCCTAAATAGCATGTTAGCATCGATTAGCTTGCAGTCATGCCGCGACCAAATATATCTGTTTAGCACATAAGTCAATAACATCAACAAAACTCACTTTTGTGCATTCACGCACAACGTTAAAAGTTTGGTGGACAAAATGAGACGAAAAAAGAAGTGGCATTAAACTCATCCGAGAAAGTCGGAGAAAGTTCTACATCTAAACAAACTAGGGTGAGTTCAAGGACCGCCAAAATTAGTTGGTCAAGACGGCGCTCGCCAAATACTCGAATCAGTGAAGCATGTTTAAAGGCCTACTGAAACCCACTACTACCGACCACGCAGTCTGATAGTTTGTATATCAATGGTGAAATATTAACATTGCAACACATGCCAATACGGCCTTTTTAGTTTACTAAATTGCAATTTTAAATTTCCTGGGAGTTTTTTGTAGAAAACGTCGCGGAATGATGACGTGTACGCGTGACGTCACTGACTGTAAGGAAATATTAGCACTGCGCACACACACAGCTATAAGTAGTCTGCTTTAACCGCATAATTACACAGTATTTCGAACATCTGTGTTGCTGAATCTTTTGCAATTTGTTCAATTAATAATGGAGAAGTCAAAGTAGAAAGATGGAGTTTGGAAGCTTTAGCCTTTAACCACACAAACACACGGTGATTCCTTGTATAAAATTCCCGGAGGTGAAGCTTTCCTATGGATCGGAGAGGTCAAACAAACATGGATCCCGACCAAATGTCAACCAGCAGGTTTCGTTGAGAAAATTGTGGTAAAAAGTCGCCACATACTGGAGATCAGCTGAGATTGTGCCGTCCATACAGCTGCCATCGACTTCCTACAGACGCTGGCCTCAAGACACCCGTGGACAAACGCCTCCGACCATCAGGTACTATTAAACTCACTAAAACTCTAGCAACACAATAGAAAGATAAGGGATTTCCCAGAATTATCCTAGTAAATGTGTCTAAAAACATCTGAATCCGTCCCAATGCAATCGCCCTTTTTTTTAACTTGATTTTTTTTTCTTCTTTTTTTTCTAGCCCTCCGCTATCAATATCCTCAAACACGAATCTTTCATCCTAGCTCAAATTAATGGGAAAATTGTTCTTTTCTCGGTCCGAATAGCACTTTTTGTTGGAGGCTCCCATTAAAATCAATGTGAATATGTGAGGAGCCCCCACACTTGTGACGTCACTACTTCCGGTACAGGCAAGGCTTTTTTATTAGCGACCAAAAGTTGCTAACTTTATCGTCGATGTTCTGTACTAAATCCTTTCAGCAAAAATATGGCAACATCGCGAAATGATCAAGTATGACACATAGAATGGACCTGCTATCCCCGTTTGAATAAGAAAATCTCAATTCAGTAGTCCTTTAATATAAACAGTCCGCTTTAAAACATTTAGGGACATTTTTTGTCATGTCTGTCCTCCTACAGAAACCATATTAAAAACAGAAAATTTACTTTTTCCCCCCTCATTTTTTTCCATTTTTCATACATTTTTGAAAAAGCTCCCGAGAGCCACTAGGGCGGCGCTAAAGATCTAGAGCCGCGGGTTGCCGACCCCTGTAATAAACTGAAGAAGACCATACTTTAGTTGAAGACTATAAGGAAACATCAATTCATTTTGGAGGTTGCACAATTGCTACCTGTTCGCACTAACACACACACACACACACACACACACACACACACGCACACACACACACACAGACACACACACACAATGCTGTAGAGGTCATTTTGTGGGACGGCTTGATGAATGTTGTTTTGACAGGTGTGTGTCCACAGGCCGGACGGTTGCAGCTTCCAGAAGACACGTCAGGTCAGAGGTCAAGTATGAGTCCCTAAGTGACTGCCCTGGAATCTGAATTTATGAGCTGGTGTGGCTCAACATGTGTAACATATTCCATAAGCTTGATGTACGGTTGTAGGAAGTTCTGATGTCACCTTTCACTTTCACTTTTATTGTTTTAGTTTTTGCTGTAAATATACATGCTACTCAATCAATCAATCAATCAATCAATTCCTTTAATGTCATTGTCATAATAACATGTAAGTCATACATGTCAACGAGATTTTGTTTGAGCTTTGTCTCGCGGCGTAGAAACTGCATTGACTGCTGTCAAAGATCATCTAAATGAAAGGAACACTGCTGTTGCTTACTACAAAAACACAAGTCAAAGATCCTCTATATGACAGGAACACTGCTATTCATAAGTACTTATTAGAAAAACACTAGTCAAATATCCTCTATGTGAGAGGAACTGCTGTTTTTAATGTCTTACTGCAAACACACAAGTAAAAGATCCTACAAATCACAGGAACACTGCTGTTTTTTAAGGACTTACTAAAAAACACAAGTCAAAGATCCTCTATATGACAGGAACACTGCTATTTATAAGTACTTGCTACAAATACACAAGTAAAAGATCCTACAAATGACAGGAAAAATGCTGCTTTTCAAGGACTTACTACAAAAACACAAGTCAAAGATCCTACAAATGACAAGAAGAATGCTGTTTTTTAAGGACTTATTACAAAAACACAAGTCAAAGATCCTCTGTAAGACAGGAACCTTGCTATTTATACGTATTTACTACAAAAAACAAATAAAAGATCCTACAAATGACAGGAACACTGCTGTTTTTTAAGGACTTACTACAAAAACACAAGTCAAAGATCCTCTCTATGACAAGAACACTGCTGTTTTTAAGGACTTACTACAAAAACACAAGTCAAAGATCCTGTATATCACAGGAACACTGCTGTTTTTAAGGACTTACTACAAAAACACAAGTCAAAGATCCTCTATACGACAGGAACACTGCTGTTTTTAAGGACTTACAACAAAAACACAAGTCAAACATCCTACAAATGACAGGAAAAATGCTGTTTTTTAAGGACTTACTACAAAAACACAAGTCAAAGATCCTCTGTAAGACAGAAACCTTGCTATTTATAAGTATTTACTACAAAAAACACATAAAATATCCTACAAATGACAGGAACACTTTTGTTTTTTAAGGACTTATTACAACAACAATAGTCAAAGATTCTCTATGTGAAATGAACTGCTATTTTAATGTCTTACTACAAAAACACAAGTCAAAAATCCTCTGTAAGACAGAAACCTTGCTATTTATAAGTATTTACTACAAAAAAACACATAAAAGATCCTACAAATGACAGGAACACTGCTGTTTTTTAAGGACTAATTACAAAAACAATAGTCAAAGATTCTCTATGTGAAATGAACTGCTATTTTAATGTCTTACTACAAAAACACAAGTCAAAGATCCTCAACATGACAGGAACACTGCTGTTTTAGAGACTTACTACACAAACACAAGTCAAAGATCCTCTATATGACAGGAACACTGATATTTATAAGTACTTACTACAAAAACACAAGTCAAAGATCCTCTAAATGACCAGAATCACTGCTATTTGTAGGTATTACTATAGAAACACAAGTCAAAGATCCTCCAAATGACCGGAACACTGCTGTTTTTAACGGACTTACTGCAACAACTCAACTCAAAGATCCTCTAAATGACAGGAACACTGTTTTTTAAAAGAATTCCTGCAAAACACAAGTCAATAATCCTCTCAATGACAGGAAAACTGCTGTTTTTTAAGGACTTACTACAAAACACAAGTCAAAGATCCTCTGCATGAAAGGAACACATCTGTTTTTAAGGACTTACTACAAAAACACAAGTCAAATATCCTCTAAATGACAGAAATCACTACTGTTTTTCTGGACATACTACAAAAACACAAAACAAAGATCCTCTATATAACAGGAACACTGCTGTTTTTAAGGACTTACTGCAAAAACACATGTAAACGATCCTCTAAATGACAGGGACACTGCTTTTTAAAAGCAATTACTGCAAAACACAAGTCAAAGATCCTCTAAATGACAGGAATCAGTTCTGTTTTTAAGGCTGTACTACAAAAACACAAGTCAAAGATTCTCTAAATGACAGGAACACTGATTTTTTTTGAAGGAAAGTCAAAGATCCTCCAAATGACCGGAACATTGCTGTTTTTTAGGGACTTACTACCGAACACAAGTCAAAAATCCTCTATTTGACAGGAACACTGCTGTTTTTAATGACTTACAGCAAAAACTCAAGTCGAAGATCCAAATGACAGGAACACTGTTGTTTTTTGAAGGACTTAATACAATAACACAAGTCAAAGATTGTCTACATGACAGGAACGCTGCTGTTTTTAAGAACTTACTGCAAAAACACAAGTCAAAGATCCTCTAAATGACGGGAATCACTGCTGTTTTTAAGGACTTACTACAAAAAAACATGTAAAAGATCCTCTATATGACAGGAACACTGCTATTTTAAGGACGTACTGCAAAATGTTGTATCAACAATGACAAAAGCACTCTGCTGTTCTTAAGGGTCCACTGCAAGAACATGAGTCAAAGATCCTCTATAGTGCAGGAGACTGCAGCTGTTTTTAATGATCCAGTGCAAAGAAACTAGTCAGAGATCCTCTATATGACAGGAACACTGCTGTTTTAGGGACTTACTGCAAAAACACACGTCAAAGATCCTGACAGGAAGTCTCGGCTGTCTCCAAAGACCTAGTACAAAAACACCAGTCCAAGATCTTCTACATTAAGGATCCACTGCAAAATGTTAATCGAAGATCATCCCTATGACAAAAGCGCTTTGAGGGTCTTCTGCAAAAACATGAGTTTGTCACGCTAGTCAAAGATCCTCTATATGACATTTTTTTAAGTGTCTGCTTCAATAAGGCTAGTAAAAGATCCTTTAAATGACAAGAACACTGCTGTTTTAAAGGAATGGCCACACAACAAAGCTACAGCAAAGATCCTCTGTATGACAGGAGGGCTCTGCTGTTTCCGAGGTCCACACTGCCAAGTCAAAGATATTCTATGTGAAAGGAACATTGCTGTTTTTAAGGACTTACTACAAAAACACAAGTCAAAGATCCTCTATATAACAGGAGCATTGCTGTTTTTAAGGACTTGCTGCAAACACACAATTCAAAAATCCTCTAAACGACAGGAACACTGCTTTTTAAAAGCAATTATCGAAAAAACATAAGTCAAAGATCCTCTATATTACAGTAACATTGCTGATTTTAAGGACTTACTACAAAATCACAAGTCAAAGATCTTCTATAAAACAAGAACATTGCTGTTTAAAGACTCACTGCAAAAATAACAAGTCAAAGATCCTCTATATGACATTAACATTGCTGTTTTTAATGACTTACTGCAAAACACAAGTCAAAGATCCTCTATATAAAAGGAACACTGCTGTTTTTAATGACTTACTGCAAAACACAAGTCAAAGATCCTCTATATAACAGGAACATTGCCGTTTTTAATGACTTACTGCAAAAACACAAGTCAAGGATCCTCTATATGACAGGAACACTGCTGTTTTTGAGCATATGCTGCAATAAGGCTAGTCAAATATCCTTCAAATGGCAAGAACACTCTGCTGTTCTTAAGGAATGGCCACATAAAAAATATATTTTTGACAGGAGGGCTCCGCTGTTTTTCAAGGTCCACACTCCCAAGTCAAAAATCATTTATACGACAAGAACATTGCCGTTTTTAAGGACTTCCTACAAAAACGCATATCAAAGATACTCTATAATACAAGATCACTACTGTTTTTTAAGGACTTAGTGCAAACACACGAGTCAAAGATCCTCTACATTTAAGGAACCCTGCTTTTTAAAAGGAATTACTGTAAAAACCCAAGTCAAAGGTCTTCTATATTACAGTAAAATTGCTGATTTTAAGAACTTACCACAAAAACACAAGTCAAAGATCTTCTATAAAACAAGAACACTGCTGTTAAAGACTCACTGCAAAAATCACAAGTCAAAGATCCTCTATATAACAGGAACACTGCTGTTTTTAAGGACTTACTGCAAAAACACAAGTCAAAGATCCTCTATAGGACAGGAAAATTGCTGTTTTAATAACTTACTGCAAAACACAAGTCAAAGATCCTCTATATAAAAGGAACACTGCTATTTTTATGGACTTACTGCAAAAACACAAGTCAAAGATCCTCTATATGACAGGAACATTGCTGTTTTTAATGATGTACTGCAAAACACAAGGCAAAGATCCTCTATATAACAGGAACACTGCCATACTTAAGGACTTACTGCAAAAATCACAAGTCAAAGATCCTCTATATGACAGGAAAATTGCCGTTTTTAATGACTCACAGCAAAAACACAAGTCAAGGATCCTCTATATGACAGAAAGACTGCTGTTTTTGAGTATCTGCTGCAATAAGGCCAGTCAAAGATCCTTCATATGGCAAGAACACTCTGCTGTTCTTAAGGAATGGCCACATAACAAAGATCCTCTGTATGACAGAAGGGCACTGCTGTTTCCAAAGTCCACACTGCCAAGTCAAAGATCCTCTATATAAAAAAAATAATTATCCATTATTGTCGCGTCATACGAATGTTGTTGATATTATGTTGTTATTAAGTTGGTGATCACACACGCACACACACACACACACACACACACACACACACACACACACGCACGTAAATATGGAACCAATTACTCGACTGAGTTTACCTGCAGGCTGCAGGCGACCCTCAGCGAGCTCACTGTTTGGACTTGTGTAATCAACACCACCTCCATGTGTGTGTGTATGTGTGTGTGTGTGTGTGTGTGTGTGTGTGTGTGTGTGTGTGTGTGTGTGTGTGTGTGTGTGTGTGTGCGTGTGTGTGTGTCACATACACAACTAGTTTGCCACACTGCATGAGTCAGTGTGTGTAAATAAACACAATGAAAGGCCCCCCGGTGGACACTTTGACTACTACATGTTCATGACGTCTTGTCCTTACACTGAAATGTACAGATCAGCCAGGACAAATGTTCTATGGTTATCATCACATATGATGACGTTCTGATGAAGTCTTTTAAAAACACAACATTGGTTTTTAATTTCCGTGACATTTAATGTGTTTTATTCAATTAATAATGCTCAATTAAGGTGGTCCCCTCTTAAATTAAGCTAAACTGCCCACATGCTGTTCTTGATTAAGGCGGTTCTCTCTTAAATTAAGCTAAACTGCCTACAAGATATGCTTAATTAAGGCTGTCCCCTTTAAATTAAGCTTAACTGCCCACAATATCTGCTTAATTAAGGCTATCCCCTCTTAAATGAAGTTAAACTGGCCACAAACTGTGCCTAATTAAGGCTATACCGTCTTAAATTAAGCTAAACTGCCCACAAGCTGTGCTTAATTAAGGCGGCCCCCTTCTTAAAATAAGCTAAACTGCCCTGATGCAGTTCTTAGTTAAGGCGGTCCCCTCTTAAATTAAGCTAAACTGCCCACAATTTGTGCTTAATTAAGCCGGCCCCCTCTTAAAATAAGCTAATCTGCCCAGATGCTATTCTTAGTTAAGGCGGTTCCCTCTTAAATTAAGCTAAATTGCCCACAAGCTGTGCTTAATTAAGGCGGCCCCTTCTTAAAAAGCGCTAAACTGCCCACAAGCTGTGCTTAATTAAGGCGGCCCCTTCTTAAAAAGCGCTAAATTGCCCAGATGCTGTTCTTAGTTAAGGCGGTCCCTTCTTAAATTAAGCCAAACTGCCCACAAGCTGTGCTTAATTAAGCCTATCCCCTCTTAAATTCGGCTAAACTGCCCATAAGCTGTGCTTAATTAAGGCGGCCCCCTCTTAAAATAAGCTAAACTGCCCAGATGCTGTTCTTAGTTAAGGCAGTCCCCTCTTAAATTAAGCTAAACTGTCCACAAGCTGTGCTTAATTAAGGCTGCCCCCTCTTAAATTAAGCTAAACTGCCCACTAGCTGTCCCCTCTTAAATGAAGGCAGACCACACACCAGCTGGAAATGTTGTCTTTTTATTGTCCTTTCTCACCATATGTCCCTAGGTTGTTGTTGTCATATTTTGTCATATTCTTCTATATATGCGCTGTCTGTCCCCTCTTAAATTAGGTTCAACCACACTCTAAATACCGATATTTGTGTCATTTTAGATTTATTTTCTCCCCATGTGTCCCCATTTTGTTGTTGTCGTCTGTGGTCATATTGTTATCTAAATTCGCTGTCGGCCCCCTCTTAAATGAAGGCAAACCACACACCAGCTGGAAATGTTGTTGTCTTTTTATTGTCCTTTCTCACCATATGTCTCTGGGTTGTTGTTGTCATATTTTGTCATATTGTTCTATACATGTGCTGTCTGTCCCCTCTTAAATTAGGTTCAACCCCACTCTAAATACTGATATCGGTGTCATTTTAGATATATTTTCTGCCCATGTGTCCCCATGTTGGTGTTGCCGTCTTTTGTCATATTGTTATCTATATTCGCTGTCGGTCCCCTCTTAAATGAAATGTTGTCTTTTTATTGTCCTTTCTCACCATATGTCCCCAGGTTGGTGCTGCCATCTCCTGTCCTATTGTTTACTATATTCACTGTCGGTCCCCTCTCAAACGAAGGTAGACCGCAGACTTGTCTGAAATTTTGTTAATATTTGCTGTCTTTTCTCTCCGGGTGCAGTAATTTCTCTAGATTCTCTGAACCTTTTGATGATATTACGGACCGTAGATGGTGAAATCCCTAACTTCTTTGCAATAGCTTGTTTATAAATGTTGTTCTTAAAGAATTTGCTCAGGCATTTGTTGGCAAAGTGGTGACCCTCGCCCCATCCTTGTTTGTGAAAGACTGAGCATTTCATGGAAGCTGCTTTTATACCCAAATCATGGTTTAGCCTGTTCACCTGTGAGATGTTCCAAATAAGTGTTTGATTAGCATTCCTCAACTTTCTCGTTATTTTTTGCCACTTGTGCCAGCTTTTTTGAAACATATTGCAGGCATCAAATTCCAAATGAGCTAATATTTGCAAAAAATAACAACGTTTCTCAGTGTGAACATTAAAGGCCTGCTGAAATGAGGTTTTCTTATTTAAATGGGGATAGCAGGTCCATTCTATGTGTCATACTTGATCATTTCACGATATTGCCATATTTTTGCTGAAAGGATTTAGTGGAGAACATCGGCGATAAAGTTTGCAACTTTTGGTCGCTAATAAAAAAGTAGCAAACGATGTGTGCGTGACGTCACGGGTTGTGGAGCTCCTCACATCCTCACATTGTTTACAATCATAGTCACCAGCAGCTAAAGCGATTCGGACCAAGAAAGCGACAATTCCCCCATTAATTTGAGCGAGGATGAAAGATTCGTGGATGAGGAAAGTTAGAGTGAAGGACTAGAAGAATAAAAAAGGCGAGGGCAGTATGAGCGATTCAGATATTATTAGACACATTTACGAGGATAATTCTGGAAAATCCCTTATCTGCTTATTGTGTTACGAGTGTTTTAGTGAGATTATATAGTACCTGAAAGTCGGAGGGGTGTGGCCATGGGTGTGGTGACCGCCAGTGTCTCTGAGGGAAGCCGCGTTTCTTGACAAGGCAAAGCGAAGGCGGCCATTTGGGCCAAGGTGAGCTTTTTTTCCCCCCTCTTACACGGTGGAAGCATTCCACGTTCGGGGAAGGCCGGTCACAGGAGGCAAGAGAGTCCACAGCTGCCTCTTTGACAGGTGCACGAGGAACGACGCAAGCTCTCCGCTCATGTCTACGGTCAGAGCCGACTTATTACCACAATTTTCTCACCGAAACCTGCCTGTGACGGGACTCCAGCCGTCCTGGTGTGGGTTGCTGTGGTACTTGACACAAGACGCATCGTAGCAGGTTTGACTTTGATTTATTATTGCAATAAACCTGTCAGATTCTTGCCATTCAGTCGTGCCACTTCCTGGCGCACGGGCTAATCCTGCTGGCCACAGCACACCTTTCGGTGTCCACTGTCTGCGTCTATAGCAGGGGTTCATCTCGTCTCGGGTCTCGCTCGTGCTCGTGGTCGTCTGTTGCCGTGGATTTCTCGCCTGATTCTCCTACTTCTCCCCAGATTGCTCCTCCTCCGCCCTTTTTGTGCTGCAGCAGAAGATGAAGCGATTGAGCGCAGGTGTGTGGTGTACGCACCTGACTCTAATTGCTGCTCCAGCGTCGCTCCAAGTGCGTCACGCCTCTCCTCTCTGCTGCATGCCCCGCCTCCTGGCATCCATCTTGGTCAGGACCGCTGCTCCTCTCAGCCCACTGTAGGCTCGTCGGGTGCGTCTCTCCACACTGCCGTTTGACATGTGGTAGGGAACCATGTTCGCTTGACCGCTATGTTCCATATTAAAGCTTCACCGTCATCTTTGTTTAAATGTGGTATATAAATAAAGTGGATTGGATTGGATTGATTGGATTTAGGGAATGTAAACAAAAAAACAACGGCTGTGTTTGTTTTGTTACAGCCGGCCGCAATACACCGCTTTCCACCTACATCTTTCTTCTTTGACGTCTCCATTATTAATTGAACATATTGCAAAAGATTCAGCAACACAGATGTCCAGAATACTGTGTAATTATCCATTACTTCCGAATGGAGTTCTTTTTGATGTAATAAAAATATGAACAAACCGTTTCTGTGTGATCAAAAGCACGCCAACGCCTCTCTGCGCACGCAATATCACGACCATGTGTGGGTCCGTGTGGATTTATGTGTGTATTTGTACTGACAGGAGTCGTAATATTTCCCCTAACACTACTTGGTCCTCACGGCGCTTTATCTCTCAACAAGTGTGTGTGTGTGTGTGTGTGTGTGTGTGTGTGTGTGTGTGTGTGTGTGTGTGTGTGTGTGTGTGTGTGTGTGTGTGTGTGTGTGTGTGTGTGTGTGTGTGTGTGTGTGTGTGTCTGTGTGTGCGTGCGCGCCAGCGCTGCATCATAAATAAAAGGTCAGAGTTGTGTAGTTGCGTACACAGGAACACATGTCGACTCTGGGATACGCTGCTGCTCGAGCGCGCAGGATCGGAGCAACACATGTGCTCTGATTCCTGCAGCGCTTTGAGACATTCAATACGTCTGACGGTACCCGTAAAAAAACAATTAAGTGCGTCGCGTTAAAAAGAAAAAAGAGAATTAAAAAAAAGCCCGAGTCAACACGTGTCCCTCAGATACGTGCTACTATGCTGTCAAAGATCCTCTGTATGACAGGAGCGCTGAGATGTTTTTAACAGACCAAAGATCCTCTCTATCAGGGCTATCCAAAGTGCGGCCCCGCGGCCATTTGGGGACAGAAACTATTTTTTTAATGGCCTACGTTAGGGTTCTACTCAAATTTTAAAGGTATACACCTCAGCGTCAAATATTTTGTTCAATGAAGATTAATACCTGTTAGCATGCTAACATTAGCGTATGCTAGCTTTGTTTTGGCAAATTTTATAGGCATACAACCGAGTCATAATTTGCTAATGTTAGCAGGCTAGCATTTTGAACAAATGTTTTTAGGTAAACACATCAGAGTAATATATTTTGGTACTTGACGCATGTTACTGTTAGCACACTAATGCTAACATTAGCGTGCTAGTTTTTTTCATAACCTAATTTGGCAGGGATTCACCTGAGCGTCAAACATTTTGTTACTTGATGATTGATACGTGTTAGCATTTTAACAATAGTACACTAGCTTTGTTTTGGCAAATTTTGTAGACATACATCTGAGTCATGATTTGCCAACGTTAGCAGGCTAGCATTTTGAAAAAATTAAATTCAGGTTAACACCTCAGAGTAATATATTTTGGTACTTGACGCATTTTACTGTTGGCATTTTAACATGCTAACATTAGCGTGCCATTTTTTTTAACCTAATTTGGCAGGAATTCACCTCAGTGCCAAATATTTTGTTACTTGACGATTGATACCCATTAGCATGCTAACTTTAGTGCGCTAGCTTTGTTTTGGCAAATTTTGTCGGCAAACAACTGAGTCATAATTTGCTAACGTTCGCAGGCTTGCATTTTGAACAATTTTTTTTTCAGGTAAACACCTCAGAGTAATATATTTTGGAACTTGACGCATGTTACTGTTAGTATTTAGCATGCTGACATTAGCGTGCTAGTTTGTTTTTTAATATAATGGCAGGAATTTACCTCAGCGTCAAACATGTTGTTACTTGATGATTGATACCTGTTAGCATGCTAACATTAGTACGCTAATTTGTTTTGGCAAATGTTGGCATACAACTAAGTCATAATTTGCTAATGTTAGCGGGCTAGCATTTTGAACACAATTTTTCAGGTAAACACCTCAGAGTAATACATTTTGGTACTTGACGCATGTTACCGTTAGCATTTTAACATGCTAACATTAGTGTGGTATTTATTTAATCTAAAGCAGGAATTCACCTCAGTGTCAAACATTCTGTTACTTGATGATTGACACCTGATAGCAATCTAGCAAAAGTACGCTAGCTGTGTTGTGGCAAATTTTATAGGTATACAACTAAGTCATGATTTGCTAATGTTTGCAGTCTAGCATTTTGAACATTTTTTTTCAGGTTAACACCTCAGAGTAATATAATTTGGTACTTGACGCATGTTACTGTTAGCATTTTAACATGCTAACATTAGAGTGCTATTTTTTTTAAATCTAATGGCAGGAATTCACCTCAGCGTCAAACATGTTGTTACTTGATGATTGATACCTGTTAGCATTCTAACAATAGTACACAAGCTTTGTTTTGGAAAATTTTGTAGGCATACAACTGAGTCATGATTTGCTAACGTAAGCAGGCTAGCATTTTGAAAAAAAAAATTTCAGGTTAACACCTCAGAGTAATATATTTTGGTACTTGACGCATGTTACTGTCAACATTTTAACATGCTAACATTAGCATGCCATTTTATTTTTCAACCTAATTTGGCAGGAATACACCTTAGTGTCAAATATTTTGTTACTTGACGATTGATACCCATTAGCATGCTAACTTTAGTGCGCTAGCTTTGTTTTGGCAAATTTTGTAGGCATACAACTGAGTCATAATTTTCTAACGTTAGCAGAGTAGCATTTTGAACACATTTTTTTCAGGTAAACACCTCAGAGTAATATGTTTTGGTACTTGACGCATGTTACTGTTAACATTTAGCATGCTAACATTAGCGTGCTAGTTTGTTTTTTAATACAATGGCAGGAATTTACCTCAGCGTCAAACATGTTGTTACTTGATGATTGATACCTGTTAGCATGCTAACATTAGTACGCTAATTTGTTTTGGCAAATGTTGGCATACAACTAAGTCATAATTTGCTAACGTTAGCAGGCTAGCATTTTGAACACAATTTTTCAGGTAAACACCTCAGAGTAATACATTTTGGTACTTGACGCATGTTACCGTTAGCATTTTAACATGCTAACATTAGTGTGGTATTTATTTTTAATCTAAAGCAGAAATTCACCTCAGTGTCAAACATTTTGTTACTTGATGATTGATACCTGATAGCAATCTAGCAAAAGTACGCTAGCTTTGTTGTGGCACATTTTATAAGTATACAACTAAGTCATGATTTGCTAATGTTTGCAGTCTAGCATTTTGAACATTTTTTTTCAGGTTAACACAGAGTAATATAATTTGGTACTTGACGCATGTTACTGTTAGCATTTTAACATGCTAACATTAGAGTGCTATTTTTTTTTAATCTAATGGCAGGAATTCACCTCAGCGTCAAACATGTTGTTACTTGATGATTGATACCTGTTAGCATTCTAACAATAGTACACAAGCTTTGTTTTGGAAAATTTTGTAGGCATACAACTGAGTCATGATTTGCTAACGTAAGCAGGCTAGCATTTTGAAAAAAAAAATTTCAGGTTAACACCTCAGAGTAATATATTTTGGTACTTGACGCATGTTACTGTCAACATTTTAACATGCTAACATTAGCATGCCATTTTATTTTTCAACCTAATTTGGCAGGAATACACCTTAGTGTCAAATATTTTGTTACTTGACGATTGATACCCATTAGCATGCTAACTTTAGTGCGCTAGCTTTGTTTTGGCAAATTTTGTAGGCATACAACTGAGTCATAATTTTCTAACGTTAGCAGAGTAGCATTTTGAACACATTTTTTTCAGGTAAACACCTCAGAGTAATATGTTTTGGTACTTGACGCATGTTACTGTTAACATTTAGCATGCTAACATTAGCGTGCTAGTTTGTTTTTTAATACAATGGCAGGAATTTACCTCAACGTCAAACATGTTGTTACTTGATGATTGATACCTGTTAGCATGCTAACATTAGTACGCTAATTTGTTTTGGCAAATCTTGGCATACAACTAAGTCATAATTTGCTAACGTTAGCAGGCTAGCATTTTGAACACAATTTTTCAGGTAAACACCTCAGAGTAATACATTTTGGTACTTGACGCATGTTACCGTTAGCATTTTAACATGCTAACATTAGTGTGGTATTTATTTTTAATCTAAAGCAGAAATTCACCTCAGTGTCAAACATTTTGTTACTTGATGATTGATACCTGATAGCAATCTAGCAAAAGTACGCTAGCTTTGTTGTGGCACATTTTATAAGTATACAACTAAGTCATGATTTGCTAATGTTTGCAGTCTAGCATTTTGAACATTTTTTTTCAGGTTAACACAGAGTAATATAATTTGGTACTTGACGCATGTTACTGTTAGCATTTTAACATGCTAACATTAGAGTGCTATTTTTTTTTAATCTAATGGCAGGAATTCACCTCAGCGTCAAACATGTTGTTACTTGATGATTGATACCTGTTAGCATTCTAACAATAGTACACAAGCTTTGTTTTGGAAAATTTTGTAGGCATACAACTGAGTCATGATTTGCTAACGTAAGCAGGCTAGCATTTTGAAAAAAAAAATTTCAGGTTAACACCTCAGAGTAATATATTTTGGTACTTGACGCATGTTACTGTCAACATTTTAACATGCTAACATTAGCATGCCATTTTATTTTTTAACCTAATTTGGCAGGAATACACCTTAGTGTCAAATATTTTGTTACTTGACGATTGATACCCATTAGCATGCTAACTTTAGTGCGCTAGCTTTGTTTTGGCAAATTTTGTAGGCATACAACTGAGTCATAATTTTCTAACGTTAGCAGAGTAGCATTTTGAACACATTTTTTTCAGGTAAACACCTCAGAGTAATATGTTTTGGTACTTGACGCATGTTACTGTTAACATTTAGCATGCTAACATTAGCGTGCTAGTTTGTTTTTTAATATAATGGCAGGAATTCACCTCAGCGTCAAATATGTTGTTACTTGATGATTGATACCTGTTAGCATGCTAACATTAGTACGCTAATTGGTTTTGGCAAATGTTGGCATACAACTAAGTCATAATTTGCTAACGTTAGCAGGCTAGCATTTTGAACACAATTTTTCAGGTAAACACCTCAGAGTAATACATTTTGGTACTTGACGCATGTTACTGTTAGCATTTTAACATGCTAACATTAGAGTGCTATTTTTTTTTTAATCTTATGGCAGGAATTCACCTAAGCGTCAAACATTTTGTTACTCGATGATTGATACCTGTTAGCATTCCAACAATAGTACGCTAGCTTTGTTTTGGAAAATTGTGTAGGTATACAACTAAGTCATGATTTGCTATCGTTAGCAGGCTTGCATTTTGATCAATTTTTTTTCAGTACAACACCTCAGAGTAATATATTTTGGTACTTGATGCATGTTACTGTTAGCTTTTTAACATGCTAACATTAGCGTGCTAGTTTGTTTTTTTAATATAATGGCAGGAATTCACCTCAGCATCAAACATTTTGTTTTTTGACAAAAGATACCATAGCATATAGCATGCAAGCGTTAGTACGCTAGCTTTGTTTTGGCAAATTTTGTATGCATACAACTGAGTTATAATTTGCTAAAATTAGCAGACTAGCATTTTGAACACATTTTTTCAGATAGACACCACCGAGTAATATATTTTGGTACTTGATGCATGTTACTGTTAGCATTTTAACATGCTAACATTAGAGTGCTAGTTTGTGGCCCTCAGTGGGAAAAGTTTGGGCAGCGCTGGTGTTTTTGACAGCAGGAGGAAGCGTTCTGTGTATCAGTTGCCATCAACTCACTGCAGCAGCAAAGGACATGGGGGTGGTGACCTCATCACCCTGTCGCCGTGGTAACCGCCTGCAGCCGTGCGCCAGTCTGGGTCCCTGGGATCCTGGGAAGGTGCAGGAATGTGCGATAGGAGCGGCCACAGCCATAAAGAGTCAAAAGAGGACAGGAGCAAGCGGTGGATGGGTGGATTAAATGACAGCACAAACATGCACAAACACACACACACACGCATGCACACACACACACGTTCATTTCGTCGAATGGACCTACACTTTGAAGTAAGTCCCTTCGCATATCATACATTCAGTTAAAACTTTCCATTCACTTAAACCCAATGCAAGTACTTTCGTTTTTTCATCCATCTTTCTGGCCATTCGCGCATATGCATAAGTGTCGGTTTGTCCATTCATATACGCTCAGTTTGGATGTGCACGTCCATTCACACACACCTATTTGAAAGGCTTGTGTTCGTCTGTCCATATGTTGACTGTATGCACTCAAAATTAGCGTGTTCACTCAGTTTCACTCAATTCGAAATGTGTATGTCCATTCACGTACTCTCAGTTCAGGTGTGTTTGTCGGTTTGTAAAGACCCAACTGGAACAGCTGTCCATTTGTTGAATAAATACCCACATTATTGGTATGTCCACTCAATTACAGTCAATTTGAACATTTGGATGTCCATTTACGTATGCTCAGTTAAAGAATGTATGTCCATTTGTATAAACCTCCCTTAAATATTTGAATCTTTCTGTCCATTCATGCACAGGCATAAACACCTGTATGGCCATTCATATACACCCAACTGAAATGCTTGTATCTGTCAGTCCATTTGTTGAACATAAACCCACAATATTAGTTCGTCCATTCATTTATATTCAATTCATACATCTGAATGTCGATTTACATACTTTTAGGTCAGTTCAGATATGTATGTCCATTTGTATAAACCCTGCTGAAATGTCTGTGTCTTTCTGGCCATTCACGCCCATGCATTAACACCAGTATGTCCATTCATATACACTCACCTGAAATGCTTGTACCTGTCTGTCCATGTGTTGAACATATACCCACAAAATTAGTATGTCCACTCATTTGCATTCAATTCATATGTCTGTGTGTCCATTCATATACACCCAACTAAAAAGTTTGTATCTCTCTGTCAATTTGTTGAACATGTACCCACAACATTAGTATGTCCACTCAATTACATTCAATTCATTCGTCTGGATGTCCATTTACATACTTTCGGGTCAGTTCAAATATGTATGTCCATTTGTATAAACCCCACTGAAATATTTGTATCTTTCTGGCAATTCATGCACATGCATTAACATCAGAATGTCCATTCATATATACCCAAATGAAATGCTTGTATCTTTGTCCATTTGTTAAGAACACACCCACAAAATTGGTATGTCCACTCAATTATATTCAATTCATACGTCTGTGTGTCCATTCAAATACTCTCAGTTCAGATATGAACGTCAATTTGTTTAAGCCCCACCGCAATCTTTGTATCTTTCTGGCCATTCACGCACATCTATAAACACTGGTATGTCCATTCATATACACCCAACTGAAATGCTTGTATCCGTCTGTCCATTTGTTGAACATATACCCACAAAATCGGTATGTCCACTTAATTACATTCAAGTCATATGTCTGTGTGTCCATTCAGATACTTTCAGTTCGGATATGTATGTCCAATTGTTTAAACCGAACTGAAATATTTGTATCTTTCTGGCCATTCACATACACCCAACTAAAATGCTTGTTTCTGTCTGTGCATTTGTTGAACATATACCCACAACATTAGTATGTCCACTCATTTACATTCAATTCATATGTCTGTATGTCCATTTAGATACTCTCAGTTAAGATATGTATGTCCAATTGTTTAAACCCAACTGAAATATTTGTATCTTTCTGGCCATTCACGCACATGCATAAACACCGGTATGTCCATGCATATACCCCCAACTGAAATTTTTGTATCTGTCTGTCCATTTGTTGAACATATACCCACATCATTAGTATGTCCACTCATTTACATTCAATGCATATGTCTGTGTCCATTCAAATACTCTCAGTTACGATGTGTATGTTCAATTGTTTGAACCCAACTGAAATGTTTGTATTTTTTTGGCCATTCACGTACAAGCATAAACACTGGTATGTTCATTAACATACACTCAGTTCAGAAGTGGTTGTGGCTTGTGCAGCCCTTTGAGACACTTGTGATTAAGGGCTGTATAAAATAAACTTTGATTAATTGATTGATGTGTATGTCCATTCATATACACAACTAAAATGCTTGTGTTTTTCCCTCCATTCATTAAATGTATACCCGCAACTTTGTTATGGCTTCTCATTTGAATATCTGTATGTCCATTCACAAACTCTCGGTTCATAATTGTATGTCCATTTGTGTACAATCAACACAAATATTTCTGTAATTCAGGCCATTCGCAAAACATTCGCATTCACATGCACTCAGTTCAGATGTGTGTGTCCATTCGTTTATACCCAACTGAAATGTTTGTATCTGTCTGTCCGTTCATACAGTACATACCCGCAACATATGTATGTTTATTTGAATAAACGCAATTCAGAAATCTGTGTTTCCAATCATATACAACCCACACAGACATTTCTATATTTTTAGGCCATGTCTGTTCGCATACACACATTAAGTAAACACGTTTGTCTATTCACAAACACTCAGTCCAGAAGTGTATGTCCATTCAGATACAACCAATGCAGATATTTTTATGGTTCAAGCCGTTTGCAAACATGCACTAGGTAAACCTCTGTATGTCTGTTTGCATACACACATTAAGTAAACACCTATTCAGATACACTCAGTGCAAATGTGTATCTCCATTCTTATAGACCCAACTGAAATCTGTGTTCGTTCATTCACGGATAATATACCCACAGCATCTGTAAATCCAATCAGGTGCATTAAATTTTAACATCTGTATGTCCATACACATACGACCAACGCAAATATTTGTATAATTTCGGTATACATACATTAGGGAAACATGTGTATGTCCATTTGCATACACACATTATGTAAACACCTGTAGGTCCATTCACACACAGTCAATCCAGATGTTTTAGTCCATTCCTATACACCAAACTGAAATGTTTGTCCTCAAATGTATTCAAATGCATTCAATTCAAACATCTGTATGTCCACTCATGTACAACCAACGCAAATATTTGCATCATTAAGGCCACTCGCACACATGTATTAAGTAAACACCTGTAAGTCGGTTCACATACGTTCAGTCCAGATGTGTATGTCCATTCCTATACACCCAAATTAAATTTGTGTTTGTTCATTCCCAGATTATATAGCCACAATAACTGTAAATCCATTGAAAGGCATTATATTTCAACATATGTATGTCCATTCACATATGACGAAGGCAAATATTTGTACAATTTAGGCAAACATGCATTAGTGAAACGCGTGTATGTCCATTTGCATACACACATTTAGTAAACACCTGTGTGTCCATTCGCATACACGCATTCAGTAAACGCCTGTATGTCCATTCACACACACTCAGTCCAGGTGTTTTGTCCATTCCTATCCACCAAACTGAAATGCCATCCATCCATCCATTTTTCTACCGCTTATTCCCTTTCGGGGTCGCGGGGGGCGCTGGCGCCTATCTCAGCTACAATCGGGCGGAAGGCAGGGTACACCCTGGGCAAGTCGCCACCTCATTGCAGGGCCAACACAGATAGACAGACAACATTCACACTCACATTCACACACTAGGGCCAATTTAGTGTTGTCAATCAACTTATCCCCAGGTGCATGTCTTTGGAAGTGGGAGGAAGCCGGAGTACCCGGAGGGAACCCACGCATTCACGGGGAGAACATGCAAACTCCACACAGAAAGATCCCGAGCCTGGATTTGAACCCAGGACTGCAGGAACTTCGTATTGTGAGGCAGTCGCACTAACCCCTCTCCCAACGTGAAATGATTGTCCTCAAATCCATTTGAATGCATTCAATTCAACCATCTGTAAGTCCATTTATATACAACCAACGCAAATATTTTTCACAATTAAGGCCACTAAACACCTGTATGGCGGTTCATATACATTCAGTCCGGATGTGTAAGTCCATTCCTATACATCCAACGGAAATTTGTGTTTGTTCATTCAAATATTTTTTTACCCACAGCATCTGTAAGTCTATTTATTCAAATGCGTTCAATTTTAACATCTGTATGTCCATTCACATACAACCAATGCAAATATTTGTATAATTCAGGCATACATACATTAGGGAAATGCGTGTATGTCCACTTGCATACACACATTTAGTAAACGCTTGTATCTCCATTCACATACACTCATGTCCTTTCCTATACACCAAACTGAAATGCAGTCCCCAAATCCATTCGAATTCATTTTATTCAAACATCTGTATGTCCATTCATATACATCCGATTCAAATGTATGTCTGTCCGTTCACATAAACACAGTGTGAGCCCATCATTAAATTCAAATAAACCTACTTTCAAATTCAATATATCAATGTGAAAGTCAATTCATCAACATACATTAAAGTATGTACCTTACGTACAAATGTGTCAGTCCATTCACATACACACACAGCTGTAGTTGTTTTTGTAGATACCTAACTCAGACATCTGGCGATCCATTCACATACTGGGTGAATAAAGCTTGACAGGAGCGGAACTGGAGCGTGTGTAAGGAGTCACGGGGAATATCCTGATAAAAGCGTCTGGTAGTGCGCGATACGATCGGACGGCTGCCTCCAGGTGTAACTGACGCTGATCAGGCTGCTAAGACGCCGGGTGAAGGGTGCTGAAAGGTCTTCCAGCAGGAATGTCGGACGTGAAATACGAGTGACAAGGTTTGCCTGGGCCTCGCACGGCACGCCGGCCAACCGTGTCGTGTCTGACAGCGTAAATCAGCCACGACACACACACTCACACACGCACACACACACACACACACACACACACACACACACACACACACACACCTTTGGGTTGAAGGATCATGGACGTGTTTGGGAGAACATGCCAACGACACCCGCTCGCACTAAACGATATTCACGCTGGAGACCTGTTGGATCCTGACACCACACCCGGGCCCACCGGGACCACGGGGCACGGACCACACGGCGTGGCGGTCCACACCACTTAGGACTCGTGCAGTGTGAGAAAACCTGTTCAGGGACCGCGGGTAGCAAGCAGTGCTGCTTTGACACTGAACAGTATCGCCTTTACATCCAGTACTGACGATATTGGAACCTGTGATGCGATACGATATCAACAGGAATCGTACATACCGTTAGTTGACCAAGTTAACAATAGTAGGTTGGAAAAAAAACATCTGGAAAGGACTCATGTTGTCTTTTACTTCAAGTGGAGTGGTAATTGTGTATTGATTGACACTTAGCAGGCACAATAATTCTAAATACTGATGTCTATATCACCTATCTGTCCCCTCTTAAAGGAAGCTAAACAATGCACTAAATGCTGATTTCGGTGGATTTTTTTGGTTATATTTTCTCCCCAAGTGTCTCCAAGTTGTTCTTGACGTCTTCTGTCGTATTATTGTCTATATGCCCTGTCTGTCCCCTCTTAAATTAAGCTAAACGATGCACTAAATGTTGATGTTGGTGTCTTTTTTTGTAGTATTTTTTCCCCATGTGTCCCCGGGTTGTTCATAATGTCTTCTGTCACGTTGTTCTCTATATCTCATGTCTGTCCCCTCTTAAATTAAGCTAAACAATGCACTTAATACTGATGTTGGTGTCTTTTATGTTGTATTTTCTCACTTTGTATCCCCAGGTTGTTGTTGACATCTTCTGTCACGACTATAATCACTGTTGGTCCCCTCTTAAATTAAATAAGACCGTACATTAGCTCATGATTTTATTGTATTCTTTTCATTGTCCTTTCTCCCCATGTGTCCCCAAGTTGTAGTTTCTATTTTCTGTCATACTGCTCTCTCTCATTGTTGTGTGTCCCCTCTTAAATTATGCTATACTATTCACAAGCTACTGATGTTGTTGTTTTCCCCTATTGTCCCTTGAGTATTGTGTTGTCATCTTCTATCATAATGTTCTCTGTATTCACTGTCTGTCCCCCTTTAAAATAAGCTGAACAATGCACTGAATACTGATGTCTGTGTCTTTTTTTGTTGTATTTTCTTCTGTTGTATCCCTAGGTTGTTATTGACGTCTTCTGTCTTATTGTTCTCTACAGCCCTTGTCTGTCCCCTCTTAAATGTAGCTAAACAATGCACTATATACTGACGTCGGTGTCTATTTTGTCGTATTTTATCCCCATGTTTTCCCAAGTTGTTTTTGACGTCTTCTGTCATATTGTTCTCTATATCCCCTGTCTGTCCCCTCTTAAATAAAGCTAAACAATGGACTACATACTGATGTTGGTGTATTTTTTTTTTGTATTTCCTCCCTATGTATCCTCAGGTTGTTCTTGACATCTTCTGTCATATTGTTTCTATATCCTCTGTCTGTCCCCTCTTAAATTAAGCTAAACAATGCACTAAATATTGATGTCTGTGTCTTTTTCGTTGTATATTCTTCTGTTGTGTCCCCAGGGTGTTCTTGACATCTTCTGTCATATTGTTCTCTATATCCCCTGTCTGTCCCCTCTTAAATTAAGCTCAATAGTGTACTAAATGCTGATGTCAGTGTCTCTGTTTTGTTTAATTTTTCCCCCCATCTCTTCCCAGGTTGTTTTTTGACATCTTCTGCCATATTGTTCTCTATATCCCCTGTCTGTCCCCTCTTAAACTAAGCAAAAAAATGTACTAAATACTATTGTCGGTTTCTATTTTGTTGTATTTTCTCCCCATCTGTGCCCAAGGTTTTCTTGACGTCTACTTTTATAGTATTCTTTAATATCTCCTGTCCGTCCCTTCCTAAATCAAATTAGACCGTACACTAGCTTATGATTTTATTGTATTCCTTTCATTGTCCGTTCTCCCCATGTTGTTGCTTTTATCCTCTGACATACTGCTCTCTCTCATCTCTGTTCGTCCCCTCTTAAACTATGTTAAATCGTTCACAAGCTACCAATGTTCTTTTTTGTTGTCCTTTCCCCCTTTTGTCCCCAGGTTATTGTTTTCTCATCTTCTGTCATAATGTTCTTTATATTCACTGTCAGTTCCCCTTTAAATGAAGCTAAACAATGCACTAAATGCTGATGTCGGTGTCTTTTTTTGTTGTATTTTCTCCCCAAGTGACCCCAGGTTGTCCATGACGTCTTCTGTCATATTTTTCTCTATATCCCCTGTTTGTCCCCTCTTAAATTAAGCAAAACAATGCACTAAATATTGATGTCGGTTTCTATTTTGTTGTATTTTCTCCCCATGTGTTTCTAGGTTGTTTTTGACACCCTCTGTCATATTGTTCTCTATATCCTGTGTCTGTCCCCTCTTAAATTAAGCTACACAATGCACTAAATGCTGATGTCGGTGTCTTTTTTTGTTGTATTTTCACCCCAAGTGACCCCAGGTTGTCCTTGACGTCTTCTGTCATATTTTTCTCTATATCCCCTGTTTGTCCCCTCTTAAATTAAGCAAAACAATCCACTAAATATTGATGTCGGTTTCTATTTTGTTGTATTTTCTCCCCATGTGTTTCCAGGTTGTTTTTGACACCCTCTGTCATATTGTTCTCTATATCCTGTGTCTGTCCCCTCTTAAATTAAGCTACACAATGCACTAAATGCTGATGTCGGTGTCTTTTTTTGTTGTATTTTCTCCCCAAGTGACCCCAGGTTGTCCTTGACGTCTTCTGTCATATTTTTCTCTATATCCCCTGTCTGTCCCCTCTTAAATGAAGCTAAACAATGCACTTAATGCTGATGTCAGTGTCTTTTCTTGTTGTATTTTCTCCCTATGTATCCCCAGGTTGTTCTTGATATCTTATGTCATATTGTTTCTATATCCCCAGTCTCCAGGTTGTTCTTCACGTCTTCTGTCAAATTGTTCTCTACATGCCCTGTCTGTCCCCTCTTAAATTAAGCTAAACAATGCACTAAATACTGATGATGTTGTTGTTTTTTTGTTGTATTTTCTCCCTATGTATCCTCAGGTTGTTCTTGACACCTTCTGTCATATTGTTTGTTTATATTCGCTGTCGGTCACCTCTCAAATTAAACTTAGCCTATGAATTTAATTTATTTTCATCATTCTTTCTCCCCGTGTGTCCCCGAGTTGTTGTTGTCGTCTTTCGTCATGCTGCTCTCTCTCGCCGCTACCTGTCCCCTCTTAAACTAAGCCAAACCGTTCACTAGCTAGTATCAACTGTTGTTTTTTTATTGCATTTTCTCCCCTGTTTGTCCCCAGATTAGTGACGCTATATTGTTTTGACACAAAATGGCGAGTAAATCCAAGCCAAACAGCTGACGATGGAGGCCAAACGAGGAAGAGGTGGTGGGAATGTGTCGTCAATTAGCAGCAGGAGATGAATGAATGAATGAACGGAATGAAGGGAAAGAATCAAACAGGGTTGTTGTTCACACGAGGCCTCTGATGTGGACCCAAAACTAAATATTTAATCGTGGAAGCTGTTTGTGTGTGTGTGTGTGTGTGTGTGTGTGTGTGTGTGTGTGTGTGTGTGTGTGTGTGTGTGTGTGTGTGTGTGTGTGTGTGTGTGTGTGTGTGCGTGCGTGCGTGCGTGCGTGTGTGTGTGTGTGTGTGTGTGTGTGCCTCCTCCAAGATGTAGCCAGGAATAACTTGAGGCAAGAGAGAGGCCCTCAGTGCGCTTGGTCGCTTCATTGTCAACAAACGTTCCCATTCAGGAGTGGACTCTCTACCCACTCTCTCCACGCGTGTTAAAACCTTTATGGCGGTGCACACATGAAAGCTCGCACACACAATGGCTGGACTAGAGTGGGCTGCACATGTTCCAAGTCCACTCACTGGCTGCAAGATACATATAACACGCGATAAACTGCGTGTGATCTATTAAGACTGCAGAAAAAGTGCGCAGGCGGCCTTGTATAAATGAGTTGTTTTTTTCCGCCTGCGCCCATGGAAACACTCATTTTCTCTCCATGTTCATGACGTCGTGCTCCTACATGTGGGCTTTAACAACGTTGGACTATAAAATGTAACACCTTCTCTGCGATGTAGAATCAGGCCATCACAACATCATAACGCATTTGTTTGTCTTGCATGAGCCTAACACAAGAAAATGCATATAGCGAGATTTATATATATATATATGTATATATATATATATATATATATATATATATATATATATATATATATATATATATATATACAGTGGGGCAAAAAAGAATTTAGTCAGCCACCGATTGTGCAAGTTCTCCCACTTAAAATGATGACAGAGGTCTGTAATTTTCATCATAGGTACACTTCAACTGTGAGAGACAGAATGTGAAAAAAAAAACAGGATTTCACACTGTAGGAATTTTAAATAATTTATTTGTAAATTATGGTGGAAAATAAGTATTTGGTCAACCATTCAAAGCTCTCACTGATGGAAGGAGGTTTTGGCTCAAAATCTCACGATACATGGACCCATTCATTCTTTCCTTAACACGGATCAATCGTCCTGTACCCTTAGCAGGAAAAAGAGACCCAAAGCATGATGTTTCCTCACCCATGCTTCACAGTAGGTAGGGTGTTCTTGGAGTGCAACTCAGTATTCTTCTTCTTCCATAAAAAAACGAGTTGAGTTTATACCAAAATGGATACATGGATGATACAGCAGAGGAGTGGGAGAATATCATGTGGTCAGATGAAACCAAAATAGAACTTTTTGGTATAAACTCAACTGGTCGGGTTTGGAGGAAGAAGAATACTGAGTTGCATCCCAAGAACAGCACACCTACTGTGAAGCATGGGGGTGGAAACATCATGCTTTGGGGCTGTTTTTCTGCTAAGGGGACAGGACGATTGATCCGTGTTAAGGAAAGAATGAATGGGGCCATGTATCGTGAGATTTTGAGCCAAAACCTCCTTCCATCAGTGAGAGCTTTGAATGGTTGACCAAATACTTATTTTCCACCATAATTTACAAACATATGTTTTTAAATTCCTACAATGTGAATTCCTGGATTTATTTTTTTCACATTCTGTCTCTCACAGTTGAAGTGTACCTATGATGAAAATTACAGACCTCTGTCATCATTTTAAGTGGGAGAACTTGCACAATCGGTGGCTGACTAAATACTTTTTTGCCCCACTGTATATATATATATATATATATATATATATATATATATATATATATATATATATATATATATATATATATATATTTATATATAGGAGATACCGTGACGTTTTGTTGACATTGTGGCGTGGTCTTTGTTCTCTCGTGGATGCAGTCGGAGAATAGACACAGCGTGAAGGTAGGAATGATGATTTATTTATAAATACAAAAACAAACTAAGAACAAAAATACTTGCACAAAGGCACTACAGACAAACCAACAGAACTAGCATGTGAGCTAGAAAGAACAAAAGACGCTAGCATGTGAGCTAGGAAAATAAACAAATGAATAGCGGGGAAGCTAACAAATACTTGAAGTCTTTTACCGCGATCGGGGGTTAGCGACGTCACCTGTTGCATTGAAAGCAAGTTTACACTGCGAGACCAAATGACAAACAAGGGCAGTCTTAGATAGTGACAAAAATTAGGAGGCAGGTGCGCGAGAAAGACAGAAGTCAGGTGACACAATATGTTACTATGGCAACGGAAACAAAACAGGAAGTGCCACCAGGAACTAAGGACGTCAAATACTAAACAAGTTGTAATAACAAGTCAGAAAACAGAACCAAACCAGAACATGACATGATCCGAGCCTCGGATCATGACAGATACATTATTATAATATATTTCTAAAATCAGGGGTGTCCAAACTTTTCCCACGTAGAAAAATGTGTGGCCCTTCCAGCACGGGGCATGCATAGCTCGGTTGGTAGAGTGGTCGTGCCAGCAACTTGAGGGTTCCAGGTTCGATTCCCGCTTCCGCCATCCGAGTCACTGCCGTCGTGTTCTTGGGCAAGACACTTTACCCACCTGCTCCCGGCGCCACCCACACTGGTTTAAATGTAACTTAGATATTGGGATTCACTATGTAAAGCGCTTTGAGTTACAAGAGAAAAGCACTATTTAAATGTAATTCACTTCACTTCACAATATGTACTGTTACATTCTGTCTGCACAGGATGATTCCATCTCTTGTTAAATAGGTCTATATGGCATCATGGTCAGGGGCTGCAGGAGTGCTGCCGACACTGGATTGCTACGGTTCATTGAAGATAAACCTGGATTCCAACATCTACCATTAATTTTGCACAAGGGCGTGATCCCATGCCTTGGTAAATAGTGTCAAATGGCTTCATGGCAACACTAAATTGGCCCTAGTGCAGGGGTCACCAACCTTTTTGAAACCAAGAGCTACTTCTTGGGTACTGATTATTATAAAGTGCTACCAGTTTGAAACACACTTAAATAAATTGCCAGAAATAGCCAATTTGCTCAATTTACCTTTAATAAATAAATCTATATAAATACATATTTTAAAAAATGGTTATTTCTGTCTGTCATTCAGTCGTATATTTTTTTTCCTTTTACGGAAGGTTTTTTTGTAGAGAATAAATGATGAAAAAAAACCTTAATTGAACGGTTTAAAAGAGGAGAAAACAGGAAAAAAATGAAAATTTAATTTTGAAACAGTTTATCTTCTGCGATGAGGTAGCGACTTGTCCAGGGTGTACACCGCCTTCCGCCCGATTGTAGCTGAGATAGGCACCAGCGCCCCCCGCGACCCCAAAGGGAACAAGCGGTAAGAAATGGATGGATGGATAGTTTATCTTCAATTTCGACTCTTTAAAATTCAAAATTCACCCGAAAAAAAGAAGAGAAAATCATTTTGAAAAAATAAAAAAAATAATTTATGAAACATCAATAGTAATTTTTCCTGATTAAGATTAATTTTAGAAGTTTGATGACATGTTTTAAATAGGTTAAAATCCAATCTGCGCTTTGTTAGAATATATAACAAATTGGACCAAGCTATATTTCTAACAAAGACATATCATTATTTCTTCTAAATTTTCCAGAACTAAAATTTTAAAAGAAATTTAAAAGACTTTGAAATACGTTTTAAATTTGATTCTAAAGATTTTCTAGATTTGCCAGAATCATTTTTTTTAATTTTAATCATAATAAGTTTGAAGAAATATTTCACAAATATTCTTCGTCGAAAAAACAGAAGCTAAAATGAAGAATTAAATTAAAATATATGTATTATTCCTTACAATAAAAAATAAAAAATTATCAATCAATCAATCAATGTTTACTTATATAGCCCTAAATCACTAGTGTCTCAAAGGGCTGCACAAACCACCACGACATCCTCGGTAGGCCCACATAAGGGCAAGGAAAACTCACACCCAGTGGGACATCGGTGACAATAATGACCCAGTGGGACGTCGGTGACAATGATGACTATGAGAACCTTGGAGAGGAGGAAAGCAATGGATGTCGAGCGGGTCTAACATGATACTGTGAAAGTTCAATCCACAATGGATCCAACACAGTCGCGAGAGTCCAGTCCAAAGCGGATCCAACACAGCAGCGAGAGTCCCGTTCACAGCAGAGCCAGCAGGAAACCATCCCAAGCGGAGGCGGATCAGCAGCGCAGAGATGTCCCCAGCCGATACACAGGCAAGCAGTACATGGCCACCAGATCAGACCGGACCCCCTCCACAAGGGAGAGTGGGACATAGAAGAAAAAGAAAAGAAACGGCAGATCAACTGGTCTAAAAAGGGAGTCTATTTAAAGGCTAGAGTATACAAATGAGTTTTAAGGTGAGACTTAAATGCTTCTACTGAGGTGGCATCTCGAACTTTTACCGGGAGGGCATTCCAGAGTACTGGAGCCCGAACGGAAAACGCTCTATAGCCCGCAGACTTTTTTTGGGCTTTGGGAATCACTAACAAGCCGGAGTCCTTTGAACGCAGATTTCTTGCCGGGACATATGGTACAATACAATCGGCAAGATAGGATGGAGCTAGACCGTGTAGTATTTTATACGTAAGTAGTAAAACCTTAAAGTCACATCTTAAGTGCACAGGAAGCCAGTGCAGGTGAGCCAGTACAGGCGTAATGTGATCAAACTTTCTTGTTCTTGTCAAAAGTCTAGCAGCCGCATTTTGTACCAACTGTAATCTTTTAATGCTAGACATGGGGAGACCCGAAAATAATACGTTACAGTAGTCGAGGCGAGACGTAACAAACGCATGGATAATGATCTCAGCGTCTTTAGTGGACAGAATGGAGCGAATTTTAGCGATATTACGGAGATGAAAGAAGGCCGTTTTAGTAACGCTTTTAATGTGTGCCTCAAAGGAGAGAGTTGGGTCGAAGATAATACCCAGATTCTTTACCGTGTCGCCTTGTTTAATTGTTTGGTTGTCAAATGTTAGAGTTGTATTATTAAATAGAGTTCGGTGTCTAGCAGGACCGATAATCAGCATTTCCGTTTTTTTGGCGTTGAGTTGCAAAAAGTTAGCGGACATCCATTGTTTAATTTCATTAAGACACGCCTCCAGCTGACTACAATCCGGCGTGTTGGTCAGCTTTAGGGGCATGTAGAGTTGGGTGTCATCAGCATAACAGTGAAAGCTAACACCGTATTTGCGTATGATGTCACCTAGCGGCAGCATGTAGATGCTGAAGAGTGCAGGGCCAAGGACCGAACCCTGGGGAACTCCACACGTTACCTTAACGTAGTCCGAGGTCACATTGTTATGGGAGACACACTGCATCCTATCAGTAAGATAAGAGTTAAACCGAGACAGGGCTAAGTCTGACATACCAATTCGTATAAAAATTACTTGAACATTGATTTAAATTGTCAGGAAAGAAGAGGAAGGAATTTAAAAGGTAAAAAGGTATATGTGTTTAAAAATCCTAAAATCATTTTTAAGGTTGTATTTTTTCTCTAAAATTGTCTTTCTGAAAGTTATAAGAAGCAAAGTAAAAAAATATATATATATATATTTAAACAAGTGAAGACGAAGTCTTTAAAATATTTTCTTGGATTTTCAAATTCTATTTGAGTTTTGTCTCTTAGAATTAAAAATGTCGAGCAAAGCGCGACCAGCTTGCTAGTAAATAAATACAATTTAAAAAATAGAGGCAGCTCACTGGTAAGTGCTGCTATTTGAGCTATTTTTAGAACAGGCCAGCGGGCGACTCATCTGGTCCTTACGGGCGACCTGCTGCCCGCGGGCACTGCGTTGGTGACCCCTGTTCTAGTGTGTGAATGTGAGTGTGAATGTTTTCTGTCTATCTGTATTGGCCCTGCGAAGAGGTGGAGACTTGTCCACGCGGTACTCCGCCTTCCGCCCAATTGTAGCTGAGATAGGCACCAGCGCCCCCCACCACCCCAAAGGGAATAAGCGGTAGAAAATGGATGGATGGATGGATGGCTTCATGGCCTGGGGCTGCATGAGTGCTGCTGACACGGTAGAGCTGTGGTTCGCTGAAGACAAACCTGAATTCGAACATCTACTGTAAATTGTGCACCGGAGCGTGACCCCATGCATTGGTAAATAGTGTCAAATGGCTTCACGGTCTGGGGCTGCATGAGTGCTGTCAACACAGTAACGCTGTGGTTTAATGAAGAGAAACCTGAATTTCAACATGTTTTGTTTCCCGTGCAGCAGAACATGATCCCTGCTTTGGTGAATAGTGTCCAACGCCGTCATGGTCTGGGGCTGCATGAGAGCTGCCCAGACTGGAGAGCTACGGTTCGATGAAGACAAACCTGAATTCCAACATGTACTGTTACATTGTGCATGAGAGTGTGATCCCCTGCCTTGGTAAATAGTGCATCATGATCTGAGGGTGCATGAGAGCTGCCGAGACTGGAGAGCTACGGTTTCGATGAAGACAAACCTGAATTCCAACATGTACTGTTACATTGTGCATGAGAGTGTGATCCCCTGCCTTGGTAAATAGGGCATCATGATCTGGGGGTGCATGAGAGCTGTCGAGACTGGAGAGCTACGGTTTCGATGAAGACAAACCTGAATTCCAACATGTGCCCACAGCATGGCAGTTTTTAGTACCATGTTAGTACCCAAAGACACCTCCAAGATGACAAGTGAGGAAGTTCAAGACGAAGGCGATCGAGTGCCTGAACCCAAAAGAGCAGCTGCGGGGCATCTTTAAGTTCCAGTTTGACCCTGGAACTGATTATTTGTAGTCTCTATGGGGAAAATGTCTTTTAAAAGGTGAACAAAACTGAGGTTGAAAAGTTTGCAAGTTCATGAGCACGAGTGAAGAGTTAAATATGAGTGTCAGAGGCACCTTTCATGTCACACAGCTGTTTCCAGCCTCAACGTGTGTGTGCGTGTGTGCGTGTGTGTGTTTTTCAGAATAAAAGCACGCCGCATGGAAGGAAAAACAAGGCCAAAAGACTCCCTGTAGGAATGCAGGAATGTGGAACCTATTCAATCTTCCTCTGTCACGTATCGCCGAGTTCCTGGCGCAAAAACAAAAGACGCGCATGAGTCCTGCTGACCCGAGCAGCGTCGTCACACACATGGTCAGCACCTGCCCGCCATCTTTTTTTTACGAGCCGTGAAGCCCAGCGGACACACGCTGAAACACTCCCTCCCGCTGCTCGAGTCCCAACACGGCCTTTACAAGAGTGCAGGGACTCGCCATCAAGTCAGGGAGGACGCGCCCATGAGCAAGGCAGCTGTTTGACATTCAACACCACGCTGAAAATGACCATTTCTGCATATATATATATATATATATATATATATATATATATATATATATATATATATATATATATATATATATAAAACAGTATGTACCGTATATATAACAGGGTATATACCAGGGGTTGGCAACCCAAAATGTTGAAAGAGCCATATTGGACCAAAAATACACGGAATGTGAGAAAAAATCCAGGAATTCACATTGTAGGAATTTTTAAGAATTTATTTGTAAATTATGGTGGGAAATAAGTATTTGGTCACTTCAAACAAGGAAGATCTCGGGCTCTCACAGACCTGTAACTTCTTCTTTAAGAAGCTATTCCGTCCTCCACTCGTTACCTGTATTAATGGAACCTGTTTGAACTCGTTATCTGTATAAACGACACCTGTCCACAGCCTCAAACAGTCAGACTCCAAACTCCACTATGGCCAAGACCAAAGAATTGTAGACCTGCACCAGACTGGGAAGAGTGAGTCGACAATAGGCAAGCAGCTTGGTGTGAAAATGGAAGACATACTGATAATCTCTCTTGATCTGGGGCTCCACGCAAGATCTCATCCCGTGGGATCAAAATGATCATGAGAACGGTGAGCAAAAATCCCAAAACCACACGGGGGGACATGGTGAATGACTTGCAGAGATCTGGGACCAAAGTAACAAAGCTTACCATCAGTAACACACTACGCCGACAGGGAATCAAATCCTGCAGTGCCAGACGTGTCCCCCTGCTTAAGCCAGAGCATGTCTAGGCCCGTCTGAAGTTTGCCAGAGACCACATGATAGAATGTGGTCATATGAAACCAAAATAGAACTTGTTGGTATAAACTCAACTTGTCGTGTTTGGAAGAAGAAGAATACTGAGTTGCATCCCAAGAACACCACACCTACTGTGAAGCATGGGGGTGGAAACATCATGCTTTGGGGCTGTTTTTCTGCTAAGGGAACAGAACGATTGATCCGCGTTAAGGAAAGAATGAATGGGACCATGTATCGTGAGATTTTGAGCCAAAACCTCCTTCCACCAGTGAGAGCTTTGAATGGTTGACCAAATACTTATTTTTCACCATAATTTACAAATACATTCTTTAAAATTCCTACAATGTGAATTCCTGGATTTTTTTTCACATTCTGTCTCTCACAGTTGAAGTGTACCTGTGATGAAAATTATAGACCTCTGTCATCATTTCGAGTGGGAGAACTTGCACAATCGGTGGCTGACTAAATACTTTTTTGACCCACTGTATATATATATATATATATATATATATATATATATATATATATATATATATATATATATATATATATATATATATATGACAAGGTGGCCATGCAGGCAACAACAAGCTGGACAATTTCACAGACGACTTGCTGACAGATTTCCAGGAAGTCAAAGCTCACGTGTGAAAAATTTCTTTTTTTCCACTCCTACCTTCACTGAGAGGTGAGAAGATTTTTCAAAGGATTAAAAGTGACAACCCAGCTGGCATTACAAGGAAATAATAGTTTCATGTTTTCAGTCTTGGTGTAAATGTGTCAAGAGGACAAAAGCCCGTGAGATGAAGAAGGTGAGAGCAGACAAAAGCAAACTGTTTTTAATCCCTGAGTCAGCAATATCTGACATTACTTTGCAGAGGTGGGTATAGTAGCCAGAAATTTTACTCAAGTAAGAGTACTGTTACTTTAGAGATGTATTACTCAATTAAAAGTAAGGAGTAGTCACCCAAATATTTACTTGAGTAAAAGTAAAAAGTATGTTGTGAAAAAACTACTCAAGTACTGAGTAACTGATGAGTAACCTGTTCGTTTAATGATGACGGCAACAAGTAATGCACAAAAACATAACAATTGTCAGGCTTGCCCCTGACAGTTTGTCTAAGTTTTAGTTTTTCCCTCTGCATTTGTCTTTGTTTCCTCTGTGTGTGTGTGTAGTGTTTCCTGTCAGCGCTCTTATTTTGTCTGTTTCCTGTGTTTCTCTCTGGGCGCTGTTTCCCCTCAGCTGCGGCTGATTGGCACCTGGTCACACCTGGTGTCAATCAGCCCGCTCCTATTTGTACCTGCTTTGTTCCTCCAGACAGGGCTGGATTATTGTCGATGTCACGTATTGCATGTCGCTCTTGGCGTTGCTACCTGTCGTATCATGTCTTGTCAATGCAGCGTTGCGGTAAGCTATATTTTATTGCGGTTTTTAGCTTACTGCCTTTTGTTACCTTCTTCCAAGTTTGTTTTCATATTACATGTACGACTTCAGTTTCCTGCTCGATACCTTCTAGCTTCCACGCTTGGCCTTTTTCTTTTTGCTAGCTTCCATGCTAAGCTCCGTTTATTTTCTAGTTCCCATGCTAGCTCTCTGTGTTTGTTATCCGCCTCGTGCGGGCTTTTTGTTGTACCCCTTTGGTTTGTTCTTTTTTTAGTATTTCTATTAAATCATGTTTTCTCACTCCATGCCCACCTCCATCTCTGCATTTTGGGGTTTGTCACAAACTGACTTTGACAAAAATAGCAATGAACAAATTCAGAGCCAGGAATATCTCTTAAGCAACTAAAACAATAATATATATTAAATTATATATATATATATATATATATATATATATATATATATATATACTGTATTGAAAAAGGCCCTGCGATGAGGTGGCGACTTGTCCGCCCGATTGTAGCTGAGATAGACACCCGCGCCCCCCGCGACCCCAAAGGGGATAAGCGGTACAAAATGGATGGATGGATGGATTGAAAAAAAATTGGAAAATTAATTTTACCTTTGGAAGCTCAATATACTATTTGCTAAGTTTTATATTCATAAATGTAAGTTTCTCAATACCCGACCTGTTTTTGTGCCTTTAAAAAAGATTTAGAACTCTACATTAAAACAAAAAACTGTGAAAACGATGATGCTGTGTTTCAAATTTAAGTTATTTACTGAGATTGAGTGAGCCAATGGCTTTGCACTTTGTTTATTTTATTTATATATATTTTTTGCATTCTATTTTAGTTACTTTGAATTTAAAAAACCCTGGCGCTGTTTCGTACGTTTTTATACTGTTTTTGTACTTACTTTGATTATTATTTTCAACTGTTTGTAAATGTTGAACTTCATAAATAAAGGTTTACAAAAAATAAAAATAAAAAGTGTTCAGTTAATCATGTGACCGCCTGGCTCTGTTTGATTGGTGAAACCGAATCAAACGTCACCAGTGACTGCATTTGATTGGTGAAACGCAGGCATGTGATAGATCCTACTTTGAAGGTCTGTCTGAAAAACCAAAACAAAGCGTGCATTAACAGTTCGATAAAAATCAGTAGCGAGCTGAATGTAGATAAATTGAGCGGAGAAAAAGTAGCGTTTCTTCTCTATAATTATACTCAAGTAAAAGGAAAAGTATGTTGCATAAAAACTACTCTTAGAAGTACAATTTATCCCAAAAGTTACTCAAGTAGATGTAACTGAGTAAATGCAGCGCGTTACTACCCACCTCTGTTACTTTGTGACAAAACTCAAATAACCTTTAGCTCCATGTGCTAACTTTGTGTTTAAACTTCCATCTCACACAGGCATCCAAAGAGGTAATTGTCCATCAAGTTTCATTGTTGGCTTTTTCTTTCTGGGCCAACCTAGCATGACCGTGCTGTACAAAATGTAAGTGTAGGGTTAGCACTTTTTTCACACATAACTTCGCTAACGCTTGTGTTCTAAGTTTTATTTTGTTGTGATTTATGGCATGTATTAAGTGCACATTTACAGTGTGGATGTTATTTATGGCAAGTATTACATGACACACAAGCTCATGCTAATACAAGATGTTAATGAAACATGCCAATGAAAAGCGCGAATGAAACATGCTACTAAACCACACCAACGAAACATTAATGAAACATCTTAATGAAACATTATAATAAAATATGCTAATGAAACAAGCTAATGAATAATCCTAATTAACTATGTTAATGAAACACGCAAATGAAAAATGCCTATAAAATATACAAATAAAACATTCCAATGAAATATGCTAATTAAACATGCTAATAAAACATGCTATAGAAAAAAGCGAATCAAACATGCTAATAAAACATGCTACTGAAACATGCTAATGAAAGATGCTAATAAAACACACTGATGAAACATATTATTAAACATGCTAATAAAACATACTAATACATTTTGTTGATAAAACATGATAATGGAAGATTATAATAAAACATGCTAATCAAACATGCTAATAAACATGCTAATCAAACATGTTAATAAAACATGCTAATTAAACATGCTAATGAAACATGCTAATTAGAACAATTCTAGTGAAATATGCTAATAAATCATGCTAATAAAACATGCTAATGAAAAATTCTAATAAAAGATGTTAATGAAACATGCTAATGAAAGATACAAATAAAATGTGCTAATAAAACATTCTAATTAAATATGCTAATAAATCAAGCTAATCAAATATGCTAATGAAAGATGCTAATAAAATATGTTAATAAAACATGCTAATGAAAGATGCTAATAAAACATGCTAATCAAACATTCTAATAAAAGATGCTAATAAAACATGCTAATAAAACTTGCTAATGAAACATGCTAATGAAATATGTTAATAAAACATGCTAATGAAAGATGCTAATAAAATATGCTAATAAATATTTTAACGAAGCATGCTAATAAAAGATGTTAATAAAACATGCTAATGAAAGATGCTAATAAAACATGCTAATAGAACATTTTAATGAAAGATGCTAATAAAACTTGCTAATCAAACATGCTAATAATACTTGGTATTGAAACATGCTAACGAAACAGGCTAATAAAAGATGTTAATAAAACATGCTGATGACAGATGCTAATCAAACATGCCTCTGAAACATACTAATGAAACATGCTAATGAAACCTGCTTATGAAACATGCTTATGAAACATGCTGATGAAACATGATCATTAAACATGCTAATGAGCACCTATGAGAGTTACTTGTTGCCATGGTGATGCATCATCATCTCCCTCAAAACCCCGGATGCTGACCTTTGAACTTGGTGGGTGAGGTCAGCGCTCCCTCGGAGAGGTTGCAGTGTGCAGTCGTCTGCGTGTTCTCGCTTTTCACCTTCCACTCTGCCACACCTCATCTTGCTGCCGCTAACTGATGTGCGTCTGTCAATGGCGAGCCCTGAGAATTCACCTGTGGCGCCCCCTGTGGGTCGTGATCCAAAAGGCTTGACGACACATACGTCCAATCATCATTACAGGAACGCTCAAGCACATGCTAAGGCCCGCCCCCTTATGCGTGTTTTTAACCGATGGAGCTCAAATTTGACAGGCATGCGCTAGTGGGGCCCCTAAAGGCGTCGGACAAATTTGGCGCTGATTCGACAAACCACCGTTCAGTTACAGTGGTTGTTTTGAAGTGCTGTGTGAGAAATTTCAAGTCACTCCTGCTTATGGGGTGAAAATGCAACTAAATTAAGTGAAGTGAAATGAAGTGAATTATATTTATATAGCGCTTTTCTCTAGTGACTCAAAGCGCTTTACATAGTAAATTACCGCGATGAAATAGGAATAGGAGGTACCTAAAAAAGTACTTTTACGTTATTTGTGTTTTATTGGACCTCATTTGGAACTTTAAATTTGTTAGGCAAGGAGATGTATAAAAATAAAAGCTCAGTAGCTAGAATTTTATCATAAAAGTAGCACCGTTTTTCCATTTACGGTAACGCACAGTAAAAACAATAAACAAAGGTTTTACTGTAAAAAAATGAGGAGCTCATTTGCTAAAATTTTTACAGAAAATCAAGGTACGACCGTTTTGGGGTTTTTTACACTGTAAAAACTAGACTTTACGATAAAAATAAATCGCAAAGTTTATTTTTATCGTAAAAATAAAAGTGGTACCGTTATTCAATTTACAGTAATGCAATGTAAAAACAACAGTCGTAGATTTTACAGTAAAAAAACAAATCTAGTAGCTCAGCAAGAAACTTATCGTGAAAGTAGCACAATGTTTCCATTTACGGTAATGCACTGTAAAAACAATGAATGTAGGTTTTACTGTAAAAAGTTATATCATGTAGCTCATTTGCTAGAATTTTTACGGAAAATCAAGGTAGGACCGATTTTGTTTGTTTACAGTATTGCGCTGTAAAAACTAGACTCTGCGGTAAAAACAAAATCACAACGTTGAATTTTATCGTAAAAATAAAAGTGGTACAGTTATTCAATTTACAGTAATGCACTGTAAAAAGAACGGCCGTAGATTTTACAGTAAAAAAAATGTAGTAGCTCAGCTCGAAATTTTTTGTAAAAGTAGCAACGTTTTTTCATTTACAGAAACGCCCTGTAAAAACAAGGAACGTAGGTTTTACCGTAAAAAAAATATATCTAGTAGTTCATTTGCTAGAATTTTTACAGAAAATCAAGGTATAACCGTTTTTGTTTTTCTACTGTATTGCACTGTAAAAACTTGACTTTAGAGTAGAAATAAATCGCAATATTGATTTTTATCGTAAAAATAAAAGTGGTACTGTTATTCAATTGACAGTAATGCACTGTAAAAAAAACGGCCATAGATTTTACAGTAAAAAAAACAAAATCTAGTTGCTCAGTTGTTAGAAATTTATTGTAAAAGTAGCACCATTTTTCCATTTACAGTAACGCACTGTAATAACAATTAACGTAGGTTTTACCGTATAAAATTACATGTACTGTCTCTTTTGCTAGAATTTTTACGGAAAATTTAAAGTAGGACAGTTTTTTTTTTTTTTTACAGTATTGCACTGTAAAAAGTAGACTTTACGGTAAAAATAAATCGCAACATTGATTTTTTACCGTAAAAATAAAAGTGGTACCATTGTTCAATTTACTTTGATGCACTGTAAAAACAACGACTGTAGATTTTACAGTAAAAAAATAATGTAGTTACTCAGTTGCTAGAACTTTATCATAAAAGTAGCACCAATTTTTGATTTACGGTAACGCACTGTAAAAACAATGAACGTACGTTTTACCGTAAAAAATTATATCTAGTAGCTCATTTGCTAAAATTTTTACGGAAAATCAAGGTAGGACCAATTTTTTTTTTTTTCACAGTATTGCACCATAAAAACTAAACAGTATGGTAAATATAAATCACAACGTTGTTTTTTTATCGTAAAAATAAAAGTGGTACCGTTATTCAATTGACAGTGATGCGCTGTAAAAATAACGGCCGTAGATTTTACAGTAAAAAAAAAAAATCTAGTAGCTCAGCGAGAAATTGACTGTAAGAATAGCACCGTTTTTCCATTTACAGTAACGCACTGTAAAAATAATTAACGTAGGTTTTACCGTAAAAAATGACATCTACTGGTTCATTTGCTAGAATTTTTACGGAAAATTTAAGGTAGGACGCTGTTTGTTTTTTTTACAGTATTGCACTGTAAAAAATAGACTTTACAGTAAAAATAAATTGCAACATTGAATTTTTTATCGTAAAAATAAAAGTTGTACCGTTATTCAATTTACTTTAATGCACTGTAAAAGCAACGGCCGTAGATTTTACAGTAAAAAATAGTAGTAACTCAGTTGCTAGAACTTTATCATAAAAGTAGCACCGTTTTTCAATTTACAGAAACGCACTGTAAAAACAATGAACGTAGGTTTTACCGCAAAAAATTATATCTAGTAGCTTATTTGCTACAATTTTTATGGAAAATCAAGGTAGGACCGTTTTTGTTTTTTTTACAGTATTGCACTGTGAAAACTAGACTTTACGGTAAAAATAAATCGGAACGTTGATTTGTATCGTAAAAAATAAAAGTGGTACCATTATTCAATTGACAGTAATGCACTGTAAAAACAACGGCCATAGATTTTACAGTAAATAAAAAAATCTAGTAGTTCAGTTTCTAGAAATGTATCGTAAAAGTAGCACCTTTTTTCCATTTACGGTAACGCACTGTAAAAACAATGGACGTAGATTTTACTGTTAAAAAAAATAAATCTAGGAGTTCTTTTGCTAGAATTTTTCCAAAAACGTCAATGTAGGACAGTAAGTCACCTGAATTTTATCATAAAGATAAAAGTAATACAGTTTTCCCGTTTACAGTAATACATTGTAAAAAAAAAAAAAAGTTTATATAATTTACGGTAAAACACTGGTTGCTCAGTCACTTGAATTTCAGTGTAAAAAAATCAAGTTGCTCAGTCGCAAAAATGTTTGCGTAAAAATAAAATTGATGCCATTTTTCCATTTACAGTAATGCACTGTGAAAACAATGATCATACATTTTACGGTTAAACAAAATAGCAGCTCTCTTTTTTTTTTCCCGAAAAAAATAAAAAAAAGTGGTACAGTTTTTCCGTTTACAGTAATACACTGTAAAAACAATGTTTGTATAGTTTACTGTGAAAGACCAATTTTCCCTTTACAATACTGTAAAAACAACAACGCAGATTTTACAGTAAAATAATGTAGTTGTTCAGTCACTAGAATTTTAACATGAAAATAAAAGCGCTACGATTTTTCAATTTACAGTAATGCACTGTAAAAACAACAGCCGTGGATTTTTTGGTCAAATTTGCTAGAAATGCTGCTAAGTATATCATAAGTATTTGCACTACTGATGAAACACTCATTGTTTATAGCCATATCCTATTTAAAAACAACAGGAACTATATATATTGTCACTTTAGTAGGTAGACATATTCACGCTGCACTTTACTGTTGTTTTCTTTTCTTTTTGTCTACGCATGGGAGAGTGAGAAACAAAATTTAGATTCCTTTGTATGTCTTTACATGTAAAGAAATTGACAAATAAAGCTGACTTGACTTGACTTGACTTGACTTGAAATGTATCGTAAACATAACAGTGGTACAGTTTTTCCACTTACGGTAATACACTGTAAATTACAGAAAAAAAATGGCAGCTCAGTCATCTTTTTAATTTTCCTGAAGGAAAATTAAAAAATAAAGTACTATCTATCAATCTATCTGTCTATCTATCCATCTATCTATCTATCTATCTATCTATCTATCTGAATTTTATCGTAAAAATAAAAGTAGCGTTTTATCATTTTACAGTTACGCACTGTAAAAAATGTTTGTATAATTTACGGTAAAAGACTGGCTGCTCAGTAGCCAGAATGCCTACACGGTCGAATGCCTTCTCCAAGTCCACAAAGCACATGTAGACTGGTTGGGCAAACTTCCATGCACCCTCAAGGACCCTGCCGAGAGTATAGATCTGGTCCACAGTTCCATGCACGACCAGGATGAAAACCACACTGTTCCTCCTAAATCCGAGGTTCGACTATCCGGCATAGCCTGCTCTCCAGTACACCTGAATAAACCTTACCGGGAAGGCTGAGGAGTGTGATCCCACGATAGTTGGAACACACCCTCCGGTTCACCTTCTTAGAGGCACCACCCCCGATGTCCACACGATGCTGCAGAGTCTTGTCAACCAAGACAGCCCCACAGCATCTAAAGCCTTAAGGAACTCCAAGCGGATCTCATCAACCCCCGGGGCCTTGCCACCGAGGAGCTTTTTAACTACCTCAGCAACCTCAGCCCCAGAAATAAGAGAGCCCACCACAGATTCCCCAGGCACCGCTTCCTAATAGGAAGACATGTTGGTGGGATTGAGGAGGTCTTCGCAGTCGAAGTCAGCAGAACACCATCCGCACCATACACGTGTTGACAGTGCACTGCTTCCCCTTCCTGAGGCGGCGAATGGTGGTCCAGAATCGCTTTGAAGACGTCCGGCAGTCGTTTTCCATGGCTTCTCCGAACTCCTCCAATGCCCGAGTTTTTGCCTCCGCGACCACTGAAGCCGCACACCGCTTGGCTTGTCGGTACCTGTCCGCTGCCTCCAGAGTCCCATGAGGCAAAAGAACCCAATAGCAATCTTTCTTCAGCTTGACGGCATCCCTCACCGCCGGTGTCCATCAACCGGTTCTAGGATTACTGCCCCGACAGGCACCAACTACCTTGCGGCCACAGCTCCAATCAGCAGCCTCGACAAAAGAGGTGCGGAACATGGTCCACTCGGACTCAATGTCCAGCACCTCTCTCGTGACATGTTCAAAGTTCTTCCGGAGGAGGGAATTGAAAGTCTCTCTGACATGGGACTCTGCCAGACGTTCCAGCAAACCCTCACAATGCGCTTGGGCCTGCCGGGTCTGTCTGACATCCTCCCCCACCATCGCAGCCAACTCACCACCAGGTGGTGATCGGTAGAAAGCTCCGCTTATCTCTTCAGCCGAGTGTCCAAAACATGAGGCCGCAAATCCGATGACACAACTACAAAGTCGATCATGGAACTGCGGCCTAGGGTGTCCTGGGGCCAAGTGCACATATGGACACCCTTATGTTTGAACATGGTGTTTGTTATGGACAAACTGTGACGAGCACAAAAGTCCAATAACAAAACACCACTCTGGTTCAGATGCGGACAGCCATTCTTCCCAATCACGCCTCTCCAGGTTTCACTGTCGTTGCCAACATGAGCGTTGAAGTCCCCCAGTAGGACAAGGGAATTACCCGGGGGAGCACTTTCCAGTTTTTCCATTCACAGCAAAGCAATGTAAAACAGCAACTGTAAATTTTACGGTAAAAAAAAAAGCAAAAGTCCGCTCAGTCACCAGAATTTCATCGTAAAAATATCATTGGTCTCGTTTTTGCATAACAGTAAAAAAGCACGATAAATATTATGATAAAACTTCAGTTAATGAGCTCCCTGTTTTTTTTTACAGTAAAATCAGATTTTTTTTTTTTACAGGGTGGGAAAAAAACTGTAAAATCTGTAAAATGTTTATTCATTATTTAGTTTTCAAGCACTCTGGAAGCGTTCAGAAGAGTTTTATTTTGAAATATCGTGGCCCTTGTTTCTACTTGGACCTTTATGTTTTGGAAGGAAAAGACATAGAAATCTATGTCAAAACAATACAAAATATTTTTTAACATGAATCCAAGAAACTAATTGAAAGCAGCGAGGACGGACCATGTTTTTCAAGTCTCGCGTCAATAAACTTTATCATGGCGGCTGTTTTGATTTCCTGTTGAGAGTGACCTTTGACCTACTCCGACCTGCCTGAGAAGTGGCCATGTTTTGTCTAAATGTCTGACCTTTGACCTGAGGGATCAGCAGGCGTGTTCGGCTAAATTGGCCGTCCAGAAGAGTCCTTTCAAAATACAGGCGTTGTATTAGCGCACATGAGGACACCCGACAAGGACTGTTGGTTATGAAAGGAGCACGTTTTGAATACTGCTGTTGGTTGAATAACTCTGCTGCCATCTAGTGGCAGGATTTCTGTACGACAGTTAACTAACTCTCCAATAAAAACTTGTCATTAATATAAATTTACAGCAAGAAAATGTTGACATCGATCATTAATGAGATAATTACCAACAACTATTTCCCGTTATTTAAAAACATATTTTTTACTTTTTTATTTCAATAACCTGTTTAATTTTTATGTTTTTATTATTGTTTTAATTATTGAACTTCATCAAAAAAAAGCAAAACATAATATGATGCATGCATAATAATAATAATAAGTTTGATGATAATAATAATAATAACAACACATTTTTATTTTTGATTTTTTTTATTAATTTAAGTTTCTTTGTTATCATTTTGAATATTTAAGTTTACCACAAAAAAACACCATCTGGCATCAACAATAATACTAATATTATTTCACTATTATAATCAATCTGCGATGAGAGGGCGACTTGTCCAGGGTGTACGACGCCTTCCGCCCGAATGTAGCTGAGATAGGCACCAGCGCCCCCCGCGATCCCAAAGGGAATAAGCGATAGAAAATGGATGGATGGATTATCATGAATACTTTTTATTACAATTTTGTTGGTTTGAATTTTCTAATTTGGGTCATGACCGAAAGGACAAGATCACGGGTACAAGCGGCCAAAATGAGTTTCCTCCGCCGGGTGGCGAGGCTCTCCTTTATAGATAGGGTGAAAAGCTCTGCCATCCGGGAGGAACTCAAAGTAAAGCCGCTGCTCCTCCACATCGAGAGGAGCCAGATGAGGTGGTTCGGGTATCTGGTCAGGATAACACCCGAACGCCTCCCTAGGGAGGTGTTTGGGGCACATCCAACTGGTAGGAGGCCACGGGGAAGACCCAGGACACGTTGGGAAGACTATGTCTCCCAGCAGGCCTGGGAACGCCTCAGGATCCCTTGGGAAGAGCTGGACGAAGTGGCTGGGGAGAGGGAAGTCTGGGTTTCCTGGCTTAGGCTGCTGCCCCCGCGACCCGACCTCGGATAAGCGGAAGAAGATGGATGGATGGATGAATTTTGTAATGTGCTTTATTGATAATATGTATCAATTCAATTAATTAATATATAATTCAGTACATTAGTCCACCTACAAAATGTTTCCTATCTTTAAAATATTACTACAATGTACGAACCCCGTTTCCATATGAGTTGGGAAATTGTGTTAGATGTAAATATAAACGGAATACAATGATTTGCAAATCATTTTTTAACCCATATTCAGTTGAATATGCTACAAAGACAACATATTTGATGTTCAAACTGATAAACATTTTTGCAAATAATCATTAACTTTAGAGTTTGATGCCAGCAACACGTGCCAAAGAAGTTGGGAAAAGTGGCAATAAATACTGATAAAGTTGAGGAATGCTCATCAAACACTTATTTGGAACATCCCACGGGTGTGCAGGCTAATTGGGAACAGGTGGATGCCATAATTGGATAAAAAAACAGCTTACCAAAAAATGCTCAGTCTTTCACAAGAAAGGATGGGGCGAGGTACACCCCTTTGTCCACAACTGCGTGAGCAAATAGTCAAACAGTTTAAGAACAACGTTTCTCCAAGTGCAATTATGAGAAATTTAGGGATTTCAACATCTACGGTCCATAATATCATAAAAAGGTTCAGAGAATCTGGAGAAATCACTCCACGTAAGCAGCATGAGCAGGAACCAACAAGGAATGACCGTGACTTTCGATCCCTGTATCAAAAACCGACATCAATTTCTAAAGGATATCACCACATGGGCTCAGGAACACTTCAGAAAACCACTGTCACTAAATACAGTTTATCGCTACATCTGTAAGTGCAATTCAAAGCTCTGCTATGCAAAACGAAAGCCATTTATCAACAACATCCAGAAACGGCGCCGGCTTCTCTGGGCCCAAGATCATTTAAGATGGACTAATGCAAAGTGGAAAAGTGTTCTGTGGTCTGACGAGTCCACATTTTAAATTGTTTTTGGAAATATTCGACATCGTGCCATCCGGACCAGAGGGGAAGCGAACCATCCAGACTGTTATCCTCGCAAAGTTCAAAAGCCAGCATCTGTGATGGTATGGGGTGTATTAGTGCCCAAGGCATGGGTAACTTACACATCTGTGAAGGCACCATTAATGCTGAAAGGTACATACAGGTTTTGGAACAACATATGCTGCAATCTAAGGGCCGTCTTTTTCATGGACGCCCCTGATTATTTCAACAAGACAATGCCAAGCCACATTCACCACGTGTTACAACAGCGTGACTTCGTAAAAAAAGAGTGTGGGTACTTTCCTGGCCCACATGCAGTCCAGAGCTGTCTCCCATGGAAAATGTGTGGCGCATTATGAAGCGTAAAATACGACAGTGGAGACCCCGGACTATTGAACGACTGAAGCTCTACATAAAACAAGAATGGGAAAGAATTCCACATTCAAAGCTTCAACAATTAGTTTCCTCAGTTCCTAAACGTTTATTGAGTGTTGTTAAAAGAAAAGGTGATGTAACACAGTGGTGAACATGCCCTCTCCCAACTTTGGCACGTGTTGCAGCCATGAAATTCTTAGTTAATTATTATTTGCAAAAAAAAAAAAATAAAGTTTATGAGTTTGAATATCAAATATCTTGTCTTTGTAGTGCATTCAATTGAATATGGGTTGAAAATGATTTGCAAATCATTGTATTCCGTTTATATTTACATCTAACACAATTTCCCAATTCATATGGAAACGGGGTTTGTATTTGCCTTGACAGAGTATTTATTCAAATGTTGCCAAAAAAATAAACAAATATATCTAATAGTATCATGTAAATAATATTATGAATGTTTTAAGTGTAATTATTAGTTCATTACTATTTAATTATTAATTACTAGCTGACTTCAAATTTTTGTAGTTTAATCACAATTTTATTGGGTTGAAAACAGTAAACTTTTTTGTTTTCTCGATGAAATCATCAAAACGTGTCCTTCCAAATTTTATGTATTGAATCTGATCACATAAAGACATGAAACAAGGAATTTTTGGTCATGAAAAGACCTCATTTTGAACATTGCAGTTATTAGAATTTATCTGCAGCCCTCTAGTGGCAAAATTTTATATGACAGTTAAATAACGCATCAATTAAAAAGTGTCATTAAAATGATTTTCTTTTGAATATATATATATATATATATATATATATATATATATATATATATATATATATGTGTGTATATATATATATATATTTTTTTTTTTCTTTTTCTTTTTTTCTTTTTTTTTTAATGTATATATAGATATAGATATATTTATGTATATATATATATATATATATATATATATATATATATATATATATATATATATGTAGGTATGTATATATATACATATATATGTATATAATGAAATAAATAATTCACTATTACTATTTAATATGATATTTTGACAGTATAATTTTATAAGGGATCTTTTTTTTTTTTCCCAATTCAATAAATTAACTTTTTGAAATTGTTGTTTTGATTATTCAACTTTGACACACAAAAAAAGAATAAGAATAACTAATTATATCTGTTTTTATTTTATTTTTTCGAATTGTTCATTTTTTATCGTTGTTTTAATTATTTAACTTTACCACAAAAACTGTCAAAAAATATCATGTACCATGTATTATAACATGAATGATCATAATAACTCACAACCACTATTATTATTACCATTAACTCACTATCATTATTAATAATTAAGTATAATTTTCTTGGGTTGAGTTTCTACTCTTTATTTCTTTTGATTCTCCATATAAATTAAATTAATCAATAAATATTATGAAATTAATAAATTGATCAATCCTATAAATATTCCTTCTTTGAATGGATTGTTTCATAAATCCAAACTATTACTACATAGTTGGGCTTCATAGAATATTTGTTTGAATGTTGTCAGGAAAACAAATGAAAAATCTAATGACAACTGAATAATAATATAATTTCAAAATAATAATGTGTAAGTATTACTAATTGACTGCAAATATTAATAGTATAATCATAATTTTCCTGAGTTGAAAACAGTTAACTTTTTAAAGTTGTCTATAAAATCATCCGAAAATATCCTTTCAAAATAAACGTGTTGTATTTTATCACATAAGGATTGTTGGTCACGAAAAGACCTCATTTTGCACAGTGCCGTTATTTATATATATCTGCCGCCCTTTAGCGGCAAAACTTCTGTATGACAGTAAATATCAAATCTACAAAAATAAAAGAACTTTAAAATTATTTTCTTTTTAAAGCAAGAAAATACATACATTGATCATGAAATCAATATTTAGCTGTGGAATTTTGAATATAACATTTCCAGAATTTAATTTAATAAGGGATTAGTTGGTTTATAAATGTCCTTGTTTTTTTATATTAATTAATTATATTAAAAAAATGAAATTATTGTTTTAATTATATAACTTTACCACAAAAAATCCCCCAAATACAGTATGGCATGCTAAATTATAATAATAATGATGATAATAATAATAATCATCATCATCATCATTATATCATCATCATCATCATCATCATCAAAATACGTTACTATCTTTATTATTATTGTTGTTATTATTATTATTATTGCTGTTGTTGTTATTATTATTATTATTATTATTACTATTATTATTATTATTATTAATTATTATTACCACTTACCACAATTAATTGTTAATATTGCTAATTGTATATGTATTTACACTTGTTTTTGTTACAGTAAATCTTTTGTTTCATATTTTTACTGTTTGTATTTTGTTGTTGTTGTTGTTTTAACACAAGCCACAGCCTAAAACAGCATTAAGCATGAATAAATATGTGTTCCCCTTAAATGTTTTATTTAATATTTTCACAAGTTTTTAAATAGTTATTTTAATTTCAATTTTGATTTTTTTATGTGATATTAATGTATTGGAATGTATTTAAGTAATTAGGATTGGTTTTATGACGATATTATTGGGAGTTGGGTTGAATGTTCTACTTTGTATTATTTGATACCATATGTTAATTCAATTACTGAAAACATAATTCAGTAAATGAGTTCACCATTAAATTAACTAGTTCATACATCTAAAATATTACATGGTTTTTTTGGGGGCTTTAAAGAGTATTTATTTAAATGCTGCTAGCAAAAACAAAATAACCTAATGGTGCCACGTGAATAATAATAACATGATTAAAAAATAATGTTTATTATGACTAGATGAATGCAAATATTAGTAGTGAAGTCACAATTCTCTTGCATTGAAAATAATTAACTTTTTGAATTTGACAGTAAAATCATGTTTAGTTCTATTTCAAAATGTGTATTTATTTGTAATAATTGTTACAGTTATAATGATAATACAAATAATTGTGATTATAATTATTATTATTGACATATTGTATTTATTGAATTGTAATTTCAGGTTGTTGTTGTCCTGCGATGAGGTGGCGATGGCGACTTGTCCAGGGTGTACCCCGCCTTCCGCCCGATTGTAGCTGAGATAGGCGCCAGCGCCCCCCGCGACCCCAAAAGGGAATAAGCGGTAGAAAATGGATGGATGGATGGATGTTGTTGTATTTAACTTAAAATTAGATAGGCGCCAGCGCCGTCCCGCGACCCCGAAAGGGAATAAGCGGTAGAAAATGGATGGATGGATACATCGCAGAAATTCGTTGTTTTTTTTTTTAAACCGCTCCAAAAACGCTGATGACGGAAGTAAAGTTACATATTTAGTGTCGAACATGCTAAGTCAAATCGTATAGGTTTTGCTCTGCTTTTATTTTGAAATGCGTCACCCGGAACCCACCTAACCTCCGAGACGAGCAAGCGGACATACTAGCTTCTGTTTTGTTTACATTCTTTTCCATCTCCTGCTGCTTCTAAAAGGGACTATATCGACTAACCATTGCGGTAAGCACGACTGAATAGAACCAACATGTCGTTTAAAGTCCATTTTTTCTTCTTAAATGACACCCAAATGACGATTCTATTGTGTAGATTTTGGGCTACAAGCTAGTCATGTAGCAGCTAGCATGTTATCATGGATGCTGCAAAATGGAGATGAGGACTTAAAATACCACTTTTTGGATCTATTTCATTAAATAGTTACATATATTTCACTGTCCACTGCAAGTAAAGTTGTTTTTTGTATTCAACAAGCATGCAAAACGACTTGGCTTTGGCTAAGCAAAAGATGGCAATTCCTACCTTTTATATACATTATAAATTATAATAACAATACACAGAAAAATAATCACTCAAAATATTGCATTTTATTGCAGAATATGTCTTCAAATGTCGAAAATTACGTCATACTATTACGACACTCAATTTACTGCTGCAGACATCTTTCCAGCAGCAAGATCTTGAATCTGAATTGGACCAAGATAAAAACAAAACAAAATAAATTGAACATTTTCTTTATCTTTTTTGATTATTAGATTCAAAATTGACATTTAAAATATTTATTTTAGGATTAATAGTTGTGAATACAATATAATAATGAAAAAAATAGAATAAAACTATCATTATTATTATATGTGTATGCATATATATATATATATATATATATATATATATATATATATATATATGTATATATATATATATACATACATACATATACATAAAATGGTCCTTAGTGTGTGTATGTTGTCTGACTATCTGTGTTGGCCCTTTGATGAGGAGGCGATGTTTCAAGGGTGTACCCCGCCTATATATATATTTATATATATGTCTTAATTGGATTATCCAGAGAATAGTGCTCGATACCGTGGTAGAGCGCAATATGTATGTGTGGGAAAAATCACAAGATTACTTCATCTCTACAGAACTGTTTCATGAGGGGTTCCCCCAATCGTCAGGAGATTTTAATGGAAGCATTCACATACACTGGTTTATATAGGGCACAGAGTGGCTAGGTACAGGCAGGCGTAGGGACGTGGTGATTGGCTCATGTGTTACCTAGGAAGTGTTTCCGTCTGTGACGGCATGCTGATATGATTTCACTGCGCTTGTTGAGGGATGACAGGTCCGGGTGATATATAATATAATAACCAAAGGAGAGTTTAAAGCCAGATGGAATAATCACAAGGCCTCCTTTAGAAACCAGACCTTGCGGAATTCTACAGAACTCAGCAAGCACATTTGGAACCTCAAAGACAATAATGTTGAATATTCAATAACATGGCAAATTCTTGCATCCAGCACACCTTACAACAGTGGTAATAAAAGATGCAACCTATGCTTAAAAGAGAAACTGTTTATTATATATCACCCAGACCTGTCCTCCCTCAACAAGCGCAGTGAAATCATATCAGCATGCCGTCACAGACGGAAACACCTCCTAGGTAAAACATGAGCCAATCACCACACCCTACGCCTGCCTGTACCCACCCACTCTGTGCCCTATATAAACCATTGTATGTGAATGCTTCCATTAATATCTCCAGACGATTGAGGGAACCCCTCATGAAACATTCCGTAGAGATGGAGTCTTGTGATTTTTCCCACACACACACACACACACACACATATATATATATATATATATATATATATATATATATATATATATATATATTAGGGCAGGGCGATATGGCCTTTTTTTAATATCTCGATATTTTTAGGCCATATCGCGATACACGATATATGTCTCGATATTTTGCCTTAGCCTTGAATTAACACTGATACTTATAATCACAGTAGTATGATGATTCTATGTGTCTACATTAAAACATTCTTTTTCATACTGCATTAATATATACTCGTTTTAAACTTTCATGCAGAGAAGGACATCAAAACTAAGTCAATTGGCCAAAACTGTATTTATTAAACAGTTATTAAGCAGTGAAACAAAACTTCATGTCATTTCCAAAACAGAAAGTGCAAGATTGTCAGAGACATTTTAAGTGTCAAATAAAAATGAGCTGCACAATAAGAGATCAAATAGTATTCGTCCTTCGCTATGTGGTAGGTTACTGCAGACGTTATTAAATTCTGTTGTTGACTACTTTTTACATACGGTGTTGATCTGGAAATGTTTGCCTCTGCATTTTGATGGTGTGGGCATGTGGCACCGAATGGAGATGTTGACATGTGGAGCAAGCACTTTTCATTCGCTAGCAGGTGACTTTTCAAATGATGCTATATATTAGCAGTAATGCTACTTTTTATAGCAACGCTTATGCCGCATGCTTGACAAATTACAGTTGTCTGTTCGACATATTCCCACTTGAAGCCAAACCACCGCCAGACGATGGACCCCCTACTCTTTTTCTTGGGAATTAATTCTTCCTTCGTTCGCACCCCCTTTCTCTCGTATTACCACTCGCACAGCTCTGCTAGCACACAGCTAACGTTAGCCATGCTACTACCTCTCTGCTCCGCGAGGGCGTATACTTATGTGACGTATGACGTGACAGTATGTGACGTGTGTGAAAGGGTGTGCTTGTCTGTGAGAAGGAGAGACAGAAAGAGCGAGAAGAGCCTGTAGTGTAATGCCCGCAGCTAAAAGCAACTGCGTGAGAACGTATACTCGAATATCATGATATAGTCATTTTTTATATTGCACACAGACACACCCGCTTTATATTGTATATATATCGCCCAGGCATTATATATATATATATATATATATATATATATATATATATATATATATATATATATTATATGAAGAAGTTAAACCTTTTATAATAAAACAACAATGAAGTAAAACTTCTGCGATAAGGTGGCAACTTGTCCAGGGAGTACCCCGCCTTCCGCCCGATTGTAGCTGAGGAAGGCTCCAGCGCCCCCCGCTACCCCATAGGGAATAAGCGGTAAAAAATGGATGGATGGATGAAGTAACACTCCTAACCTTTTTATAATTAAGTGCTTTTTATGTCAAGTTTTGCTTTGACATTGTAAACATATTTTGCATTATGAATTAAAGCATCTGTACAATAAAACAAAAATAAAGTAAAACTTTTTGCCTTTTGAAGATTAATTTCTTGGAACTCCAAGTTTTGTTTTGACTTTTTAGGATTTTTTTGTTTGTTTGAAATAAAGAAGTTAAGCCCCGTACAATGTAACACAAATTTCATTAAACTACTTACATTTTTTGAAATTAAGTGCTTTTTACGTGACGTTTTTCCTTTGACATTGTAAATGTATTTTGCAAAATGAATTAGGTCAGCTGTACAATAAAACAAAAATAAAATAAAACTGTTTGCCATTTAAAGATTCAATTTTTGAACTCCAAGTTTTATTTTGACTATTGAGGTATTGTTTGTTAAATAAACTAATTCATAAATAAACAAATACGTAAATAAATACATTAATTACTTAATAAAAAAATATACATTTAAAACTGTACAACAAAAATGAAGTAAATCGGCTTTTTTAAGTACTGTATTATATATATATATATATATATATATATATATATATATATATATATATATATATATATATATATATATATATATATATATAATAAAGGAGAAATAAAAACAGTAAATAACAATACTTAAGGTTTTTGTTTTAATGAATTGTTACATTTTTTTAAATGATCAATTTAATTATTTAACTTAATTGCGAAAAAATATACACATATATATCATATAAATGAAACTTCTTAATGGAGGAATTTTAATGTTAACATTTTGAGAAGTTTGTAAGCATTGACAAGCTTTTTACATGCAGGATGCGTTATCGAAATTGTCCTTCTAAGATGTAGGTGTCTCATGTCTCATTTTTCAAACATTTATTAATAGTTACAAGTTTTTGGGAGTGGGGGCTGAATGTTTATTGGTAATGGTCCCTGAACGCACCATGAGTTTAACTTGCAAACTTGTGTCAACAATCAGTCCTGACCGTCGCCTCCCGAAGGCAGAGCTTCCCGAAGGCAGAGCTTCCCGAAGACGGCGCCTGGTCGACATTGTCGCAGAAGAAGAAGACGATGATGAGCGAGCTGACGGACTTCCAGCGAGGACAAATAGTGGGCGCCCAGCTGGGAGGAATGTCGGTGCGAGACACGGCTAAGCTGTGCGACGTGTCCAGCCGCACGGTAATCAAGGTGATGAGCGTGTACAACAACTACGGACACGTGGCGCTGGCCAGGAAGCCCCCCAAGGTCAAGTATCCCAGCAAAAAGAGCGCGGCGGAGAAAGGTGACGGAGAGGACGCGGCCGCCGACAAGAACACGCCGTCAGACGCCGACAAAGCGGACACGGACGTCGGTGAGAGTCGCACACAAGACAATACGTGCAACTGAAGACTTTCTGGACACTTTTGGTTATCAACTGAAAAAAGTTGCGACATTTTTTTGTTTTTTTATGAACTACTTTAAAGAGGAAAATGACATTTTATTTTATGTTTGACTTGATTTTGCTTCACTTTAAATGTCATTTACTTGTTGGGTATTTTTTTTGTGGAAATAAACAAAAGAAAAACATTTCTGTTGAAGTCCTGGCTGGTCCATCCGTCTTTAATACAGAAAACAGAACGCTTTCTTAGAAAACTACAGAAAATACTTTTTTTAGGCACATTACATACGTATTTCCCACATCAATTCAATATTCATCCATCATCCATCCATCTTCTTCGGATAAGCGGAAGAAGATGGATGGATGAATCAATTCAATATTATACTGATATAATACTCATTTTATTACCTATTCTGTTTTATGGTTTTTATGTTGCAAGATTGCACCAACAAAAATTCCTTTTTGAACCCGTTCTACAACAATGGCCATAAAAACTATTCTGATTCTGAATAAAAACACATTTCCAACATCAATTCAATATAATACTAAATAGAAGGTTTCGATTGATGTAGGGTACGTTTCACTTTATACTATTTGTTGCATGCAGTCTATTATTGAATATTCAATATTGTATATCATGTTTATAATGTGTTTGTTTTTTTCATAGTTCAAAATGATAAATTACATTTTGGTACAGTCTTGTTTTTACTATTTACAAACATGCCTTTTTTCATTTCAAATAAATGTTGTCAAAATGATAAATGGGTTATAAATGATAAATGGGTTGTACTTGTATAGCGTTTTTCTACCTTCAAGGTACTCAAAGCGCTTTGACACTACTTCCACATTCACCCGTTCACACACACGTTCACACACTGATGGAGGGAGCTGCCATGCAAGGCGCTAACCAGCACCCATCAGGAGCAAGGGTGAAGTGTCTTGCTCAAGGACCCAAGGGACGTGACGAGGTTGGCACTAGGTGGGGATTGAACCAGGGACCCTCGGGTTGCGCACGGCCACTCTTCCACTGCGCCGCGCCGTCCCCAAAATGTGTATTAATTAACTCTAAAATAACTGACTACCTCTTAAAACTATTTTCTTTACACACTTTATAATATATATACATGTATATATGTATATATGGATATATATTTTATATATATTTATATATGCATACATATATATGTGTATATACATATGTATGTATATATATAAATATATATATATATAGTATACATATATATTTATATATATATACATACATATGTATATATATATATATATGTATTTTTATATATATATATATATATATATAGTGGGCTTCACGGTGGCAGAGGGGGTTAGTGCGTCTGCCTCACAATACGAAGTTCCTGCAGTCCTGGGTTCAAATCCAGGCTCAGGATCTTTCTGTGTGGAGTTTGCATGTTCTCCCCGTGAATGCGTGGGTTCCCTCCGGGTACTCCGGCTTCCTCCCACTTCCAAAGACATGCACCTGGGGATAGGTTGATTGGCAACACTAAATTGGCCCTAGTGTGTGAATGTGAGTGTGAATGTTGTCTGTCTATTTGTGTTGGCCCTGCGATGTTGTCAAAATGATAAATGGGTTATAAATGATAAATGGGTTGTACTTGTATAGCGTTTTTCTAAATGTTGTCAAAATGATAAATGGGTTATAAATGATAAATGGGTTGTACTTGTATAGCGTTTTTCTACCTTCAAGGTACTCAAAGCGCTTTGACACTACTTCCACATTCACCCGTTCACACACACGTTCACACACTGATGGAGGGAGCTGCCATGCAAGGCGCTAACCAGCACCCATCAGGAGCAAGGGTGAAGTGTCTTGCTCAAGGACCCAAGGGACGTGACGAGGTTGGCACTAGGTGGGGATTGAACCAGGGACCCTCGGGTTGCGCACGGCCACTCTTCCACTGCGCCGCGCCGTCCCCAAAATGTGTATTAATTAACTCTAAAATAACTGACTACCTCTTAAAACTATTTTCTTTACACACTTTATAATATATATACATGTATATATGTATATATGGATATATATTTTATATATATTTATATATGCATACATATATATGTATATATGTGTATATACATATGTATGTATATATATAAATATATATATATATAGTATACATATATATTTATATATATATACATACATATGTATATATATATATGTATATATATATATATATATATATATATATATATATATATATATATATATATATATATATATATAGTGGGCTTCACGGTGGCAGAGGGGGTTAGTGCGTCTGCCTCACAATACGAAGTTCCTGCAGTCCTGGGTTCAAATCCAGGCTCAGGATCTTTCTGTGTGGAGTTTGCATGTTCTCCCCGTGAATGCGTGGGTTCCCTCCGGGTACTCCGGCTTCCTCCCACTTCCAAAGACATGCACCTGGGGATAGGTTGATTGGCAACACTAAATTGGCCCTAGTGTGTGAATGTGAGTGTGAATGTTGTCTGTCTATTTGTGTTGGCCCTGCGATGAGGTGGCGACTTGTCCAGGGTGTACCCTGCCTTCCGCCCGATTGTAGCTGAGATAGGCGCCAGCGCCCCCCGCGACCCCGAAAGGGAATAAGCGGTAGAAAATGTATATATATATAGTGGGGCAAAAAAGTATTTAGTCAGCCACCGATTGTGCAAGTTCTTCCACTTAAAATGATGACAGAGGTCTGTAATTTTCATCATAGGTACACTTCAACTGTGAGAGACAGAATGTGAAAAAAAATCCAGTAATTCACATTGTAGGAATTTTAAATAATTTATTTGTAAATTATGGTGGAAAATTAGTATTTGGTCAACTATTCAAAGCTCTAACTGATGGAAGGAGTTTTCGGCTCAAAATCTCACGATACATGGCCCATTTCATTCTTTCCTTAACACGGATCAATCGTCCTGTCCCCTTAGCAGAAAAACAGCCCCAAAGCATGATGTTTCCACCCCCATGCTTCACAGTAGGTATGGTGTTCTTGGGATGCAACTCAGTATTCTTCTTCCTCCAAACACGACGAGTTGAGTTTATACCAAAATGGATACATGGATGATACTGCAGAGGATTGGGAGAATGTCATGTGGACAGATGAAACCAAAATAGAACTTTTTGGTTGGATGGACCCCCTGCTGTTTTTCTTGGGAATTCATTATTCCTTAACTCGCACCTTTTTTTCCTCGCATTACCACTCGCATGGCTCCGCCTGAGGGATCAAAGGTCCAAATTATCATCGCTTACGTGCATCTAACGTTAGCCATGCTGCTACATCTCTGCTCCGTGAGGACGTATGACGTTGTATGTGACGTATGTAAGAAAGTGCGCTTGCTGTCTCTGAGGAGGAGAGACAGGAAAGAGCGAGAAGAGCCTGCAAAATAATGCCAGCAGCTAAAAGTAACTGCGTGAGAACATATACTCGAATATCACGATATAGTCATTTTCTATATCGTACAGAGACAAACCCGCGATATATTGTGTATATCGATGTATCGCCCAGCCCTGGTTGGAATTGGGGGTTAAATCACCAAAATGATTCCCGAGCGCGACCACCGCTGATGCTCACTGCTCCTCTCACCTCCCAGGGGGTGAAACAAGGGGATGGGTCAAATGCAGAGGGTAACTTCTCTACATCTAGTGTGTGTGTGATTTAAATTGATTACAATTTTTGTAGGTTAAAATAAAAAGGGTTTTTGGGTTGTTGTTTTTTTACAAGATATAATCATGACATGGAATTCAGTTTTTACAAATACATTTGTCAAATTCTTCAAGGACAAATTGGAATTTTACACATTCATTTTTTTTTACATAAACTACAAAATATAAATTACATTTATTACAATACATACATTGAAATTAACAGACCAGTATTCAAACCCTTTCTGTAAACAGACTACAATTTTTTTTTAATTCAAACTTAATGAAAAAAAAAATCGCAATAATAAAAATGACAAGGTTAAATTTGGAATTACTTTTTTTTTTTATTTAATTGTTTTCGAATCGTTTTGACAAATTCTTTGAGGATACATTTTTTTTTTTACACTTTTACATTTTTACATAAACTACCAAATGTAATTACAATAATCACACAAAATACATTTTAATTAACTTTTAATTAAAATGTTAATTACAATTAATTTAATTATTTTTTAAGACTGCTTTATTAACTCTTATTTTACAGGCATTACAAAAAACTATATTTTTTTCACTATTATTTTTAAATCAATCTTTTTTTTTCAAAGAAATATTTCATAGCCATTATATGAATTTTGTTTGTTTGTTTTTTGTTTTTTAAAGGCACATTATTTAAGGATTCATTTGTATTTTACACACTTTCAATTTTATCCATCCATCCATCCATTTTCTACAGCGTATTCCCTTTGGGGTTGCGGGGGGCGCTGGTGCCTATCTCAGCTACAATCGGGCGGAAGGCGGCGTACACCCTGGACAAGTCGCCACCTCATCGCAGACTTTTAATTTTACATAAACTATAAAATTTAATTACAAAAAATATATTCATCGCAGACTTTTAATTTTACATAAACTATAAAATTTAATTACAAAAAATATATTTAACAAACTGGTTTTTAAACACTATTTTACACGCATTACAAATTATTATACTTTTTTGGAGGGCAATAAAATACAAAAAAGAAAATACATCTAAATTATGAACAGGACATTTAAAAAAAATGTTCAAATAATTTTGGCCAAATTTTTAAAAATGAATTGTAGCGTGTAGTTTGTATTTTTGTATGAATTTTTACATGAATTACAAAATGTAATTACATTTAATTACACAAATACATTTAAATTAACAGACAACCTTTTAACTCAAATGTTACATGAAGCAGTACAATTAATAATAATTGTAATTATATATATACATTTTTTTTATTTAAATGTTTATATCCTACAATAATAAACATGACACATTAAACATAATGTTGTTGTTTTTTTACAAACTGATTGGAAATTTTTTGATGCTAAAATTGTCTTTTCTTTTTTTTTTTTAAATCATTTTATAAACCGGACATGATATTTAAGTTTTTCCAAATAAAGGATTAATTAGGGCATTCGGAAATAAATCACTTTTTTTTTTTTTTTACCATTTAACATGTATTAAAATCAAAAAATTTTTGGGTGTAATTTGATTGTTGTTGTTTTTTAAAACAATTATTTTTCTCGGAATTAAATACAAGATGTGTTGATTTGTTTTTAAATGTAACAATACATCTGGAAAAAAATAACATCTATTTGCAAATTATTTACTGTAATTCACAAACTTTGAATCTTTTTTGCGGTTAGATTTTTAATTATTTATTATAATTCATAAACATTTGAATATTTTTGTGTGTGTTTCAACCCTCATACCTCCATGATGTTAAACGTTCACGTGCCTACAACTTTTTTAAACCCATCCATCCATCTTCTTCCGCTTATCCGAAGTCGGGTCGCGGGGTCAGCAGCCTAAGGAGGGAAGCCCAGACTTCCCTCTCCCCAGCCCCTTCGTCCAGCTCTTCCCTGGGGATCCCGAGGCGTTCCCAGGCCAGTCGGGAGACATAGTCTTCCCAACGTGTCCTGGGTCTTCCCTGTGGCCTCCTACCGGACAGATGTGCCCTAAACACCTCCCTAGGGAGGCATTCGGGTGGCATCCTGACCAGATGCCCGAGGCACCTTTATTAAACCCCCTTTATTTTATTTTATTTTATTTATGTCAAATGTGGCAGCTCACCGTGCAACTCGTCAAATATTCCAACATGTATGATTAAAATAAACACAGTTTGTTAATGCGCTGTCACGCCAAATTTCTTCCCCCCTACAAAAACTTTCCCCCAGGAAGAAACTACTTGAAGGACGCCAATGAGGGTGGAAGGACCTTAAAGCAGCCCACACAGCTGCCTGTTATAAAAGCATTATAATTGGCTGATTGTCATAGGTGAAAAATAACGGTGAGAAAAAAATATTAGCATTCCAGCATGCTAACCTTTCAAGCTATTTTTGCTTCGCTAATTTTGCAGCTGTAACCCTTAAGAGTCATATAACTTGGTATTGTCACACCCTCATTGGGGTCCTTCAGTCATTGGAGGGGCTGTCACGCCAAATTTCTTCCGGGGGGAAGGTTTTAGTTGGGGGGAAGAAATTTGGCGTGACAGCGTCCTCCTGAGGCAGCTGCCTGAACAATAAAGATGGCCGCCAATTACGTCATCAGTCACTTCTGAGGTGACGAAGTAATTCACATAAAGACCTGTGGAGGGCAGCAACACGCCTAAGATCGTCCAGTCCGCCGGAAATTAAAGAGAATAAGAAGTCATCAGTCACAGGTGTTGTCAGTCCACAAATGAGCAGTCAAGTTGGAGTTGAAGTTCAGGCCGACTTTATTCTTCATCTTCAAAACTAGTTTCTAGTTTTTTGTTTGTTTAATTGTGGCCATGCCAGTCATTAGTCGCCTTTCTGCTGACGACATGTCCTGGAAACGAGTCCGCCGGAGGACAACCGCCTTCCCCGCAGAGGAGGACGAAGACGACCAGGACGAGACGGTAAATAAAGTCCAGCGTTTATTTAAAGTCAATTATTTGTTATTGCCACTTATCGGAATAATATTAGCTACAAAAGGACAACTGTAGTGTGAGTAAAGTCTTGTGTCTGGTGCGGAATACGGAGAATATGTCCAATGTTACCGCTCACTTCCGGTGATCGCTAATTTTGTGAGAATTCGCGATGTGACTCTAATGAACGAATCAAGTTTTTTTTGAACGGCTTTTTTTTTTTTTGAACAGTGATCCATCCATTTTCTACTGCTTATTCCGTTTGGGGTAGCGGGGGGCGCTGGTGCCTATCTTTGCTACAATCGGGCGGAAGGCGGGGTACGCCCTGGACAAGTCTCCCCCTAATCGCAGGGCCAACTCAGATAGACAGACAACATTCACACTCACATTCACACAATAGGGCCAATTTAGTGCTGCCAATCAACCTATCCCCAAGTGCATGTCTTTGGAGGTGGGAGGAAGCCGGAGTATCCGTTTAAACGACAATTTGCCATCCTACTGGTGACTGGACTTGAAAATGAGGCAGTCAAAATAAAAATAATAAATTTTTATTGACATTCGTTTATGTCCAGGGTGTAACCCGGTCTTCCACCCGAATGTTGCTGAGATAGGCTCCAGCACTCCCCGCGGCCCTGAAAAGGACACGCGGTAGAAAATGGATGGATGTTCACATTTTTAATTGACCTTATTGCATACTTGCCCACCTTGAGACCTCCGATTTCGGGGGTGGGGGGCGTGGTCGGAGGTGGGGCGGAGGCGTGGTTGGAGGCGTTGTTGTGGGAGCATGGTTAAGAGGGGAGGAGTATGTTTACAGCCACTTGACTTTCAGTGAATTCTAGCTATATATATATATATATATATATATATATATATAAATATAAATAAAACACCTAGGGAGGTGTTTAGGGCACATCCAGCTGGTAGGAGGCCACGGGGAAGACCCAGGACACGTTGGGAAGACTGTCTCCCGGCTGGCCTGGGAACGCCTTGGGATACCCCGGGAAAAGCTAGACGAAGTGGCTGGAGAGAGGGAAGTCTGGGCTTCCCTGCTTAGGCTGCTGCCCCCGCGACCCGACCTCAGATAAGCGGAAGATGATATATATATATATATATATAAATAAAATAAATAGTTGAATTTCATATGGCACCTATCAAATACGTGGGCTTCAGGAATCAGAGCAGACTCCCTCACTTGCCCAGGTGCGCAACACCACGAACATCGTTGGACAATCAAAAAGCAACCACATAATGCTATAGCCAACATTCACCAGGAGATTGCAAGAGACAACATCCATCCATCCATCCATCCATTTTCTGCCGCTTATTCCCGTTCGGGGTCGCGGGGGGCGCTGGCGCCTATCTCCGCTACAATCGGGCGGAAGGCGGGGTACACCCTGGACAAGTCGCCACCTCATCGCAGGGCGCAAGAGACAACATAAATCACTCTATTACACACGGCGTCACCATGGCTGTAATTTCCTCGTTCTTCTGCTTCGTGTCTTTGTGTGTGCAGTTTTTTATTAAAATCCGTAGATTTTGTAACGTGATTGGGCAAGCAAGCTGTTTATAAAACAGGAAAGCGGACGTGAAAACAGACTGTCCCCACTCATGTCCGCATGGAGCTGGAGAGGGCGTGGCCTCCAGCTCCGGCTGAATTTCGGGAGATTTTCGGGAGAACATTTCTTCCAGGAGGTTTTCGGGAGAGCCGCTGAATTTCGGGAGTCTCCCGGAAAATCCGGGAGGGTTGGCAAGTATGCCTTACTGTTTTTATTTTTTAACTTAATTGCAAAGTTAAAAAGAAAATAATATTAATGATAATGTAGCCGAGTGTCCTGGGTTCGCTTATACAGTGTACATATATAATAAAATAATAAACGGGAGACATTAGAGCAGGTCCGGTCTCCACCACTTATTTAATGTTCTCTCCTTCACACAGTGTCTAAGCCCACCTTCTACAACAACCCACCTTTTGTATAGACCTCTTACGTCAGTCCTACGGCAACTCTGGAGGGACACCCTGAACTGTTTGTTACGATAACAATAATGCTTCACAACCTCTTTTATATTCTTAATAATTGTATGAACATTTTTTGGTGTTGAATTTTTAAAATGTGTATTATTTGATACTATATATCTCTGCTTAGGCTGCTGCCCTCGTGACGCAACTTCAGAAGATGGATGGATGATACTACATATATATATCTCACTCAATAATAATGATAATAATAGTAATAGTAATATTTATTGTAGAAAATAGAAGTGTTGGATACTTCTCTTGTTGCTTTATTTGTATTTGACTTTATTAAATGTCAAATCAATAGTTAAGTAAAAAAAAGAGTTGTTGTGTAGGAGTTTCTACATTTATCTCAAATATCGCCGGCTTCCAGTTTTTTCAGCTCAAAGGTCATAATTCCAATATTTCATTTACAGTTAAATGTTATGCAGCAGGAGGAAGAGGAGAAGGCAGAAGCTGAAGACAAAGTCGATTTAAGCACGCTGACAGATGACCACCTGAAGGCTGCTTTGCTCGCGCATGGCGTCAAAACTGGGCCTATCGTGGGTAAGATGCCCTATTGAAGTGTTTTGAATGCCAATTTTATTAAAAATAAAACTTGATATTCATTAAAATCAAATGTATAATTATTACGTCCATATCAATTTAGTTATAACTACATTATTCTTAAATTATCTTTTTTAATCCAGTTTCCAGTATACTGTATTTTCCGGACTATAAGGCACACTTTTAAAATCCTTTTTTTTTTTCCTCAGAACTCGACAGTACAGAATAATTTTGGTTTTGCTTACTGACCTCAAAGCAATTTTATTGGATACATGGTTTAATAAGTGTGGCCAGTAGATGGCAGTCACACTATATATATGTGTGGCCTGCAATATGACTCAAGTAAAAAACATTTTATGTTCCATTGCGATTATGAAACATTACACACGGCGCTCAAAAATCTATCAAAATGTTTTAGTACGACTTTGGTGAGCTATGAAGCCGCACCGCTTGAAGAATTGTACTGCGACAACCAGGTGGTTTTAGTTATGTAATTAGAACTAATTTCAATTATAATGGAGGTAATTACAAATACTGTATTTCCTTGAATAGTCACCGGGGCGCTAATTAATTTAAAACCTCTTCTCACTCCTGCGCTTATTCAAGGCATGCGGTAAAAGTAAGAAGGCGCTAATAATTTTAAAACCTCTTCTCACCTCAGCGCTTACCAATGGTATGCAGTAAAAAAATTGAGTGTGATTAAAAATAATAATCCATTCATCCATCCATTTTCTACCGCTTATTCCCTTTTGGGGTCGCGGGGGCGCTGGCGCCTATCTCAGCTACAGTCGGGCGGAATAATAAAAGATTATTCTGCAGCCGCGGCCCAGTGGTTGGGGACCACTGCTCTACAACATGTCATCTCGACCGCCTTTACACAACGCTATCTGCGTGCCGGCCTGACACATGCATTTCGCTGCTTCTCATACGAGATTGCAATGCATACTTGGTCAACAGCCATACCTTTTGGTGCTAGCGGGTGTATAATATAGCCAAGAGTCATGGATGCATGGCATTGTGGGTAATTCCTATGTTGCATTTATGTGTTACAGAGCCGATGTTCTCCCAAAATGTGTTTGGTGTGGGTTCACAGAGTGTGGCACATATTAGTAAGAGTGTTAAACTTGTTTTATATCACAACCATCAGTGTGATCTGTATGGCTGTGGAACAAGGCCCCTGGTTTACACATAGTAAAAGCAAAAAAAAGCTCCTCCGCTATTTTGAAAATAACAACGGGGGAAGCGTCATTCGTGACGTCACGAATTTGACCCGGCGGTAAAAGTAAGCATGCGCTAATAAATTTGTTAAGCGAGTTTGATCCGTCAGTAATTCAAGGCATGCGCACGTTACATGCCCGGTGGCTATTCAAGGAAATCCGGTATATTTTAATTAATACAATTATTTGTATTAATTTCGAATGAAATATTTTACAAAATGTTTTTATTTTTTATATATATATATATATATATATATATATATATATATATATATATATATACACACACACACACACACAGTATATATCTATAATGTACTTATAACTCATTTAAATTAATATGGAGGTAATTACAAATATGTTTTTAATAAAATTATTTTATTTAAATATTCTATTAAACATTTTTAATAAAAAAAATATAGAAATATATTAATTAAAATATGTTAAATTATATTTGTATTGATTACCTCCATACAAATTAAAATTTGTATGGAGGTACATTCTTTAAAAAAAGAAAATTCTCACAGGTTTCCCAAAAAACTGTAGTAGTACTGCGTGTTGGCTGCAGACACAACCAGGTGATTTAATTGTAATGTAATTATAACTAATTTGAATAATATGGAGGTAGGGCTGGGCGATATGGCCTTTTATTAATATATCAAAATTTTTAGGCCATATCGTGATACACGATATATATTGCGATATTTTGCCCTAGCCTTGAATGAACACTTGATGCATATAATCACAGCAGTATGATGATTCTATGTGTCTACATTAAAACATTCTTGTTCAAACTTCATTGATATATGCTCATTTTAGACTTTCATGCAGAGAGGGAATTCACAACTAAGTCAATTTAACAAAACTGTATTTATTAAACAGCTATTAAGCAGTGGCACAAACATTCATATCATTTCAAAACAGAAAGTGCAAGATTGTCAGACATTTTAAAACAAGCTATTAGTGCACTTTTGGGCATGACGTCACTAAGATGACATATCAAAACAACACTAAATAAAAGCGCACTTTTTGTACAGACCACTACAATAGTTTAAAACAAATAAAGTTCACTTTTGTGAATGATGTCACAAGATATGTTAATAAGTGTCAAATAAAAATGAGCTGCATAATAGGAAATCAAATAGTGCATGTCCTACTGTGTTGATCTGGAAATAGTTGCTTCGGCATTTTGTGGGTGTGGCACCGAATGGAGATGTTGCAATGCGGAGTAAGCACTCTTTATTCTCTAGCGGGTGACTTTTCAAATGATCCTACAAATTAGCAGTGGTGCTACTTTTTGTAGAAACGCTTCTGCCGCAAAAATGTTAAACATATTCCCACTTGAAGCCAAACCACCGCCAGACGATGGACCCCCTGCTGTTTTTCCTTGGGAATTCATTCTTCCTCCATTTGTTACCAGATTGGCACCTTCTCTCTCTCGTATTACCACCCGCACCTCACCATTGGCATCACAGCTAACATTACCATGTCACTACCTGTCTGCTCCGCGGGAGCGGGTGACGTTGCTCACGTGACAGTATGTGACGTGTGTAAGAAGGTGCGCTTGTTTTAAGTCTCTGTGAGAAGGAGAGACAAGAAAGCGGGAGAAACTCATGCATTTTAATGGCCGCAGCTAAAAGCAACTGCGTGAGAATGTATACTCGAATATCACGATGTAGTCATTTTCTATATCGCACAGAGACAAACCCTCGATATATCGAGCATATGGATATATCCACCAGCCCTATATGGATGTAATGTTTACAAATACAATATTCATGAACAGAAATATATTTATTGAAAACATATTTTTATGAATTCAAATTAAAAATATTTAAAATAAGTTTTAAATTATATATACATTATGTATAATGTAATTATAACTAATTCACATTAATATGGAGGTAATATTTACAATACAAAATTGAATAACAAAAATATATTACATTTTTATTAAACTTAAAAATATTTTGAAATTATATATAATATGTACATTATATTTTTTATAATGTAATAACTAATTTAAATTGATATGGAGGTAATATATAATTTTAATTAACAAATATTTTTATTAAATTAAATTACAATATTTTTAATAAAACAATTACAATTTTATTTGTAGTTATTACCTCCATATTAATTTAAATGTTTTATAATTACATTATTTTTAAATAATCTTTTTAGGCAAGTTTCCAATATAACTGTAGTAGTGCTGTAGTAGAACTGCGTGTCTGCTGCAGACACAACCAGGCGGTTTTATGAGAGGACGCTGAGGAGGCTCCAGGCTGACGAAGGACAGGAGACGTCAACCATCGAAACAATTGTCTTGTCTTCTGACAGTGAGGACAACCAAGCAGGTATTTATTATACTTTTCATGATAAAATCTTTATTTTGTTCAAATCAACAACTGGTGATGTTTGCCAAAGATTGCGATGGACAAGAAGAGGAAGAAGAATGCAGCAAGGTGAGACCACTGTACATAAACACTACATTATCATTTGAATATTTACAATATTAATAACAATCATTATTTTAAATATTAGAACTTTAATTAAAATAATTTGTATTGTTTGATTTGTACATCTATGTATTTTTTCCAAATAGTGGTACTCCTCTTGGGAAGGTTTACATGCCAGGAAAAGTACACTACTTACAGCAATGGTATAAATTATGATATTTAACGTTAAAAAACCTTTGAAATCAGATCAACCAAACTAAAAAAGTAAATAAAATGTCACTTATTTATCAGTTTGTTTGGATGTAGACTTCTTGATGAGGATCTCTTGTTGCTAGGCAGAATTCGTAGGGCTCAATAATAACTGCCCCATAGGCGAATGCGAAACGTGCATTTTTTTTTGCCAATACCCAATATATATATATATATATATATATATATATATATATTTTTTTTTAAATACAATTTCCCTTCCGTTAGCAATGTCAAAAAATACTACCATTTTATTGAAGTTGACACTAGCGGTTGTTAGATTGTAGGTTGTTTTGTCTTGTTGCTAGGCAGAGTTCGTAGGACTCAATAATAATTCCCCCCTAGCCAACTAAGAAACTCACACTTTTGTTAGGTTTTTTTTTTTTTTTGTCCAAACCCAACTTTTTTTGATAACTGTGGTGCTCCATAATTTTTGTTGCTGTATAATATATGCAAGCCACGCCCACAAACCTGAATGACAAGCCACAAACTAATTGAATCACTGCTCTGTATTAAATATAAAATGTGTACAATATATTCTAATATTGTATAACACAGAATATTAATAAAAAGCTAAAAACCTGTTAAAATGCAATTCCACCATTTTTAAATTCATTGTTAAATACTAGTACATTAAGTACACTACTGTTTCTTCATCCATCCATCCATTTCCTACCGCCTGTCCCTTTTGGGGTGGCAGGGGGCGCTGGTGCCTATCTCAGCTACAATCGGGCGGAAGGCGGTGTACACTCTGGACAATCTCCACTATTTTTAATGTTTTAGCAATTACAATTTTTCATTAATGTTAAAAATGACAATTTAAAAATTTCATATATCTAGTGATGGCTAGAATGTAGATTCTCTTGTTGCTAGGCAGAGTTCGTAGGGCTCAATCATAACTGCCCCATAGGCCCATGAAAAACTAGCATATTCTCCATATGTACAGGTATGTATGAATGTACAAAACCAGTGAAGTTGGCACGTTGTGTAAATGGTAAATATAAACAGAATACAATTATTTGCAAATCCTTTTCAACTTATATTAAATTGAATAGACAGCAAAGACATGATATTTAACATTCGAACTGGAAAACTTTATTTTGGGCAAATATTAGCTCACTTGGTTTAAAAAAAGCTGGCACAAGTGGCAAAAAAGACTGAGAAAGTTGAAGAACGCTCATCAAACACTTATTTGGAACATCCAACTGGTGAACAGGCTAATTGGGAACAGGTGGGTGCCATGATTGGGTATAAAAGCAGCTTCCATGAAATGCTAGTCTTTTACGAACAAGGATGGGGCGAGGGTCACCTTTGTCAAAACAATTTTTTAACATTTCTCAACAAACTATTGCAAGGAACTTAGGGATTTCACCATCTGCGGTCAATAATATCATCAAAAGGTTCAGAGAATCTGGTGAAATCACTGCATGTAAATAGCAAAGCTAAAAACCAACATTAAATGCTTGTGACCTTTCAATCCCTCAGGCATTAAAAAGTGACATTCGTGTGTAAAGGATATCACCACATGGCTCAGGAACTTCAGAAAACCACTGTCAGTAACTACAGTTTGTCACTACATCTGTAAGTGCAAGTTAAAACTCTACTATGCAAAGCCAAATACATTCATCAACAACACTCAGAAAGGCTTCGCTGGGCCTGAGCTCATCTAAGATGGACTGATGCAAATTGTAAAAGTGTACTGTGGTCCGACGAGTCCACATTTCAAATTGTTTTTGGAAACTGGACGTCGTGTCCTGCGGACCAAAGAGGAAAAGAACCATCCAGATTGTTCTAGGCGCAAAGTTGAAAACCCAGCATCTGTGATGGTATGGTGGTGTATTAGTGCCAAAGGCGTGGGTAACTTACACATTTGTGAAGGCGCCATCAACGCTGAAAGGTACATACAGGTTTTGGAGCAACATATGTTGCCATCCAAGTAACGTTATCATGGACGCCCCTGCTTATTTCAGCAAAACAATGGCAAGCCACGTGTTACAACAGCGTTTTTTCATAGTAAAAGAGTGTGGGTACTAGACTGGCCTGCATGTAGTCCAGACCTGTCTCCCATTGAAAATGTGTGGCGCACTATGCAGCGTAAAATAGAACAATGGAGACTGTTGAACAACTTCAACTGTACATCAAGCAAGAATGGGAAAGAATTCCACTTAAAAAATGTGTCGTCTCAGTTCCCAAACGTTTACTGAGTGTTGTTAAAAAGAAAGGCCATGTAAAACAGTGGTAAAAATGCCCCTGTGACAAAATTTTTGCAATGTGTTGCTGCTATTAAATTCTAAGTTAATGATAATTTGTAAAAAAAAAAAAATATGTTTCTCAGTGTGAACATTAAATATCTTGTCTTTGCAGTCCATTCAATTGAATGTAAGTCATTATATTCTGTTTTTATTTACCATTTAAAGAAAATGTGCCAACTTCATTGGTTTTGATATATATATATATATATATATATATATATATATAATGGGTGGATCCAATTTTTTATTTTCTTTCTTGTCAGAAGTCAGTCAGAAAGTGAAAATGTTAATATTTGTATTCTCTTCTTTCCGCAGGCGGTACATGTGTTTTCTCAGAATAGAGGTTATGATTACCCACAATCCTTTTCACCTTCATCAAGAATGGTGATTAAAAACCATACTCCCATGGGACCGTCCATCTTTTGAGTTTTTAATAAGAACATTTTTTTGCAGCGTGCTGTCACATGCAACTCCCAGCAGAAAGTTAGCAAACCCGCGTCGACGTTTGAAACCAAGGCAAGTAGCTTGAATTGACACCATGGCTCTAACTGCTTGTTGCTTTAATGAGTCTTCTGTCAGGTCCTGGCTGGATCTATGCAGAGTTGCACTTCTCCTCACAAGAGCTTCAGCATCACTCAAATGGTGGAAGAGGTTGTGGTTTCTCTTTTTTTTTTCCAATATTTTTGCTGCTGGGATGCAGGAAAACATTTTCAATCCATGTGTTTTTTCTCTCTCCAAAACAACAGATGGAGGGTCGGAGGTCAAAGGTGAATGACTGCGAAATACACCGACGTTGGTCTTCGTCCGACTCTGTGAGTTTGTCCTGTTTGGTGTTGTTGAACCGAGATGTTAACGTTAGAATGCGACGAGTACAATATATATCACGCTGAGGCTAAACAAAAGCCTAGAATGCTAGCAGTTAGCAAGTGTAAGTACCAAGTTTTATGTCTCCGAGGTGTACTGTGGATACATTTAACTCAAACTTTTGATGGTGGGTCAGGGTATAATTTTTGGTGATTTAACCCCCAGTTCTGCTTCTTAACCTTGTTGGTGGTACCGAACCCCACCAGTTTCTTACGCGTGTTCACCGAACCCTTCTTTAGTGAAAAATACAATTTTTAAATGTTTTTTTCAAATTCAAGACAGAGTTACTGTATATTTCAGACTATAAGTCGAGGTTTTTTTCATAGTTTGGCCGTGGGTGCGACTTATACTCCAGAGCGATTTATAGTCCGAAAAATACGGTATATGTTTTTGGTAACACTTTGGTATGGGGAACATATTCTAAGTAACAAAGACTTAATTTAGAGTTTTTTGGACACCAGGGAACGTATTCTAAGTAGGGCTGCAACTAACAACTAATTTGATAATCGATTAATCTGTCGATAATTACTTTGATTAATTGATTAATAATCGGATAAAAGAGACAAACTACATGTTTATCCTTTTCAGTATTTTATTGAAAAACAGCATACTGGCACCATACTTATTTTGATTATTGTTTCTCAGCTGTTTGTAAATTTTGCAGTTTATAAATAAAGGTTTATTTAAAATATATATATTTTTTTAAATAAAAACAGTAGCCTCTGCGCATACGCATAGCATAGATCCAACGAATCGATGACTAAATTAATTGCCAACTATTTTTATAATCGATTTTAATCGATTAGTTGTTGCAGCCCTAATTCTAAGTAACAGACTTAATTTAGAGTTATTTGGTTAGGGTTAGGGCCAGGGTTAGAGTTACGGTTATAATAAGGCCACGCCGAATAAGGCATTAACAAGTACGTAATAATGACTAATTAAGAACCAATATGTTACTAATTTGCACGTTAATAAGCAAGTAATTAATGGTAAATATGTTCCCCATACTAAAGTGTTACCATGTTTTTTTACTGTTGCACAAAATAAACCGTGCATGAACATCACCTTGTTCAAAGAACAAAACCAACACAATGCATAAACTCACAACAAATTACTTCAGCTGTTGCCGTATCCGTAATACGCCGATAGGGAGAAGTTTTTATTTACACGATGAGTCGGGTGTGTCTTGACCTCCACCGAACCCCTAGGGTTTGATCGAACCACTGCACTAGATGCTGAGTGCCAAGCAGGGGGGTAATGGTCCCATTTTTATAGTCTGTGATGTGACTCAGTTTGAGTCATATGGGCCACCGATGTTAAAGGGGAACATTATCACCAAACCTATGCAAGCGTCAATATATACCTTGATGTTGCAGAAAAAAGACCATGTGTTTTTTTAACCGATTTCCGAACTCTAAATGGGTGAATTTTGGCAAATTAAACGCCTTTCTGTTTATCTGTCTTTTAGCGATGGCGTCAGAACGTGACGTCACCGAGGTAACACACCCGCCATATTCATTTTCACATTACAAACACCGGGTCTCAGCTCTGTTATTTTCCGTTTTTTTCGACTATTTTTTTGAACCTTGGAGACATCATGCCTCGTCGGTGTATTGTCGGAGGGTGTAACAACACTAACAGGGAGGGATTCAAGTTGCACCACTGGCAAGAAATCTGCCGCCAGACCCCCATTGAATGTACCAGAGTGTCTTCACATTTGACCGGCGATGCTAAGACAGACATGGCACAGAGATGTACGGATAACCTGCAGATGCATTTGCAACGATTAAGTCAACGAAATCACAAAGGTGAGTTTTGTTGATGTTGTTGACTTATGTGCTAATCAGACATATTTGGTCACGGCATGACTGCCAGCTAATCGATGCTAACATGCTATGCTAATCGATGCTAACATGCTATTTACGCTAGCTGTATGTACATTTGAAACTAGATACCCACATTTAATGCGAAACAAACACTTACCAATCGACGGATTTAAGTTGCTCCAGTGTCACAAGATGCGAAAGTCCTGATCGTTTGGTCTGCACATTTTACCAGCGATGCTAATAAGGCAGTCATGCTATGGGCCACTTCATTAGGTACACCCACGCTATGGCCGAATAGTGTCAATAGCTATTCGCTCAATAGCTTCAATTTCTTCTTCAATTTCGTTTTAGCTATCTGCCTCCATACTCCGACCATCTGTTTTAATACATGCGTAATCTGTTGAATCGCTTAAGCCGCTGAAATCCGAGTCTGAATCCGAGCTAATGTCGCTATATCTTGCTGTGGTAACCGCCATGTTGTTTGTATTGGCAGCCCTGTATGACGTCACAGGGAAATGGATAGTGGTTTCAAAGATAGCGAAAATAAGGCACTTAAAAGCTTTATTTAAGGATATTCCGGGACCGGTAAAATTTTGAAAAACATTTAAAAAAATACAACAAGCCACTGGGAACTGATTTTTATTGTTTTTAACCCTTTTGAAATTGTGATAATGTTCCCCTTTAACCGTTAACATGGTAATGTTACCATTTTACAGCCAAACACCTCAGTCACATGACTTGATACTTGGCACATGCTAGCTTGTACCATGCTAACCTTTTAGCTATTTTTGCAGCTGTACATCTCACTCATACAACTTGAAACTTGATGCATGTTAACTAAGCATGCTAACTTTTTAAGCTAATTTTGCAACTGCACATTGAGTTATACAACTTAGTACTTGACATATCTTAACTGTTAACATGTCGTATAACTTGGTATTTGCCAAATGTTAGCATGCAAACTTTTTTTAACCAATTTTGCAGCCATGCATCCCAGTCATAACTACTAGGTACTTGATACATGCTAACTTTTTAGTTATTTTTACAGCTGAGCACCTCATATTACTTGATATTTGGCACATGCTGTCTGTTAACATGCAAACTTTTTAGCCAATTTTTCCAACCGTACGTCTCAATCAAATAACTTGGTACTTGACACATGCTAACTTTTTTAGCCAATTTTGCTGCTGTTACGCTTAGACTTATACCTTGGTACTTGACCCATGTAAACGTTGGCATGCTAACTTTTTTAGCTAATTTCGCAGCTGAAAACCTCAGTCGTATATTTTGGTACTTGACCCATTAACTGTTAGCATGCTAAATGTTTTAGCTAATTTTGTAACTCAACACCTTAGTCATACAACTTGGTACTTGACACATGTTAACTGTTACATACTAATGTTAGCATGCTAGCGCAAACATTTTTCCCAGCCATTTTTACAGCTGTACATGTAAGAGTCATATGACTTGGTATTTGGCACATTTTAACTGTCAGTATGGTAACTTTTTTTTAAACTAATTTGTACACCGTTCCAACACGCTCTGGGGAAAGATTGTAGTAAAAAAATGTTTTGTTATTTTTACAGCTGAACACCTCCAGAGTCATAACTCCATATTTAGTGCATGCTAGCTGTTACCATGCTAACCTTTTAGCTAAATTTACAGCCTTATATCTCAGTCATACAACTTGGTACTTCGATACATGCTAACTTTTGTTTAGCCAATTTTGCAGCTGTACACCTAAGTCATATAACTTGGTACTTGATGTATGCCAGCTGTTTGCATGCTAACTTTAACATGCTAGTATACCAACATGTGTATGCTAACTTTTATAGCCATTTTTGCAGCTGTACACTCCAGTCATATAACTTGTTACTTGACCCATATTAGCTGTTAGCATGCTAAATGTTTTGGCTAATTTTGCAACTGAACACATTAGTCATACCACTTGGTACTTGACATATGTTAACTGTTAACATACTAATGTTAGCATGCTACCGCAAACATTTTTCTTTGCGATTTTTACAGCTGTACATGTAAGAGTCATATGACTTGGTATTTGGCACATTTTAGCTGTCAGCATGCTAACTGTTTTTAGCCAATTTTGCCGCCCTACACCTCAGTCATAATTTAGTTATTGATACATAATAAGTTTTTTTTTAAAATTATTTTTATAGATGAACATCTCCAGATTTATATAACTCCATATTTAGTGCATGCTAGCTGTTAGCATGCTAACCTTTTAACAAATGTTGCAGCCTTACATGTCAGTCATACATATTGGTACTTCGATCCATGCTAACTTTTGTTTAGCCAATTTTGCAGCTGTACACCTCAGTCATATAACTTGGTACTAGATGTATGCCACCTGTTCGCATGCTAACTTTAACATGTGTATGCTAACTTTTTTAGCCATTTTTTCAGCTGTACACTCCAGTCATAAAACTTGTTACTTGACACATTAACTGTTAGCACGTTAAATATTTTAGCGCATTTTGCAACTGAACACCTTTTTCATACAACTTGGTACTTAACATATTTAACGGTTCACATACTAATGTTAGCATGTTAGCCCAATCTTTTTTCTTACCCATGTTTTACAGCTGCACATGTAAGAGTCATATGACTTGGTATTTGGCACATGTTAACTGTTAGCATGATAAATGTTTTTAGCCAATTACGCTGCCCTCCACCTCAGTTATAATTTAGTTATTGATACAAGCTAAGTTTTTTTTGGGTTATTTTTTACAGCTGAACACCTCCAGAGTCATATAACTCCATATTTAGTGCATGCTAGCTGTTACCATGCTAACCTTTTAGTTAATTTTACAGTCTTATATCTGTCATACAAGCTGGTACTTTGATACATGCTAACATTAGTTTAGCCAATTATGCAGCTATACACCTCAGTCACATAAATTGGTAATAGATGTTAGCATGCTAGTAAACTAACATTTGTATGCTAACCTTTTTAGCATTTTTTGCGGCTGTACACTCCAGTCATATAACTTGTTACTTGACACATGCAAACTGTTAACATGCTAATTTTGTCATGATAGCATTTCTGAAAATTTGATGGGTCACGGCTTCTGGAAGGACTCAATCCTCCAGCACTACACGATCGCTGCTGTCCCGCCAAATTTCTTCCCCCCTACAAAAACTTTCGCCCCGGAAGAAATATGGCGTGACAGCCCCTCTAATGCCTGAAGGACCCCGATGAGGGCGTGACAATACCAAGTTTTTTTGACTCTTAAAGGGGAACATTATCACCAGACCTATGGAAGCGTCAATATATACCTTGATGTTGCAGAAAAAAGACCATATATATTTTTTAACCGATTTCCGAACTCTAAATCGGTGAATTTTGGCGAATTAAACGCCTTTCTATTATTTGCTCTCGGAGCGATGACATCGCCTTGTGACGTCACCTAGGTAGTCAATCCGCCATTTTCTCAAACAAATTATAAACATCGGGTCAAATCAGTTCTGTTATTTTCCGTTTTTTCCGACTGTTTTCCGTATCTTGGAGACATCATGCCTCGTCGGTGTGTTGTCGGAAGGTGTAAGAACACAATCAGGGACGGATTCAAGTTGATTTACGTAGAGTGTGCATCGATTAGTACGGCATGCTAATCGATGCTAACATGCTATTTAGGCTAGCTGTATGTACATTTGTAGCTATATTTGCATCCAGCGTTTCCCTCCACCCACATTTAATGCCAAACAAACACTTACCAATCGACAGATTTAAGTTGCTCCAGTGTCACAAGATGCGAAAGTCCCGATCGTTTGGTCTGCACATTTTACCGGCGATAAGGCAGACATGGCCAAATAGCGTCAATAGCTATTCGCTCAATAGCTTCAGTTTCTTTAATTTCGTTTTCACTATCTGTCTCCATACTCCAACCATCCGTTTTAATACATGCGTAATCTGTTGAATTGCTTAAGCCGCTGAAATCCGAGTCTGAATCCGAGGTAATGTCGCTATAGCTTGCTGTGCTATCCGTATTGGCATCACTGGATGACGTCACAGATAGCGAAAATCAGGCACTTTAAAGCCTTTTTTCGGGATATTCCATGATGGGTAAAATTTTGAAAAAAACTTCGAAAAATAAAATAAGCCACTGGAAACAGATTTTTATTGGTTTTAACCCTTCCGAAATTGTGATAATGTTCCCCTTTAAGGGTTACAGCTGCAAAATTAGCGAAGCCAAAATAGCTTGAAAGGTTAGCGTGCTGGAATGCTAATATTTTTTCCTCAGTTATTTTTCACCAATTACAATCAGCCAATTATAATGCTTTTAAAACAGGCAGCTGTGTGGGTTGCTTTAAGGTCCTTCCACCCTCATTGGGGTCCTTCAAGCAGTAGAAGGGCTGTCACGCCAAATTTCTTCCGGGGGGAAGGATTTTGTAGGGGGGAAGAAATTTGGCGTGACACTGCCCTCTGCGCTTCAAGAGAGGATGGTTCAAATGCAGAGACTTTAAATCCATCCATCCATCCATCATCTTCCGCTTATCCGAGGTCGGGTCGCGGGGGCAGCAGCCTAAGCAGGGAAGCCCAGACTTCCCTATCTCCAGCCACTTCGTCTAGCTCTTCCCGGGGGATCCCGAGGCGTTCCCAGGCCAGCCGGGAGACATAGTCTTCCCAACGTGTCCTGGGTCTTCCCCGTGGCCTCCTACCAGCTGGACGTGCCCTAAACACATCCCTAGGGAGGCGTTCGGGTGGCATCCTGACCAGATGCCCGAACCACCTCATCTGGCTCCTCTCGATGTGGAGGAGCAGCGGCTTTACGTTGAGTTCCTCCCGGATGGCAGAGCTTCTCACCCTATCTCTAAGGGAGAGCCCCGCCACCCGGCGGAGGAAACTCATTTCGGCCGCTTGTACCCGTGATCTTATCCTTTCGGTCAGGACCCAAAGCTCATGACCATAGGTGAGGATGGGAACGTAGATCGACCGGTAAATTGAGAGCTTTGCCTTCCGGCTCAGCTCCTTCTTCACCACAACGGATCGATACAACGTCCGCATTACTGAAGACGCCGCACCGATCCGCCTGTCGATCTCACGATCCACTCTTCCCCCACTCGTGAACAAGACTCCTAGGTACTTGAACTCCTCCACTTGGGGCAGGGTCTCCTCCCCAACCCGGAGATGGCACTCCACCCTTTTCCGGGCGAGAACCATGGACTCGGACTTGGAGGTGCTGATTCTCATTCCGGTCGCTTCACACTCGGCTGCGAACCGATCCAGTGAGAGCTGAAGATCCCGGCCAGATGAAGCCATCAGGACTACATCATCTGCAAAAAGCAGAGACCTAATCCCGTGGCCACCAAACCGGAACCCCTCAACGCCTTGGCTGCGCCTAGAAATTCTGTCCATAAAAGTTATGAACAGAATCGGTGACAAAGGACAGCCTTGGCGGAGTCCAACCTTCACTGGAAACGTGTCCGACTTACTGCCAGCAATGCGGACCAAGCTCTGACACTGATCATACAGAGAGCGGACTGCCACAATAAGACATTCCGATACCCCATACTCTCTGAGCACTCCCCACAGGACTTCCCGAGGGACACGGTCGAATGCCTTCTCCAAGTCCACAAAGCACATGTAGACTGGTTGGGCAAACTCCCATGCACCCTCAAGAACCCTGCCGAGAGTATAGAGCTGGTCCACAGTTCCACGACCAGGACGAAAACCACACTGTTCCTCCTGAATCCGAGGTTCGACTATCCGGCGAAGCCTCCTCTCCAGTACACCTGAATAAACCTTACCGGGAAGGCTGAGGAGTGTGATCCCACGATAGTTGGAACACACCCTCCGGTCCCCCTTCTTAAAGAGAGGGACCACCACCCCGGTCTGCCAATCCAGAGGTACCGCCCCCGATGTCCACGCGATGCTGCAGTCTTGTCAACCAAGACAGCCCCACAGCATCCAGAGCCTTAAGGAACTCCGGGCGGATCTCATCCACCCCCGGGGCCTTGCCGCCAAGGAGCTTTTTAACTACCTCAGCGACCTCAGCCCCAGAAATAGGAGAGTCCACTACAGATTCCCCAGGCACCGCTTCCTCAAAGAAAGACGTGTTGGTGGGATTGAGGAGGTCTTCGAAGTATTCCCTCCACCGATCCACAACATCCGCAGTCGAAGTCAGCAGAACACCATCCGCACCATACACGGTGTTGATAGTGCACTGCTTCCCCTTCCTGAGGCGCCGTATGGTGGTCCAGAATCGCTTCGAAGCCGTCCGGAAGTCGTTTTCCATGGCTTCCCCGAACTCTTCCCATGTCCGAGTTTTTGCCTCCGCGACCGCTAAAGCTGCACACCGCTTGGCCCGTCGGTACCCGTCCACTGCCTCCGGAGTCCTATGAGCCAAAAGAACCCGATAGGACTCCTTCTTCAGCTTGACGGCATCCCTCACTGCTGGTGTCCACCAACGGGTTCTGGGATTACCGCCACGACAGGCACCAACAACCTTGCGGCCACAGCTCCAATCAGCCGCCTCGACAATAGAGGTTCGGAACATGGTCCACTCGGACTCAATGTCCCGCACCTCCCTCGTGACATGTTCAAAGTTCTCCCGGAGGTGTGAATTGAAACTCTCTCTGACAGGAGACTCTACCAGACGTTCCCAGCAGACCCTCACAATGCGTTTGGGCCTGCCAGGTCGGTCCGGCATCCTCCCCCACCATCGCAGCCAACTCACCACCAGGTGGTGATCGGTAGAAAGCTCCGCCCCTCTCTTCACCCGAGTGTCCAAAACATAAGGCCGCAAATCCGATGACACAACTACAAAGTCGATCATGGAACTGCGGCCTAGGGTGTCCTGGTGCCAAGTGCACATATGGACACCCTTATGTTTGAACATGGTGTTTGTTATCGACAAACTGTGACGAGCACAAAAGTCCAATAACAAAACACCACTCGGGTTTAGATCCGGGCGACCATTCTTCCCAATCACGCCTCTCCAGGTTTCACTGTCGTTGCCAACATGAGCGTTGAAGTCTCCCAGTAGGACAAGGGAATCACCCGGAGGAGCACTTTCCAGTACTCCCTCGAGTGTACCCAAAAAGGGTGGGTATTCTGAACTGCTGTTTGGTGCGTAAGCACAAACAACAGTCAGGACCCGTCCCCCCACCCGAAGGCGAAGGGAAGCTACCCTCTCGTCCACTGGGTTGAACTCAAACGTACAGGCTTTGAGCCGGGGGGCAACCAGAATTGCCACCCCAGCCCGTCGCCTCTCACTGCCGGCAACGCCAGAGTGGAAGAGGGTCCAGTCCCTCTCGAGAGAACTGGTTCCAGAGCCCTTGCTGTGCGTCGAGGTGAGTCCGACTATATCCAGCCGGAACTTCTCTACCTCGCGCACTAGCTCAGGCTCCTTCCCCCCCAGTGAGGTGACGTTCCACGTCCCAAGAGCTAGCTTCTGTAGCCGAGGATCGGACCGCCAAGTGCCCTGCCTTCGGCTGCCGCCCAGCTCACAATGCACCCGACCTCTATGGCCCCTCCTATGAGTGGTGAGCCCATTTGAGGGATGACCCACGTTGCCTCTTCGGGCTGTGCCCGGCCGGGCCCCATGGGAACAGGCCCGACCACCAGGCGCTCGCCATCGTGCCCCAACTCCGGGCCTGGCTCCAGAGCGGGGCCCCGGTGACCCACGTCCGGGCGAGGGAAATCTGGGTTCATTTCGTTGTAATTCCATAGAAGTCTTTGAGCTGCTCTTTGTCTGATCACTCACCTAGGACCTGTTTGTCTTGGGAGACCCTACCAGGGGGCATGAAAACCCCCAGACAACATAGCTCCTAGGATCATTGGGACACGCAAACTCCTCTACCACGGTAAGGTAGCAGCTCAGAGAGGAGGACTTTAAATCTACAATCCAAAAAATCACTTTGAATGAACAAAATCATATTGATTATGTCTTTATTATGTTAGGTGCTCATAAAGATGCTGTCTGGACACATCGGAACATAATCATATAACCATGTTTGCACAATAGTGGATATTTTAAGTGATATTAGGGGTTGAACATGCACTTGTTTCAGGTGGACATGACGGCAGGTGTGGACGAGAGGAGGCAGTCACAATACTTTACTCCAATGGGGTCACTTTCTGAAAGACAAGAAAAGGTGCTGTCTTTTAATAAGTTATCCTTACCTTTATACATTCATTCATGTTATCATTATTAACAAATATAATATAATCATAGTTATGATGATTATAATTAAACTTATAAATATAATTTATTGTCATTATACTAATTTATATTCCTTTTAGTAATTTTACTATGATTATCAAACCTGCCCTTTACAATAACTATTGGAACTAATGACTATTGTAATAGTATAATTATAATAGTTATAGATTATTATAATCATACTTATTTTCATTGTATACATCATAGTAATTATGTTACTAATAATAATGTTGAACCGTGCCATTCATAATAATCCATCCATCAATCCATTTTCTAACGCTTATTCCCTTTGAAATCGCGGGGGGCGCTGGTGCTGGTGCCTATCTCAGCTACAATCGGGCGGAAGACAAGATTTACACTCACATTCACTCACTAGGGCCAATTTAGTGTTGCCAATCAACTTATCCCCAGGTGCATGTCTTTGGAAGTGGGAGGAAGCCGGAGTATATAATTACTATAGTTTTTTTAATTATATATGGCAGGTTTGGTAATTATTAGTAGTATAATTAGTATTATGATTATAAATATTGTAATCATAATAGTATTGATTATAATAATTCTTAAATACAATATTGTAGGCATCACAATCATTATGATTCTATTATTTTAATCATTGTATTTACCTTTGTAATGATTATTATAATTATCTTCATTATTGTATACATTTGATGTAAATATCTTAATTTCTATATTTTTTTATCAGTATTATCAATCTAAATGCTTCGTAATAGTACTATTAAAATTGTTTTATGATTTTTGTTAGTTAAATAACTATGATAATGATAAAATTATAATAATGATACAAATATTACCTTTGAATTATTGATAAGAATGGCTCTATTGAACCAAAAATCACACCATAATGATCTTTAAGTATGTTTGTTTGATAACTTGTTTTTAGGCCCTTTGACTTCTTTACAGTTTGTTTTTGTGTGCTTTACAAAGTTTTTGAAGGTACTTACTTTCTACGTTGTGCATTCAAGGAGTTAATTCCTGACATGACCACATCCACGGCCATCAGGTGAGTGACATCACAATTTGATAGAACAGATTTCACAAAGCAAAAAAACTTATAACACATGTATACTTCAATTACACAATGAAGCTCATGTGAATTATGGTAGTCTATACATTTTAAAATGTTTGATTTTGTCTAATGTGACACATGCCATAAAAATTTGTATTCATGTGCACCACCATTTAAGAAACTAAATGACATACAGCATAACTGTCGTGTAAAAAAAGTCAACCACGGTAGAGTAATTTAGCATATTTAATGGCCTACTGAAACCCACTACTACCGACCACGCAGTCTGATAGTTTATATATCAATGATGAAATATTAACATCTCAACACATGCCAATACAGCCTTTTTAGTTTACTAAATTGCAATTTTGAATTTCATGAAGTATCCTGTTGAAAACGTTGGTATGATGACGCGTACGCGTGATGTCTCGGATTGTAGCGGACATTTTTTTCCATCCCGATTCAAGCTATAAGTAGTCTGCTTTAATCGCATAATTACACAGTATTCTGGACATCTGTGTTGCTGAATCTTTTGCAATTTGTTCAATTAATAATGGAGAAATCAAAGAAGAAAGATGGAGGTGGGAAGCAGTGTATTGCAGCTGCCTTTAGCAACACAAACACAGCTGGTGTTTCCTTGTTTACATTCCCGAAGGTGAAGCTTTACTATGGAACAGAGCGGTCAAGCAAACATGGTTCCCGACCACATGTCAGCTGGCAGGTATCGGTGAGAAAATTGTGGTAATAAGTCGGTTCTTACCGTAGACATGAGCGGAGCTTGCGTCCTCCTGCAGTTGCAGACTCTCCCGCCGGAGACACTGGCGGTCACCACACCCGTGGCCACATCCCTCCGACTTTCAGGTACCATATAATCTCACTAAAACACTAGTATCACAATAAGAAGCTCAGGGATTTTCCAGAATTATCCTAGTAAATGTGTCTAACATCTGAATTGCTCCCACTGCCCTCGCCGTTTTTTTGTTTTTCTTCCTCTTCTTCTAGTCCTTTTATTTCACTATCCTCATCCACAAATCTTTCATCCTCGCTCAAATTAATGGGGAAATCGTCGCTTTCTCAGTCCGAATCACTCTCGCTGCTGGTGGATATCATTGTAAACAATGTGAGGATGTGAGGAGCTCCACAACTCGTGACGTCACGCGCACATCGTCTGCTAATTCTGGTACAAGCAAGGCCTTTTTATTAGCGACCAAAAGTTGCAAACTTTATCGTCGATGTTCTCTACTAAATCCTTTCAGCAAAAATATGGCAACATCGCGAAATGATCAAGTATGACACATAGAATTGACCTGCTATCCCCGTTTAAATAAGAACATCTCATTTCAGTAGGGCTTTAACGCTAAATTATACTAGTTTGCTCAAAACCTGCTGATGATTTTAATTCTTAAAAATTTTAGAAAGCCAGAATGCCACAAGTGTTTAAAACTGAATTGAATGTATGCAGTGTAAGTGCCGTACAAGTGTAAGAATAAGTTAACCATCGTCAAACATGTATTATGTTTGACTTTTAAGAAAAAATCAACGATAAAAACATTGACATATTGATTATATACTTTGATGACAGGATATATTCTTCATGACCTTTTAACCACATTGTACTTAGCAGCCAGGACTGGACTTGTGTATGGATTCCCTCCAAACTTCAATAGATATCGCGTTTTTCTGCAGTGGTTCAAACAAAAGAAAAAGCAAACTAAGCTTTCGTAGGCGGCACAAAAGTTAAAAGGCAAAATATGCCAAAGCAGTCAAAACTAAAGTCAAAGAATAAGTAAAACCGACTTGTGGAGGCGACGGAAGGCAAAATAGACCTGTGGAGGTAACACAAAAGTCCAAATAAAGAAAACTAGGCGTGTGGAAACTGACAAAGAAGTCAAAGAAAAAGCAACAAAAAAAAAAAAAGAAAACTAGGTTTATGGAGGCAAACATAAGTCCAAGAGAAAGCAAAATAGGCTTGTGGATTCAACACAAAAGTGAAAGAAAAAGCAAAAGAGGCTTGTGAAGGTGACACAAAAGTGAAAGAAAAAGCAAAATATAAAGATAAAGAAAAATTGGTTTGGGAAGGCAACACAAAATTCATAGAAAAAGCAAAAGAGGCTTATCGAGGGGACACAACTGAAAGGAAAAGAATATAAAAAAGAAAAATAGGGTTGTGATGGCAACATAAAAATGAAAGAAAAAGCAAAAGAGGCTCGTGGAGGCGACACAAGTGAAAAAAAATATTAAGATAAAGGATATGTCTGGAGGTGACACAAAATTCAAGAAAAAGACAAATAGATTTGTAGCGTTGACAAAAAGTAAAAGGGGCAAAAAAACAACAAAAAATAAAGAAAAACAAAGAGGCTTGTGGAGGTGAGACAAAATATAAAGAAAAAGCAAACAAGGCTTGTGGAAGTGACCCTTTTGTTGCTCACTGGAGGTCAGAGGTGTTAATGTACTGCTTGTGTGTGTGTGTGTGTGTGTGTGTGTGTGTGTGTGTGTGTGTGTGTGTGTGTGTGTGTGTGTGTGTCAGCGTGGCCTGTCGCAGGCCCATCAAGGGTGCGGCGGGGCGTCCCGTGCGGTACCAAAGAAGGCCAGTCAGTCCCAGGACGGAGGACAGGAAGGAAGTGGAGTGTGACTTGGTTCCCGTTCAGGTCCAGTTTGTGCTGTTTGTGTTCTTGGCTGTGCTGCTCTTTGTTGTCGAAGACCAGTCTCTGAGTCCATTCCTGGTCCTGGTCTACAACCTGGTGACTTCCCTGTGCAACACAGAGTCAAACCTGCAGGAGACTGTACCACTGTTAGGGCAGGACTAAATGTTGACTTACAACGTCAATACATTTTTCTATATTTTTAAAACTTGTTTCAATAAAGATGTTGTGCTTTTGTACCAAGGTGTCCAAAGTGTGGCCCAGGTGCCATTTGCAGCTACCTTTTTAGGACATTTTAAGCATACTATTATGTAATGTGATGTAACAAAAATGTTGAAAACAATAACACAAAGCTGCAATATAAACAGTTTTTTTTAACTTAAAAACTGTCAAGTAGCTCCAACGACGTCACATCAAATATTACATTTGGACTTTTTGGGGAGGAATATTGCATATTTTGTTTGCCGTGAAAATGAAACAGTTTTATTTAACAAAAAGGGCATCAAGCAACAATAACTTATCCACAGATAGATCTCAAGTTGATGCAGTTCATAAGTGTTTAACTTATTCACAGATCTCAAGTTGATGCAGTTCATAAGTGTTAAATAACTTATTCACAGATAGATCTCAAGTTGATGCAGTTCATAAGTGTTAAATAACTTATTCACAGATAGATCTCAAGTTGATGCAGTTCATAAGTGTTAAATTATATTTTGATATAACTTATGTTTAACACTTAAGAGTGGGGGGCTTTTAGGATCCCCAAGATCATTAGTCTATTTAAGCTGTAATTGCTCCAAAACTGATGAACCAAAAGCAATCTTTTGAATTATTTACCAAATTAAGGCTCCAATTACTTAACATTAAATCATTTATTTTGAAAAATGTTACATATTTTATGGTTGTGCCATAAAAAAGGGTTTATTTGGGGGGGTAAATGGCATAATGTGACAATCTGTCATGTTTTATTTACTGCATTTGTTTTCTGTTTGGCGCTCAGAGTATAGTTCCACTTCCTGTCTCCCTGAGTATTCGGTCCCCCTCACCTGTCAGTGACTGTCAGCCTGGGCACACCTGGTTGTAGTTGCCAATCAGGCGCTTATAAATACCTGCCTCGCTCTCATCATTGCTGCTTTACTGTACAACCCTTGTGATGATTCAAATGTTTCATTACAATACTTACCTGCACATCTTGGGGTCATATCTACTGCAGCCATGCCAGTTGGTGACACATAAAAGATGTGAAAATATGTGACTGAAATGTAGGACTGGGAGGTGAAGGAAACATTTTTTTAATTCAAATGTTTTTATTTCGGGGGGGTGTCTGTTTCTTAGTACCTGTATTATATTGTTCCTATCAAAGGAATAAATATAAAACATACAAAAATAACTTCATGGCAATGGTTAGACATGACGTTCCATCCATCCATTTCCTACCACTTGTCCGTTTTTGGGTCACAGGGGTGCTGGAGCTAATCTCAGCTGCCTTCGGGCGGAAGGCGGTGTACACCCTGGACAAGTCACCCCATCACAGGGCCAACACAGATAGACTGACAACATTCACACACTAGGGACCATTTTAGTGTTGCCAATCAACCTATCCCCAGGTGCATGTCTTTGGAGGTGGGAGGAAGCCCACGCAGTAATGGGGACAACATGCAAACTCCACACAGAAAGATCCCGAGCCCTTGATCGAACCCATCAACGTGAAGTTGATGTACAAATATTTAAGCATCGAAAGTTTAAAAAAAGTATTAATTTATGACTTGTTTTTAAGACTGTATGTGTGTATATACATATCTGTATATGTATGTACACATATACAGGTATATGTGTCTATATATATATATATACACACATGTATATATACATATATGGCGACTTGTCCAGGGTGTACGCCGCCTTCCGCCCGATTGTAGCTGAGATAGGCACCAGCGACCCCAAAGGGAATAAGTGGTAGAAAACGGATGGATATATATGTATATATACATATACATATATATTTATATATACATATGTATTTGTATGTATACACATATGTGTATATATACACGTATGTATGTTTTCATAAATATATATACATATATATATACATGTATGGATATGTATATATATATATATATATATATATATATATATATATATATATATATATATATGAAAAATAAAATGGCCCTTCATGCTTTGATTTTCAGTGTGTGGCCTACAGTGTAAAAAGTTTGGACGTCCTGTTCTATCTGTTGCATATGAATTTGTGCAAAATCTAAGCAAGATTTTATTTTGTAATACAAAAAAGTGTTTTTTTTTCGGCGTTGATCAATAAATGCATATAAAAAGATTTATTTTATATTTTATATTCTGTTGAACAAAAATATCGGAACTGGTGCTATTTGAGGAGAAAACCTCGTAAAACAGCTTCTGGATAAACTCGATGTATCAAATGCAAAAAATATGTTATTGGTCAGTGTCCCTAATTTTTCATCATCATAGTCTAGAAATGAACTGTAGGTCACCATGGCAACGGTAAAGTAGCATTTATATAATACACGTGTTGTATTGACTACACTGTGATGACGTATATGTATTTAATCCATCCATCCATCCATTTCCTACCGCTTATTCCCTTTGGGGTTGCGTGGGGCGCTGGTGCCTATCTCAGCTATAAACATTCTATAAATATTTTTTACTAATTTATTTTGTACACATATTACTATAATGCACTGGCTAATAAAAGAAAAACGTTTTACTTTTTTCATTTTAGTCCCTTGTATATAAAGACGTTTACGTTTTTATTTTTTTCACCATCACGTTCTCGCTGATTGGCCGGGGAAGAATCAGGTGGTTTCACAGCGTTTTCCCATGTCGTCCATTTTGCCTCAAACTAACCCAAAATTTAAAAGACATTCAACCATGTCGCACACATTAAACACAAATAACAGAAGACGCGTATTTGACGTAGATTGCTGTTTGTGTCCATAATGGCCTTTTAAGTCAACATTTACTCCACCACCAGTCGTTTCGTGACGTGGACCATAAACCCGGAAGTGTGACGTCAACAATAAACCCGGAAGTGAAACGTCACACGTAAACAGCCACAACAAAGATGGTGTACGTGTCTAACGGTGAGTGGTTCTCGACTACTTTTTAGCTTTTAAATCAATTTTTCCATGTTTATATGTCACCCGATTTTGCTTTCAAATTTATTGTAAAGTGAGTAAAAGTCTAACTTATTAGGTGTGACGCGGTTAGGCAGTTAAGTGTTTGTAGCAGCTAGCTAACGAGTTAGTTACTATATGTGTGTATATTATATATATACCGTATTTCCTTGAATTGCCGCCCGGGCGCTAATTAATTTAAAACCTCTTCTCACTCCTGCACTCACAAAGGCATGCGGTAAAAGTAAGCATGCGCTAGCTACTTTAAAACCTCTTCTCACTCCGGCACTTACCAAAGGTATGCAGTAAAAATTTGAGTGTGATGTAAGCTTGGACCTTAAATCCTACTGAATAGCTCTTAATCTTTCTCTCTTTATGCGATTTCAAATTACCGGTATTGAAATCAGCCTCCACGAGTTTGACCAGGCGGTAATACTAAGCATGCGCTAATCATTTTGGGAAGCGAGTTTGACCCGGCAGTAATTCAAGGCAGGCACATACTATATGCCCTGCGGCAATTCAAGGAAATTCGGTATATGTACAGTTGTGTTCAAAATAATAGCAGTCTCACATCACTAGCAAGATAAAGCACTGTTTTTGTTAGAATGTCAACTTCTACACTGCAAGTTAGTTTCTAAAATATTTAGTAAAGGTATAGAAAACTAACAGACGCAACAGGCATGACGTGTATGCGGCTGATTCTGTGAAACTGAATCATTTACTGAAAGGGGCGTGTTAAAAAAAAAATTGTGCATAGGTCAATTAGTGAGGTCATTGATTATGTGGGGAAAAAAGGTGTTAAACGGGTGGCCTTTATTTAAAAGCCTACTGAAATGAGATGTTCTTATTTAAACGGGGATAGCAGGTCCATTCTATGTGTCATACTTGATCATTTCACGATATTGCCATATTTTTGCTGAAAAGATATAGTAGAGAACATCGACGATAAAGTTCACAACTTTTGATCGCTAATAAAAAAGCCTTGCCTTTACCGGAAGTGGCAGACGATGTGCGCGTGGCGTCATGGGTTGTAGGGCTCCTCACATTGTTTATAATCATAGCCTCCAGCAGCAAGAGCTATTCGGACCGAGAAAGCGACGATTTCCTCATTAATTTGAGCGACGATGAAAGATTCGTGGATGAGGAAAGTTAGAGTGAAGCACTAAAAAAACGAAAAAGCGACGACGGCAGTGGGAGCGTCTCAGATGTAATTAAACACATTTACTAGGATAATTCTGGAAAATCCCTTATCTGCTTATTGTGTTAATAGTGTTTTAGTGAGATTATAAAGTCATACCTGAAAGTTGGAGGGCTGCGGTGAACGGCAGTGTCTCTGAGAGAAGCCAGTGGCGCTAGGAGCCGAGATCACAGCAACGTTTTTGACAGCTGCAGGAGGAAGTCGCATAATCCGCTGAAGTCTCCGGTAAGAACCGACTTAATATCACAATTGGTTGATATGTGGTAGAGAAAAATGTTCGCTTGACTGCTCTGTGTTAAAGCTTCACAACAAACAAAGAAACACCGGCTGTGTTTTGGTTGCTAAAGGCAGCTGCGATCCACCGCTTTCCACCAACAGCATTCTTATTTGACGTCTCCATTATTAATTGAACAAATTGCAAAAGATTCAGCAATACAGATGTCCAAAATACTGTGTAATTATGCGATGAAAAGAGACGACTTTTAGCCGTGAGTGGTACTGGGCTGAAATGTCCGCTCCAACCAATAACGGCAACATAAGCGTCATCATTCCGCAACGTTTTCAACAGGATACCTCGCGGAAAATTTTAAATTGCATTTTAGTAAACTAAACCGGCCGTATTGGCATGTGTTGCGACGTTAAGATTTCATCATTGATATATCAATCAATCAATCAATCAATGTTTACTTATATAGCCCTAAATCACTAGTGTCTCAAAGGGCTGCACAAACCACTACGACATCCTCGGTAGGCCCACATAAGGGCAAGAAAAACTCACACCCAGTGGGACATCGGTGACAATAATGACCAAGTGGGACGTCGGTGACAATGATGACTATGAGAACCTTGGAGAGGAGGAAAGCAATGGATGTCGAGCGGGTCTAACATGATACTGTGAAAGTTCAATCCACAATGGATCAAACACAGTCGCGAGAGTCCAGTCCAAAGCGGATCCAACACAGCAGCGAGTGTCCCGTTCACAGCGGAGCCAGCAGGAAACCATCCCAAGCGGAGGCGGATCAGCAGCGCAGAGATGTCCCCAGCCGATACACAGGCAAGCAGTACATGGCCACCGGATCGGACCGGGCCCCCTCCACAAGGGAGAGTGGGACATAGGAGAAAAAGAAAAGAAACGGCAGATCAACTGGTCTAAAAAGGGAGTCTATTTAAAGGCTAGAGTATACAAATGAGTTTTAAGGTGAGACTTAAATGCTTCTACTGAGGTGGAATCTCAAACTTTTACCGGGAGGGCATTCCAGAGTACTGGAGCCCGAAATGAAAAAGCTCTATAGCCCGCAGACTTTTTTTGGGCTTTGGGAATCACTAATAAGCCGGAGCCCTTTGAAGCAGATTTCTTGCCGGGACATATGGTACAATACAATCGGCAAGATAGGATGGAGCTAGACCGTGTACTATTTTATACGTAAGTAGTAAAACCTTAAAGTCACATCTTAAGTGCACAGGAAGCCAGTGCAGGTGAGCCAGTACAGGCGTAATGTGATCAAACTTTCTTGTTCTTGTCAAAAGTCTAGCAGCCGCATTTTGTACCAACTGTAATCTTTTAATGCTATACATGGGGAGACCCGAAAATAATACGTTACAGTAGTCGAGGCGAGACGTAACAAACGCATGGATAATGATCTCAGCGTCTTTAGTGGACAGAATGGAGCGAATTTTAGCGATATTACGGAGATGAAAGAAGGCCTTTTTAGTAAAGCTTTTAATGTGTGCCTCAAAGGAGAGAGTTGGGTCGAAGATAGTACCCAGATTCTTTACCGTGTCGCCTTGTTTAATTGTTTGGTTGTCAAATGTTAGAGTTGTATTATTAAATATATACTATCAGACTGCGTGGTCGGTAGTAGTGGGTTTCAGTAGGCCTTTAAGGATCAAGGCAACTGACGCTTCCGCGTGGCCTCCTGCCGGTTGGACGTGCCCTAAGCATCTCCCTAGGGAGGTGTTCGGGTGTCATCCTGAGCAGATGCCCGAACCACCTCATCTGGCTCCTCTCCACGTGGAGGAGCAGCGGCTTTAGTTTGAGCTCCTCCCGGATGGCTGAGCTTCTCACCCTATCCTATTCTCACCCGCCACCCGGCGGAGGAAACTCATTTCAGTCGCTTATACCCGTGATCTTGTCCTTTCGGACATAACCCAAAGCTCTTGACCATAGGTGAGGATGGGAACGTAGATCGACCGGTAAATTGAGAGCTTTGCCTTCTGGCTCAGCTCCTTCTTCACCACAACGGATCGGTACAGTGTAGGGCTGGGCGATATATCGTTATACGCAATATATCGTGGGTTTGTTTCTGTGCGATATAGAAAATGACTATATCGTAATATTCGAGTATACGTTACACTTCAGGCTCTTCTCACTCCTTCTTGTGTTTCCTCACAGACAGCAAGCGCACAAACTTACACACGTCACAACTGTCACGCCACACGTCACATACGTGTACGCCCTCGCTCAGCAGAGAGGTAGCAGCGTGGCTAACGTTAGCCGGGATGCTAGCGGACTCCGAGTTGCTGATTCTCATCCCAGTCGAGTGGTACGAGAGAAAGAATGTGCGAATATGGTAACAAATGAAGGAAGAATTAATTCCCAAGAAAAACAGCACGGGGTCCATCGTCTGGCGGTGGTTTGGTTTCCAGCGGGAATATGTCGAATAGACAACTTTAATTTGTCAAGGGTGGAGCACAAGCGTTGCTACCAAAAGTAGCATTACTGCTAATATGTAGGATCATTTGAAAAGTCACCTGCTAATAACTTTAATAAATACAGTTTTGATAAATTGACTTAATTGTGATTTCCTTCTCTGCATGAAAGTTTAAAATGAGCATATATTAATGCAGTATGAACAAGAATGTTTTAATGTAGACACATAGAATCATCATACTGCTGTGATATGCATCAAGTATTCATCCAAGACTAAGGCAAAATACCAAGATATATATCGTATATTGCGATATGGCCTAAAAATATCCCGATATTAAAAAACGGCCATATCGCCCAGCCCTGATACAGCGTCCGCATTACTGAAGACGCCACACCGATCCGCCTGTCCATCTCACGATCCACTCTTCCCTCACTCGTGAACAAGACTCCTAGGTACTTAAACTCCTCCACTTGGGGCAGGGTCTCCACCCTTTTCCAAGTAAAGGAGGTAGGAGGCCATGGGGAAGACCCAGGACACGTTGGGAAGACAATGTCTCCCGGCTGGCCTGGGAACGCCTCGGGATCCCCCGGGAAGAGCTGGACAAAGGTGCTGGGGAGAGGAAAGTTTGGGCTTCCCTGCTTAGGCTGCTGCCCCCGCGACCCGACCTTGGATAAGCGTAAGAAGATGGATGGATGGCAACTGACGCCACATATGCTGCCTGTGCATTTTTCGTTGGAAAAACAGTAAAATGGGTCGTTGAAGACACTGTTCAGAAGAAAAGCGTTCTTTGATTAATAATTTAATAAAAGAGGGGAAAAACTATAAATGAGTGCAGAAAATGATAGGCTGTCCAGCTAAAATGATATCAAATGTAAAATGGCAGCCAAAACCAAAAAGGCGAGGAAGAAAAAGAAAAACGACTATTGGAATGGATGGTAGAATAACCAAAATGGCAAAGGCTAAGCCAATGATCAGCTCCAGGAGGATCAAAGATCTAAGATGGCCCGTGAGTACTGGAACAGTCAGACCATGTCTATGTGAAGTAGGGCTGGGTGATATAGCCTTTTATTAATATCTTGATATTTTCAGGCCATGTCACGATACACTGTCTATATCTCGATATTTTGCCTTAGCCTTGAATGAACACGTGATGCATATAATCACAGCAGTATGATGATTCTATGGGTCTACATTAAAACATTCTTGTTCATACTGCATTAATATATGCTCATTTTAAACTTTCATGCAGAGAGGGAAATCACAACTAAGTCAATTTACCAAAAGTGTATTTATTAAACAGTTATTAAGCAGTGGCACAAACATTGATGTCATTTCCAAAACATGAGTGCATGATGTCACTAAGATGACATATCAAAACAACACTAAATTAAAGTGCACTTTTTGTGCAGAACGCCACTACAATATTTAAAAACAAATAAAGTGCACTTTTGTGCATGATGTCACACAAGATATTTCAATAACTGTCAAATAAAAATGAACTGCATAATAGGTTCCTGCGGACGTTATCTCCTTCTGTTGACTTTTTTTTTTTCATCCGGTGTTGATGTGGAAATGGTTGCTTCGGCATTTTGTTGGTGTGGCACCAAACGGATATGTTGATATGCAGAGTTTCAAGCACTCCTCATTCTCTTGCAGGTAACTTTGCAAATGATGCTACATTAGCAGTGGTGCTGCTTTTTGTAGCAATGCTTTTGCCGCATAAATGTTGAACATATTCCCGCTTGATGGATCCCATGCGTTTTTTCTTGGTAATTAATTCTTCCTCCATTTGTTACCAGATTTGCACCTTTTCTCTCTCGTACTACCACTTGCACCTCACCGTTAACATCACAGCTAACATTACCATGTCGCTACCACTGTTCCGCGGGAGCGTGTGTAAGAAGGTGCGCTTGGTTTACGTCTCTGTTAGAAAGAGAGACAAGAAAGAGTGAGAAGAGCCTGTAGTGTAATGCCCGCAGCTAAAAGCAACTGCATGAGAACGTATACTTGAATATTGCACTGAGTCAAACCCGCGATATATCTAGTATATCGATATATCGCCCAGCCCTAATGTGAAGCCAAGCTACCAGCAAGAAGCCCCCGCAAAGTTCCATTGTTAAAAAAAAAAAGACGTGTGCTTAAGCGGTTACAATTTGCCAAAGAACAAATTTACTGGCCTAAAAAGAAATGGCGTAATATTGGGGGACTAATGACAGTAAGATTGTTCTTTTTGGGTCTAAGGGCCACAGACAGTTGGTCAGACGTCCTGCAAACACTGAATTCAAGCCCCAGTACACAGTGAAGACGGTGAAGCGTGTTTGTGCGAGCATCATGATATGGGGATGTTTCTCGCATTATGGTGTTGGTCCTATTTATCGCATACCAGGGATTATGGATCAGTTTGAGTACATCAGAATACTGGAAGAAGTCATGTTGCCATATGAATAAGAGGAAATGCCCTTGAAATGGGTATTTCAACAAGACAAAGACCCCAAACACACCAGCAAGTAAGCAAAATCATGGTTCCAGACTAACAGAATTCAAGTAATGGAGTGACCAGCACATCTTAATCCCATTGAAAACTTGTGGGCTGGCATAAAAAATGCTGTTCATGAGGCAAAACCAAAAAACAGAGGAATTGTGGAACCTATTATAATTGTCCTGGGCTGCAATACCTGTTGACGGGTGCCAGAAGGTGGTCGACTCCATATGCCACAGATGTGAAGCAGTTATCCAAAAACGTGGTTATGCAAATAAATTATAGTCATTAATCCTAAGGAAAGTTGAATCTGCAAGCCTTTCTTAATTTATACAGTACATTTGAGTTTTGTAAAGAAAGATGTCAACACTGCTATTTTGTGTTTTATATTTATTAACTTTCTGTAAAGTATTGTCAAATTAAATTACTTTTTTCCAATTGTCTGGCTTTGAAAACGAATGTGCAGTGTCCCCAATGCATTTGTCTTCATTAAAAAACAATTTATTTGAATAATTTTGAGGTTTACTCACCTTTTAAATACACTGCTATTATTATGAACATAACTGTATATGTATAATATGTATGTATAAATGTAGATACTCTGTGTATTCGATGTGCCCATGCTCCATAATTCATGTGTATTGCTACTGTGCATTTATTTCAAGATGGTAGTCTATGTGTTTATTTAATGATGTTGACTATATCCTTCCTGTCTACCAGGCCAGGTCCTGGACAGCAGGAGCAGGTCACCATGGCGACTGTCCCTACTGGTCGACCTGTTTTGGGGAGCTGTGGAGTTTTTTGGCCTGTTGTAAGTCAACCCATTGTGAATACTAACAATATGTTCAGCATTTGTCATCAACCCTATTTGTCACTTAAGGAACCAGCTGGCATTGTAATGGAGTAGCTAAACTGGATTTATTATCAATCAATCAAAGTTTATTTACATAGCCCTAAGTCGCGAGTGTCTCAAAGGGCTGCACGAGCCACAACGACAACCTCTGCTCAGATCCCACGTCAGGGCAAGAAAAAAGTCAACCCAATGGGATACAATGAGAAACCTTGGAGGGGACTGCAGATGTTGAGACCCCCGCCCCCTGGACGATCAATGCAATGGACGTCGAGTGGATCTAGTTAATAGTGTGAGAGTCCAGTCCATGGTGGGGCAAGCGGGGGATAATTTTGAGTAGAGACAAGACAGCAGCACAGAGACGTCATCAACCGATGCACAGATGAGTGGTCCACTCGGGTCCCGACTTTGGACAGCTAGCGAGTCATCTGAGTTCACCTAATCTGTGCCCTGTGCCCATACTTGCCAACCTTGAGACCTCAGAATTAGGGACATATTCAAAAGGTCCCCTGTGGGGAGGGGGGGATAGGGGTTTATAGGGGTGTGTATATATATATATATATATATATATATATATATATATATATATATATATATATACACACACACACTAGAGATGCGCGGTTTGCGGTCTCATCCGCGGATAACCGCGGGTCGGGCAGGTGACCTGACCTGACGAAAAAATAGATTTTAATTAGATTCGGGCGGGTGGAGGTTGAATCATCCGGAATATTTGATATACATGGTTCAGGGATCGGTATCCTTTGCAATTCAAAGAGCCATTTAAGACCCGTGTCACAAAGCGAAGAAGTCAATAGAAGACGCTAATATTCTCTAGGATGACTACCGGCAGTCACCCAGATAAGTATTAGGGGGTGCTATGAAGTCATTGACTTTGTCGCCCTCTACAGCATGTACAATCTGCTTGTCAGTCCAGCAACATGTTGTGTGTGGCTTCCGCAGCAACACGCCCATGACTGCAAGGCATACTGGGTGACACAGAGTACACTAATGGTTGTGATATAAAAGATTTTAACACTCTTAGTAATATGCACCACGCTGTGAAGCCACACCAAACAAGATTGACAAACACATTTCGGGAGGACATCCTCCCAGTAACACAACATAAACGCAACACAACAAATACCCAGAATCCTTTGTATCCATGAGACTTCCTGACTATTTTATACACCCCGCTAGCAGCAAACTCCGCCACCCTCCCACCCCACCCCTTGCGTCCGTAAGGTGGGCGGGGTTGGGGGCGCGGGGGTGTAAAATATATGCAGGACACGTCCCGGATACAAAGTATTCTGGGTATTTGTTGTGTTGCGTTTATGTTGTGTTACTGTGAGGATGTTCTCCCGAAATGTGTTTGTCAATCTAGCGTGGCGCATATTAGTAAGTTTTAAAGTTGTTTATATCACAACCATCAGTGTACTCTGTGTCACCCAGTATGCCTTTCAATCTTGTACGTGTGATTGCGGAAGCTGTACACAACATGTTGCCAGACTAACGATGTACATGTTGTTGAAGGTGTCAAAGGCAATGGCTTCACAGCACGCCCATATCCTTGTCATCAGGATGAATGCCAATTGGATAATCGCGAGAACTTTAGCGGCTCCAATTGTCTTTGTTACTCTGTGAAGCGGGTTTAGACAGCTCTGTGAGTGGTAAAGGTGGCAACCTCTGATGTATTTCAGTGGGCGGGTGGCGGGCGGATGCGTTTTTGATAAAATGTTGGTTCGGTTGGACGGCGGGTGGATGACGACTTTGGTGACGCGGTTGCGGATGATATAATTGCCTTTCCGCGCATCTCTAATACATACATATACAGTATATTGTTGTATTACAGATTATATATATATATATATATATATATATATATATATATATATATATATATATATATATATATATATATATATATATATATATAAATATATATACTGTATATATATAATCTGTAATTCAACCCTATACACTCACCTTTCACTATTTGAGTAGCCTTAGATCTGCCATTTGCGTAGTGGCGAGCGATCTCTGAATCCCGGAACATATCCTTCACGGATTTGTTAAAAACATCCGTAAATGAGAACGGGATGTTGCTTGTAGCTATCAGCACAGCCATCTTTGTCTCGGCATACGTTACACCCTCGGGTCTCCATTCAGCAAGGTGGCCCTGGGCTTTGACCAGCCTTGTGCTTCTCTGACCGTTCATGAGTGACAATATCCATTTGGCCACCGTGTTTAATGGAGAAGTCTGATCTACAAAATTTGCAGGCAGCATACCCCTTCTTCTTCGAGCTGTCCTGGATGAACTGAAAATCTTTTTTCCAATTTTGGAACTTGGAAGCGTACTTCTTCTTACTCGTCATCGCCATGTCTCTTCATCCTTCTCGTCTTCTTCGTTTTCTGTTCTGATTGCCGCGCTTGACTTCGAGGTGTGACCGTTATTATTGTCCGACTGGAAACGGCGCCCAGTGAAGGATGGTGTAGCTATATTGTTGTCCAGGTGGAAATCGGTAGAAATTTATGAGAATTGTTTCCCCGGGAGATTTTTGGGAAGGGCACTGAAATTTGGGAGATTTTTGGGAAGGGCACTGAAATTTGGGACTGTCTCGGGAAAATCGGGAGGGGCAAGAGATGGCAGATCAACTGGTCTAAAAGGGGGGGTCTATTTAACGCTAGAGTGTACAAAGGAGTTTTAAGATGCTTCTACTGAGGTTAAAATGTTTAAAATATCTTTGGTGCTTTTTTTTTTGTCCCCTTTCAGTTTTAAAACAATAATCCACCCGGACCTGTCTAGAAACGGCAATAACGGAGCCTTGTCAGGGTTTTCTGATGGCAGAGGGTAAGTTCTATGATTGATTTATCTTTATGTGGTTTTGAGTAAGTGTTTCTTGACAGGAAGTAATAATTAAAAAGTATTTAAAGTAATTATATTATCTGTGCGATAATTAAGGCCTTAAATTACATTAAATACAATGTCCAGAGGCGTTTAAAAAATCATACAATTGCATTCGGCAGCAAGAAAGACTACAAAACAAAACCCCTGGCCCAGTTTTTCCAATTATAAAAACACCCCCACAAATTTGATATGTTCAGTACATGAAGTATAGAGGCATTAAAAAAAATCATACAATTGCAATCGGCAACAAAAAAGACAACAAAACAAAAGGCCCAGTATTTCCAGTTGGAAAAAATCCCTGCAAGTTTAAGATATTCATTAAACGATGCCCAGAGGCGTTTAAAACTTTTTTTTTTTAAATCGTACAATTTGCTATCGGCAGCAAAAAAGACAACAAAACAGTTTTTTGAATTGGAAAAAAGCCCCTGCAAATGTAATATGTTCAATACACGATGTACAAAGGCGTTAAAAATATTCATATTATTGTAACCGGCCCAGTTTTTCCACTTGGAAAGAAACCCTGCAAATGTAAGATTTGTTCAATATTTAATTTTTACAGTAAGTGATGTAACAGTTTTTCTACAGGTAAATAAGAAGCATTGAACATAATTAAATAGATTAAATAGATTTTGGGAAAATTAAGGCATTAAATGGCAAATCCTCTTAAAGCCCAAGCTGTTTGTTTACATGTTTTTTATTTTTATTTCTCTTTGCTATTTGGGCTTATTGGACCCTAATTAGGATAAAACCTAAGAATCATCTTTTGATATGATGTACTAAGTCCATAAGTTGTAACAAACGCACCCAAGTTCCCCGGGTGTCTCTGTCACTACGCAAATTAAGGAGTCACTGGTGGGACTTGATATTCAGCTGGGAATGATTAATACAGTTAATAACCACAAAACATGTACAACAATTGGTCACAACACCACTAGGCTATATTTAATATATCCCAAATTAATCCCGCAAAGCAAACACCACCCCTTTCCCTGATATATAACCCGCAAATATAAATCAAACGCCTGCACAACACACACAATCCCACAGCCCAAAGTACCGTTCACCTCCCCAAAGTTTATACTACACAAAATATTCCCCCAAAGTCCCCAAAGTTACGTACGAGACGTGCACAGCAGCACGCACGTACGGGCAGCAAACAATTGTTCGGAAGCCACAGCTGTGTACTCACGGCACCGCGTCTGTGCGTCACACTCAAAAGTCCTCCTGGTAAGAGTCTGTGGGGTCCAGGTTCTCCACAGGCCAATGGAAAGACAGAAAAATGGTCAAAAATGAGGGTACTTCCATAAAGTGGCTCCGTGGTCAAAACGCTGTGACTGACAGGTGTTCCAGAGGGTGTGTCATCAGCTTCCGCTCCCACTTCTGCCTCCGCTTCTGCCCGGTCTGATAGGACCGGGTGCCTTTTCTATCCCCACATTCATTTACGTATACTTTTTTTAATATTTACATGATTTAATACGCCTGCAACAGTTTCATAATAATTACATGGATGACATAATATGTATATATAATTACTTTCCCAGCTGAGCACAAGTTAATTCTGACTGGAATATTTATTATATATATATATATATATATAGATGGATGTCTATGGCCATTACAAAGTACACAAACATGCACTTCATGTTTAGTGACAAGCTAATTCTTATTTTTACACTTTTTTCCCAAAATTCCATTGTATGTTATACTCCTCTGACACCACCAGATAGCCGAATAAGTGTCCACATAAGTGGCCATAGGACCACAATTCAGTAGTGTACACAATTTTGGAAATAAGAGCATGTGGTCACTAAGCCTTTAGAGTTTTAATACAATGTCTGGAGGTGTTAAAAAAAATTATACAGTTGCAATTAATTGGCAGCAAAACAGACAACAAAACAAAACACCTGGCCCAGTTTTTCCAATTAGAAAAAAAACATGCAAATTTGAGATGTTTAGTATATAACTTCTAGATGCATTAAAAAAATTCATACAATTGTAATCAGCAACAAAAAAGACAACTAAACACCCGGCGCCATTTTTCTAATTGGCGGAAAATAACCCTGTAAGTTTAAGATGTTCAATATACGATGACCAAAGGCATTAAAAAAAATCATAAGATTGCAATCGGCAGCATAAAACACAACAAAACAAAACACCCAGCTTAGTTTTTCTAATTGGAAAAAAACCCTGCAACTAATATGTTCAATATACGGTATCCAAAGGCGTTAAAATATTCATACAATTGCAATCGGCAACAAAAAAAGACAACACAACCAAACACTTTTTCCGTCTGGAAAAAGCCCCTGGAAGTTTACGTTGTTCAATATTTATGTACAATTTCCGCTAACAGAGACGGAGAGATTTTATTTTCATGTGGTTGACAATACGTTTATTTTTTTTTTACAGTAAATAATGTAACGTTTTTTTTTCCACAGGTCACTAAATAGCACTAAGTAATTAAATTGATGATTTTGGGAAACGTGAAATTGCATTAAATACAATGTCCAGAGCTGTTAAGAAATCATATAATTGCAATTGGCAGCAAAAAAGACAACAAAATAAAAACACCTGAAAAAAAAATGCACTTTAAGATGTTCAATATTTACTTAAGTGCAATTTTGACAAATAAAGATTGAGAGTCTATTTTATTTGTATGCTTGTTGACTTATTTAGAACAATGAAGTTCTTGACTTTGAGGTGGTATTGCTCGGTTAGTAGAGTGGCCGTGCCAGCAGCTAGAGGGTTCCAGGTTCGATCCCCGCTTCCACCATCCTAGTCCCTTCCGTTGTGTCCCTGGGCAAGACACTTTACTCACCTGCTCCCAGTGTCACCCACACTGGTTTAAATGTAACTCAGATATTGGGTTTCACTATGTAAAAGCGCTTGGAGTCACTATAGAAAAGCGCTATATAAATATAATTCACTTCACCTTCCAATTACAAAGGTTAAAAATACTAAAGTATTGCAAAATGTGTTTATTACTTCTGAAAGGGTTACTTGCATTGTTGTTGTTCTATATTATGCTTACATTTGTGCTTAATTTGGCCAAAGTTAATGGAAACTTTTCAACATTAAAATGCTTACATATTTTTCCTGTGCAGATCTTGATTTCTTGTGCTGTACTGTAATGAAACTTGTTATTAAGTCAGTGCCTGACAAAAAGATAATTAAGAAGCACAGTATTAAATTAAATTGTTGTTTTAATTCACCTGCTTTGGGATTTCATCTGTGAAAAGTGCTTCTTAAATAACATTTACTCACCTACTATTGATTATAGTCAAGGTTTTAAGTATGCTTTTTACCATTTTTAGTGGCCATTGAAGTGTAAAGAATTGAGCCTCTGTATAACAACAGTGTACTTCCCCATCTAGACGTTGATATAAGTGTAAAAAGAAGTTAGCCACTTAACAGTAGAACATGAAGTATGAAAGTTAAATTGTCTTAATTACGAAAGCTTTTTTCGACACGGAACTTTTTTTTTTGCGTTTGAATTTTGTGAAGTGATTTTTTTTTCAGTTTTAAAATTCAGTGTAAAAAAATCAGTGTATAAATTCAGTGTAAAAAAAATAAATCTATGAACTTTTTTACATTTAATTTTATTTCAATGAAATTTTCAACATAATTTGTTGTAAAATAAAATCAGTTCACGAAATTTAAACGCGTAAAATTGAGTTTTGTAAACTCATTGTCAAAACTCCGCTCACACGGCAGGATCATTTTGGTTTTAGAGAGAAGCTCCAATTTTCACGGTTTTATGGTTATTGCATTTTCCCGTCCTGCACCCTTCTGTTGTATGGAAGTTAATTTGTGTCTTAATTACGCACGCTTTTTTTTTTTACACTGAATTTATGTTACTGATTTTTTTGCGTTTGAAATTTGTGAATATAATTTTTTTCAGTGTTTTTAATGTCAGTGTAAAAAAAAAAATCAGTGTATAGTAAACTCAGCGTAAAAAAAAATTTCAGTGCTGAAAATTTCAGTGAATTATTTTTACAAAGAATTTTTCAGTGCTGAAAAAAATCTGTGCATTTTTTTTCAATGCAAAATTTGATGTAAAAAAAAAATCAGTTCACAAAATTCAAACGCAAAAAGTTCAGTTTTGTAAACTAATGGTCAAAACTCCGCTCACACGGCAGGATCATTTTTGTTTTACAGAGAAGCTCCAATTTTCACGGTTCTATGGTTGTCATCGCATTTTCCTGTTCGGCACTCTTCTGTTGTATGGAAGTTAATTTGTGTCTTAATTATGAAAGCTTTTTTTTTTTTAAAAACTTAATTTTTTTTCAATGTTTTAAATATCAGTGTAAAAAAAAAAATTGTATAATAAATTCAGCGTAAATAAAATTACACTGAATTTTTCAGTGCTGAACAAGAAAATCTGTGAATACTTTTTCAATGCATAATTCAAACAAAATTCAAACACGAAAAATTCAGTTTCGTAAACTCAGTGTCAAAACTCGGCAGGATGAAACAATATTACAGAGAAGCTCCAATGTTCACGGTTCTGTTTATCGTTGCATTACCTGTTCGGCACCTTCTGAAACAAAACTGCTCCAAATCAATCAATGTCATTCTCTGCTGCAGCCCTCCGGGTCCCCCTGGTGGTCGAAAGCGCATGGGAAGAATCAACTTTGGCGGTGGACCCAGTCCTCCACCGATGGGCGGAGGAGGATGAGGAAGGTGAGGTTACAACAACACAGGCACGCACATAATGCTGGTTTGATTGACACTTTCAGACTGTAGTTTATTTAGTTAAAACATTTTTATTTAAAACAAATATATATATTTAAAGACTCAAGGGTGTATGTTGTAGGCGATTAGAACATTTTAACTTTTTTTTTTACATTAGGATTTTTTTGCTCTTTTTTTTCTTTCTTTAAGAATATAATAATAATAATAATATGGCAATAATGTAAGTGTGTCAAAAATTCTGCCTGTACAAAAATATTGTCAGTTGTAAATCCAACGGTGTTTGCTTTTGGTATTTTTCTAAATAATTAATTCTTAAGTTAGTATTATTTTTAATTTCCGAACGAACCAAACTTTGTCTATATTTTTATTTTATCTAGTACTAAGTGAAAAGTAAAAGTGTGCAGCGGCCATTTTGCTATATATTATTTTATTAAAAAAATAAAATATATATTTAAAAAACAAAATCTTGTGTTATAGGTGACACATTTATGTAAGTATATCATTTTATTTAAATTAGAACATTTTTAGATTTGTCTCATTACATTCCAATTTTTTTCTTACATTTTTACTGTTGTTTTCCCCTTGTAATAATATAATAATAATGAGAATAGTAAGATTATGTAAGTAAATAATAACCTTGTGTGTCAGAAACTCGGCCTGCGCAAAAATGTTTTAGTTGCATTTTTAACAGTGTTTGATTTTGTTTGTCGCATATATATATATATATATATATATATATATATATATATATATATATATATATATATATACATATATATATATACACACAAACCCCGTTTCCATATGAGTTGGGAAATTGAGTTGGATGTAAATATAAACGGAATACAATGATTTGCAAATCCTTTTCAACCCATATTCAGTAGAATGCACTATAAAGACAATACATTTGATTTTCAACCTCAAACTTTATTTCTTTTTGCAAATAATAATTAACTTAGAATTTCATGGCTGCAACATGTGCCAAAGTAGTTGGGAAAGGGCATGTTCACCACTGTGTTACATCACCTTTTCTTTTAACAACACTCAATATACGTTTGGGATCTGAGGAAACTAATTGTTGAAGCTTTGAAAGTGGAATTCTTTCCCATTCCTGCTTGATGACAGCTTAAGTTGTTCAACAGTCCGGGGTCTTGTTGTCGTATTTTACGCTTCATAATGCGCCACACATTTTTGATGGGAGACAAGTCTGGACTGCAGGCGTTCCAGGAAAGTACCCGCACTCTTTTACTACGAAGCCACGCTGTTGTAACACGTGGCTTGGCATTGTTTTGCTGAAATAAGCAGGGGCGTCCATGATAACAGATTTAGGAGCAACTTATGTTGCTCCAAAATCTGTATTGACCTTTCAGTATTAATGGTGCCTTCACAGATGTGTAAGTTACCCATGCCTTGGGCACTAATGCACCCCCATACCATCACAGATGCTGGCTTTTGAACTTTGTGCCTATAACAATCTGGATGGTTATTTTCCTCTTTGTTCCGGAGGACACCACTTCCACAGTTTCCAAATATAATTTGAAATGTGGACTCCTCAGACCACAGAACACTTTTCCACTTTGCATCAGTCCATCTTAGATGAGCTCGGGCCCAGCCAAGCCGGCGGCGTTTCTGGGAGATGTTGATAAACGGCTTTCACTTAGCATAGTAGAGTTTTAACTTGCACTTACAGATATAGCAACCAACTGTAGTTACATGAAGTGTTCCTGAGTTTTTTTTAAGTGAGCCCATGTGGTGATATCCTTTACACACTGTCTTTGGTTTTTGATGCAGTACCGCCTGAGGGATCAAAGGTCTGTAATATCATCACATACGTGCAGTGATTTCTCCAGATTCTCTGAACCTTTTCATGATTTTACAGACCGTAGATGGTAAAATCCCTAAATTCCTGGCAACAGCTCGTTGAAAAGTGTTGTTCTAAAACTGTTCAACAATTTGCTTACAAAGTGGTGACCATCACCCCATCCTTGTTTGTGAATTACTTAGCATTTCATGGAAGCTGCTTTTATACCAAATCATGGCACCCACCTGTTCCCAATTAGACTGCACACCTGTGGGATGTTCCATATAAGTTTTTGATGAGCATTCCTCAACTTTATCAGTATTTGTTGCCACCTTTCCCAACCTCTTTGTCACGTGTTGCTGGCATCAAATTCTAAAGTTAATGATTATTTGCAAAAACTATTTTTTTATCAGTTTGAACATCAAATATGTTGTCTTTGTAGCATATTCAACTGAATATGGGATGAAAATGATTTGCAAATCATTTTATTCTGTTTATATTTACATCTAATACAATTTCCCAACTCTTATGGAAATAGGGTTTGCAGATAGATGTATGAAATATGTATGTGTATATATTATATATATATATGTATATATATATATATATATATATATATATATATATATATATATATATACACACACACACACAAAACCTTGTCAGCTTTGTGTTGTATTTGAAAATTTCAGATTTTTTTCATTAGTTTCCTGATTATTTTTGCTTTTTCTTACATTTTTACTGTTTTTTTTATCCCCAACAATATGCTGTGGGCCAACAAATCTCAGTCTGCGGGCCACACATGGCCCCTGTGTCGCACGTTGAACATCACAGTTCAAACTCAAAATGAATAATCCTGATAAACATCTTATTACAAAATGAGAGAACTCGTTATGCGGAACATAAATGACCAAACTATTTATGACAACTTCATTTATGGTTTGTTTATTTAATCATTACTTATATATTTATTCACTGTGGTTGTGGATTGAGTACAAACAAAAGTGTTACAAATGATGCAAAAAGGGGTAGGATTTGATCAATTCTGCTTCCTCCGGCTCCTTTTCAGACATGCTGGAAGTATGTGTGATGTACGCATGTTCCAAGTGAATGATCTTTTTCAAACTGCAGGTGTTGTGTTCTGTAAATGTGAATGTTGTCCTGCAGGTAAAGGCCTGCACCAGTAAGCGTGTAGGCGTGGGCGGACACCAGACTGAAGCCCTTCTTCTCCAGCTGCTACTGTTCAGCAGTTTCTTGACGCCTTTCTGGGAATTCCTAAGTAGAAGGAACCAGAACGGCCGATTCAGCAGCTCCTTTTTTTTTTTTTTCCCTTGTTTGACTCTTCTGAAGCTGTTTAGATTGCATACATGATATTGACTCTTTTGTTGCCCTCTAGTGGATTATTAGTGAGATGCAGAATGAAACTCCACTTGGTTTGAATAAATATATTTAAAAAAAATTGTGAGTTACTTTTAACAACAAAATTAATAAACAGTCGACACTCGCTACTTAATATTCCAAATCATTTGACATGTTTTTGCCATCAATTAAAGCATAAAATGGGCTTGTCACAAATTCAAGGAATGGCTGTTGAACAGCACATCACACAAGTAAAAGTATTTTCACAGTTTAGTACTTGTTTAAAAATAATAGTATATGCCATGTCTTATTTCCTATCATGCCTACTACTCTGTGAGCCCTCTAACACAGTGGTGCGCGTACCCCTGGGGGTACTTGAAGGTGCGCCAAGGGGTACGTGGGATTTTTTTTTAAATATTCTAAAAATAATTCAAAAATCCTTAATAAATATATTTATTGAATAATACTTCAACAAAATATGAACTGTGAAAAAAATACAACAATGCAATATTCAGTGTTCACAGCTCGATTTTTTGTGGACATGTTCCATAAATATTGATGTTAAACATTTATTTTTTTGTGAAGAAATGTTTAGAATTAAGTTCATGAATCCAGATGGATCACTTTAAGTTGATGATTACTTCTATGTGTAGAAATCTTTATTTATAATTGAGTAACTTGTTTATTTTTCAACAAGTTTTTAGTTATTTTGATATCTTTTTTTACAAATAGTTCAAGAAAGACCACCACAAATGAGCAATATTTTGCACTGTTATACAATTTAATAAATCAGAAACTGATGACATAGTGCTGTATTTTATTTCTTTATCACTTTTTTCAACCAAAAATGCTTTACTCTGATTAGGGGGTACTTGAACTAAAAAAAATGTTCACAGGGGGTACATCACTGCTCTAGAATTCGAGCCTGGAACCAATTAACCTTTTGCAAAAAAACAAAAAAAAAATACATATATATATATAGAGAGAGAGAGAGAGATTCACTTAAGTGCAGAAAGTAACATGTATATCTTAAGGGGTAGGCCTCCTTTAAGGAAATTGCATTATTATAAAAATATAATAAAATATATAGATTTTTTTTTTTAATTAATTGATGGTAATGCATTTTCTTTGAAGATATATGCATGTATGCAGTATAGCTTGGTTGGTAGAGTGGTCGTGCCAGCAACTTGAGGGTTGCAGGTTCGATCCCTCATTCCGCCATCCTAGTCACTGCCGTTGTGTCCTTGGGCAAGACACTTTACCCACCTGCTCCCAGTGCCACCCACACTGGTTTAAAAATGTAACTTAGATATTGGGATTCACTATGTAAAGCGCTTTGAGTCACTAGAGAAAAGTGCTCTATAAATATAATTCACTTCACTTCCTTAAGATATGCCTGTTACTCTGCACTTAAGTGAATAAATATCAATGACCACTGAAGGTCCACATTTTTATATACAATCCTTTTATTTATGTTCCACATCATTGTTGTTGTGTGTGTCGTGTGTGTTCACCAGACAAAATTGTGTGTTTGTTCACCAGACAAAAGTGTGTGTGTTCACCAGACAAAAGTGTGTGTGTTCACCAGACAAAAGTGTGTGTGTTCACCATACAGAAATGTGTGTTCGTCAGACAAAAGTTTGTGTTCACCAGACAAAAATGTGTGTGTTCACCAGACAAAATTGTGTGTGTTCACCAGACAAAATTGTGTGTTCACCAGACAAAAATGTAGGTGTTAACCAGACAAAAATGTGTGTGTTCACTAGACAAAAATGTGTGTGTTCACCAGAAAAAAGTGTGTTCACCATACAGAAATGTGTGTTCACCAGACAAAAATGTGTGTGTTCACTAGACAAAAATGTGTATGTTCACCAGACAAAAGTGTGTGTGTTCACCAGACAAAATTGTGTGTGTTCACCAGACAAAATTGTGTGTGTTCACCAGACAAAAGTGTGTTCACCATACAGAAATGTGTGTTCACCAGACAAAAATGTGTATGTTCACCAGACAAAAGTGTGTGTGTTCACCAGACAAAATTGTGTGTGTTCACCAGACAAAATTGTGTGTGTTCACCAGACAAAAGTGTGTGTGTTCACCAGACAAAAGTGTGTGTGTTCACCAGACAAAATTATGTGTTCACCAGACAAAAATGTAGGTGTTCACCAGGCAAAAGTATGTGTTCACCAGACAAAAGTGTGTGTTCACCAGACAAAAATGTGTGTGTTCACCAGACAAAAGTGTGTGTGTTCACCAGACAAAAATGTAGGTGTTCACCAGACAAAAGTGTGTGTGTTCACCAGACAAAAATGTAGGTGTTCACCAGACAAAAGTGTGTGTTCACCAGACAAAAGTGTGTGTTCACCAGACAAAAGTGTGTGTTCACCAGACAAAAGTGTGTGTGTTCACCAGACAAAAATGTAGGTGTTCACCAGACAAAAATGTAGGTGTTCACCAGACAAAAGTGTGTGTGTTCACCAGACAAAAGTGTGTGTGTTCACCAGACAAAAGTGTGTGTTCACCAGACAAAAGCGTGTGTGTTCACCAGACAAAAGTGTGTGTGTTCACCAGACAAAAGCCGCTCGCTCGCGGAGCATTCGAACGCCGAAGCGCTGCCATTCGCGTTGGTGGATCCATATTTCCTGCGTGGTGTCCAGACACGCCAGCACCGCGCCGCCCTTCCACGCTATCAGACGGGGGTCCAGATCCTGAATGGACGACAATGAGCGACATTTCCCAGGGAAAAAAAAAACAAACTACTTTCACACCAAATTAGAGGTCCTGGGAGCAGGTTTGTGTTTCTGCCTTTTCTTTGACGCACTGCCATCAGAAGTGTCTCCCATAAACACACAAGGTGGGGCTTTTCTTCGCTTTTAGCCAAGGGTGACCATGCTGGACTATAGGCTGCTAGCAGCTACACAACAGCTAAGCACACAATAGCACACAAGCTAGACGTCGGTTCACATTTGAAGCCATAAGGTACCTAGGAAACAATACCGGTACTCAATGGTAACAATTTTTGGTACTTTAGTGTGTGTTAATTAATATTAATTGTTGTATTTTTTATGTAACATGTAAAACTAAGCTGAATATGATATCTAGCTTTTTTTTTATTATTACATTTAAGTCATATTTAGTCTGATATCGGAAGTAGCTTTTTACCCATGAAGTTGAATGTGTTTTGTTGCGCCCTACAAAGTGTTTATACTGTAAGTAGTGTGCTAATTACACACCACATTCATCGTTGTCGTGGTTTTCAGGACTGAATTTGGACGGTGTTGAAATCGCCATGGAAAATGGCTAATGCTAATCGTAGCCTGTCAATTAGCATCGCTTTAACTTCGAGCGTACTTGCTTTAAACATAAATTCACTTTCTCTTTATTAACAAACTAAAACAGCTGGTGTATGCGATGTTTTGTTACCGCAAACACACGCACAGAAGTCCCTTTGGTGCCCTCACAAAGGATCAGAAATCACCCAAATCCCTAACTTTTACCGACATATTGCTACAATAATACACGTTTAAAAAGTAAAATCCACTTGGAGTGCATTAATATCGGAAACGGAGAAGACAGAAGGTCTAGGGGCCGGTGTGTGTGTGTGTGTTTTTGGAAGAGGCCCCGCTTTAACGACAGGTCGTCTTCTCCCCCGCTGTGAAATAAGTCCGCTTTGGCATCGTTTTCCATGAAAGTTGCTTTGTTACGAAGCTACTCAGCTTTTTCAATGTGAGCAAGCACAAAATGGCTGCCAGCGGGACACAAAAGGAATCAACGACGCGTTGGCACAAAGGGCAATATTTGGCGCTATGTAAAACTCTGTAAACCGGAAAGTGTGAACCCCGCACACACACACACACGCACGCACGCACGCACGCACACACACACACACACACACACACACACACAAGTCCCTTTGGTGCCCTCACACACGATCAGAAATCACCCAAATCCTTAACTTTAACCGACATATTGCTGCAATAATACACATTATTAAAAGTTAAATCCATGCATCAATGCATTAATATCGGCAAAGGAGAAGACAGAAGGGCGAGGGGTCATGTTTGTGTGTGTGTGTGTTTTTTTGGAAGCGGCCCCGCTTTAACGACAGGCCGTCTTCTCCCCCGCTGTGAAATAAGTCCACTTTGGCATTGTTTTCCGTGAATGTTGCTGTGGTACGAAGCTACTCAACGTCTTAAATGTGAGAAAGCACAACGGGACACAAAATGGCTGCCAGCAGCACACAAAAGGAATCGACGACGCGTTGGCATAAAGGGCAATATTTGGCGCAATGTAAAACTCTGTAAACCGGAAATTGTAAACCACACACACACAAGTCCCTTTGGTGCCCTCACACGCGATCAGAAATCACCCAAATCCTTATCTTTAAACGACATATAGCTGCAAAAATACACATTTTTAAAAGTTAAATCCACTTAAAGTGCATTAATATCGGCTAAGGAGAAGACAGAGGGGGGAGGGGCCGTATGTGTGTGTGGTTTTGGAAGAGGCGCCGCTGAACGTTGTACCTTGGGCCTGGTGATGACTTCCACGTTGTCCACCAGCCTCCTGAAGGATGGCGGCATCTTGTTGACGATGCGGTGCAGCAGGAACTCCTGGGCCCCGGGAAACATGAGGCCGCCGCCCACCACCAGGACAGAGCTGTACATCTTCCGCTTGGTCTCATCCGACCCTGCCGACAGAAGACAAGGTCAAGGTTTGAGGTTGGATCTCCTTCTGGCGGGCGAGGTCCCTCCTCACCGCAGCAGTCGATGCTGTGCAGGATGGCTTTATCCAGGCCCAGGGCCTTGCCTTCAAACTGGCTCAGCATGGCGCTCTTCCTGGAGAGGTGAGGCTCCTCCCCCTCGACGACCATCAGGCACTCCGCCTGGGCGGGTCCCGTCTCGATTTCCCCCTGCGCCGCTGCGCCAGCTCCACCACTCCCCCTGGGCACGTCGGAGAGCTCGCCGGCCCCGCCCTGCCCGCTCATGTCGCCGTCCAAAGCCCCGCCGGGTCTTGACGGTGCCTTCCGGTCGGAGGCAGACTTGGAAGACTGTTGGGGGAGGGGCATCTCTCAAGGAAGCTCGTGTATATACAATAAATCGCTACTTTCGTCCTACGCTTTGCACACTGCGGCTTATAGAACAGCGCAGCCAGTCCATGATGATGACTTCTGTTTTGTCTGATCTGCCGTTTTACTGCCGTGTTACAGACATGGTTTGGAAACAATTAAGGTATGTAAATAAACATTAACAGAATATTTCTCTGTAAATAACTCATTTCACAACATATATTTTTTTCTTCTCAAATTTAGTGGATGTGGCTTATATTCCAGTGCGATCCATAGTCTGGAAAATATGATACTTAAGAATAGTCAGTTTACAGCTTGTTTATTTACTACCAAGTGAAAAAAGGTCAACAACAACTATAACGACAACACTTGTTGCCTTTAGATATATATATAATTTTAAATATATATACCTGTATGTATGTATATATATATATATTATATATATATGTACAGTATATACATGTATATACACACGTATATATATATATATATATATATATATATATATATATATATATATATATATATGTATATATATATATACACACATACACGTATATATATACATGTATATATACAAATGTACATGTCTATACTGTACATGTATATATATATATACACGTATATATACGTATAAATGTATGTATATATATATATATATTATATATATACATATACACACATATACATGTGTGTATATAAATGTATATACTGTACATGTATACGTATAATTTAATTTTCCTGAGGGAGCTCTTCTGAAGGAATTAATAACGTACTATCCATACATATACATATATACATATATATATATATATACACACATATATATATATATATATATACTGTATATATATACACAAATATACATGTGAATATATATATATGTGTACATACATATATATATATATACACACGTATATGTATATATATATATACGTATGTATACATATACATATATATGTACATATACACATAAATATATACACGTATACACATATATATACACGTGTATATAGATAAATACGTATATATTTATATATATATATATATATATATACATATATATATATATATACATATAAACAAAAATCTATATATATATAAATATGTAATTATTTATACGTAAATATGTATACAAAAGCGTGTGTGTGTGTATATATATATATATGTATATATATATATATATATAAATGTGTTTGTGTGTATATTTATATATGTGTATGTATATATATATATATATACACATATATAAATATAGACACATTTATATATATGTATATATATGAATGTATGTATATAAATATTTATATATAGATTTTTTTAAATCAGTTGAGAATGGCTATAAATAAGAATTGTGATTCAATTCAAAAATTGATTTTGTTTGACAGCCCAACTAATGAGTAGCATATCTATGGCATATCCAATGTAAATCAGCATTGAGCTAGCACATTTCTTGTATGTTGTTAGCATGTAAGTTATACTGGTACACTTTGTTTCTGCACCTTGACGTTATGGAAGTAAAAACCCTCAAACGGACACATCCTGCTAAGCTAGCAGGACAACATGTTACCAGGTGTGGGCTGGTATGGTATCAGTGGGCTGGTATGGTATCAGTGGGCTGGTATGGTATCAGTGGGCTGGTATGGTATCAGTGCATGACCACTTTGATGCTTCAGAGCTCTCTGACCTGGTCTTGTTTGCTGTGCGTGGCCAGCAAGTAGAGTTCATCATGAGGGTCCTCGGGGTGACCTTGGGAACGGTACTGCAGTGATGTCATCTTCTGACCCACGATGCCAAAGGTGCTGGGGTAGAAAAGTCCCATGGGAGCCTTTTTCATGGGAGGGAAATCCGAGCATTTTCACACGTGTAAAGAGTGACACGGACTTTATTGGACTACCTGGAGTTTCTCATCTCCCAGGCGGAGCTGGTAGAGAAGAGCCGGCGCGTCTGGGAAACGTGTTTGGAATTCATGATCTTGCAGTCCAGATATGTCCTGGGAGGGAAATATTTGTACGTGAACACCTTATTTTCTTACATAGCATGCTAACGCTAATAGGCTAGCTTTTTTCAAAGAACATTTTATAAGTATTACACCAGTGTACTATGCTAGTCTTTGATGTATGCTAACGTTAGCATGCTAGCATTTTAAACACTTTTTTTCAGGTATACATTGCCAAGTAAAAAATGTTGGCACTTGACGCGTGCTACATGTTAGCATGCTAACGGTAATAGGCTAGCTTTTTCTGTTTTTTTTTACAAAATGTTATAGGTTTACACCAGTGTACTATGTTGGTACTTGATGGCCATACATTTTTTGTCATATGCTAGTCTTTGATGTATGCTAATGTTAGCATGCTAGCATTTAAAACACATTTTTCAGGTATACATCACAAAGTAAAATATTTTGGTACTTGACGCTTGCTACCTGTTAGCATGCTAATGCGAATAGGCCATATTTTTTCAAACAACATTTTAAAATATTACACCAGTGTCATGTACTAGTCTTTGATGTATGCTAACATTAATATGCTAGCATTTTAAACACGTTTTTTCAAGTATACATCGCGAAGTAAAATATTTTGGTACTTGACGTGTGCTACCTGTTAGCATGCTAACGCTAATAGACTAGCTTTTATTGTTTGTTTTTTTAGAAAATCTTATAGGTGTACACCAGTGTACTATGTTGGTACACTGATGGATGCTACCTGTTAGCATGCTAACTAGCTTTTTCTGTTTTTTTTTACAAAATGTTATAGGTTTACACCAGTGTACTATGTTGGTACTTGATGGCCATACATTTTTTGTCATATGCTAGTCTTTGATGTATGCTAATGTTAGCATGCTAGCATTTAAAACACATTTTTCAGGTATACATCACAAAGTAAAATATTTTGGTACTTGACGCTTCCTACCTGTTAGCATGCTAATGCGAGTAGGCCATATTTTTTCAAACAACATTTTAAAATATTACACCAGTGTCATGTACTAGTCTTTGATGTATGCTAACATTAGTATGCTAGCATTTTAAACACGTTTTTCAAGTATACATCGCGAAGTAAAATATTTTGGATGTTGATGCGTGCTACCTGTTAGAATACTAATGCTAGTAGGCCATATTTTTTCAAAGAACATTTTATAGGTATTACACCAGTGTCATATGCTAGTCTTTGATGTATGCTAACATTAGCATGCTAGCATTTTAAACACTCTTTTCAGGTATACATCTCAATGTAAAATATTTTGGTACTTGACGTGTGCTACCTGTTAGCATGCTAACGCTAATAGACTAGCTTTTATTGTTTGTTTTTTTAGAAAATCTTATAGGTGTACACCAGTGTACTATGTTGGTACACTGATGGATGCTACCTGTTAGCATGCTAATGCTAGTATCCCATCTTTTTTCAAAGAACATTTTATAAGTATTACACCAGTGTCATATGCTAGTCTTTGATGTATGCTAATTTTAGCATGCTAGAATTTAAAACACGTTTTTCAGGTATACATCACAAAGTAAAATATTTTGGTACTTGACGCATGCTACCTGTTAGCATGCCAATGCGAGTAGGCCATATTTTTTTAAACAACATTTTATAAGTATTACACCACTGTCATATACTAGTCTTTGATGTATGCCAACATTAGCATGCTAACATTTTAAACACTTTTTTCAGGTATACATCGCAAAAGTAAAATATTTTGGTAGTTGACGCTTGCTACCTACCTGTTAGCATGCTAATTTTAGTAGGCCACATTTTTTAAAAGAACATTTTATTAGTATTAAACACATTTTTCAGTTATACATCTCAATGTAAAATATTTTGATACACGACATATGCTACCTGTTAGCATGCTAACGCTAATAGGCTAGATTTTTCTTTTTAGAAAATGTTATAGATGTACACCAGTGTACCATGTGGTATTTGATGGATGCTACCTGTCAGCATGCTAATGCTACTAGGCCATATTTTTTCAAAGAGCATTTTATAGGCATTACACCAGTGTCATATACTATTTTTTTATGCATGCTAACATTAGCATGCTAGCATTTTAACACTTTTTAGGTATACATTGCAGGGTAATATATTTTAGTGGTTGACGCGCATTACCTGCTAACATGTTAATGCTAGTAGGACATCTTTTTTCAAAGAACATTTTATAAGAATTACACCAGTGTCATATGCTAGTCTTTGATGTATGCTAATGTTAGCATGCTAGCATTTTAGAACACATTTTTCAGGTATACATCGCAAAGTAAAATATTTTGGTACTTGACGCATGCTACCTGTTAGCATGCTAATGCTAATAGGCTAGCTTTTTTATTTTATTTTTACAGAAAATGTTATAGTGTACTATGTTGGTACCCTGATGGATGCTACCTGTTAGCATGCTAATGCTAGTAGGCCATATTTAAAAAAAAAAAAAAAAATGTATAGGTATTACACCAGTGTCATATGCTAGTCTTTGATGCATGCTAACGTTAGCATGCTAGCATTTTAAACACGTTTTTCAGGTATACATCGCAAAGTGAAATATTTTGGTACTTGATGCGTGCTACCTATGAGGATGCTAATGCTAGTAGGCTAGCTTTTTTCTAAATAAATCTTTGGTACTTGATGTATGCTATCTGTTATAATGGTAACGCTTAAATGTAACACATTGTTCAGGTTTACATTGCAAAGTAATATATTTTGGTAACTCCAGTTAGCTATTTAGCATGCTGGCTCCTTCCTTTTAGCTAATTTAACAAGTATACACCGTCGTGTCCACAATTTTGGCATGAGACAAATGCTGCCTGTTATAATGCTAATGCTAGTAAGCTAGCTTTTTTGGGCAAATTTTATGGGTACATACTAGTGTCATATTTTGGTAATTGAAGTATGCTAATGTTAGCATACTAGCATTTAAAACATTTTTAGGTATAGATCACAAAGTAATATAATTTGATATCTGACACATGCTACAGTTAGTATTTTAGCATGCTAGCTTTTTTAAGCTAATTTAGCAGGTATAAACTTCAGTTTCAAATATTTTGTGACCTGACAAATGCTACCTGTTATAATGCTGATGCTAGAAGGCTAGCTTTTTTTTTATTTTTTTTAGCAAATTTTAGAGGTGTCATAATTATGTTGGTATCTGATGTATACTAATGTTAGCATGCTAGCATTTAACATTTTTTGGGGGTAAATATCACAGGGTAATATATTTTGGTACTTGATGCATGCTAAAGTTAGTAGTTTAGCCTGATAGCTTTTTTTTAAAGCTAATTTAGCAGGTATACACTTCAGTTTCAAATATTTTGTGACCATACCAATGCTACCTGTTATAATGCTAACGCTAGTAGGCCAGCTTTTTAACACATTTTAGAGGTATACACCAGTGTCATAATTATGTTGGTATCTGATGTATGCTAATGTTAAAACAATCTTTTTAGGGTTTACAACACATCGTTATATATTTTAGTACTTGACGCATACTACAGTTAGTAATGTAGCATGCTAGCTTCTTTTTTTTTAGCAGGTATACACTTTAGTGTCAAATATTTTTTGACTTGACAAACCTGTTATAATGCTAATGCGATTTAGCTAGCTTTATTTTAAAAGGTTACACTAGTGTCATATTTTGGTACTTGATGTACGCTAACATGAGCATGCTAGCATTTGTAACAAATTATTTGGATATACATCGCAGAGTAATACATTTTGGTGCTTGACGCACGCTACACTTAGTATTTTAGCATGCTAAGTTTTTTTTTTAGCTAATTTAGCAGCTGTATACCTCAGTGCCATACATTTTGGTATTTCACTGATGCTTACTATTAGCATGTTAGCATAGTATTGTTAGCATGCTAGCTTTTTTAGTCTACATTTTTCATTACTTGAGGCTATCCGGCCGCATGCTAACTGTTAGCATTTCAGTTCGTCGGCTAAACTTATTATTTTAGCATACTACCTTTTTTTTTAGCTATTTTATCAGCTATATACCTTAGAACCATACATTTTGGTATTTCATGAACGCTGACTATTAGCATGTTAGCATAGCATTGTTAGCATGCTAGCTTTTTTAGTTCATATTTTTCGCTACTTGAGGCTTTCCGGCCAGCATGCTAACTGTTAGCAATTCAGCTCGTCGGCTATACTTAGTATTTTAGCATGCTAGCTTTTTTTAGCTAATTCAGCAGCTATATACCTCAGTGCCATACATTTTGGTGTATTACTAACGCTGACTATTGGCATGTTAGCATACTAGCTTTTTTAGTTCATATTTTTCATTGCTTGAGGCTTTCCGGCTGCGTGCTAACTGTTAGCATTTCAGCTCGTCGAGTACACTTCGTATTTTAGCGTGCTAGCCTTTTTTTAAGACAATTTAGCAGTTAAGTATTTCACTAACGCTGACTATTAGCATGTTAGCATAGTATTGTGCGCATGCTAACTTTTTTGTCTATATTTTTCGTTACTTGAGGCTATCCGGCCAGCATGCTAACTGTTAGCCTTTCAGCTCGTCGGCTACACTTAGTATTTTAGCAGCTAGCTTTTATTTAGCAGCTATATACCTCAGAACCATACATTTTGGTATTTCATGAACGCTGACTATTAGCATGCTAGCATTGTTTTTTAGCTAATTTAGCAGCTATATACCTCAGTGCCATACATTTTGGTATTTCACTGATGCTGACTATTAGTATGTTAGCATAGTATTGTGAGCATGCTAGCTTTTTTAGTCCACATTTTTCATTACTTGAGGCTGTCCGGCCGCGTGCTAACTTTTAGTATTTCAGCTCATCGGCCACACTTAGTATTTTAGCATGTTAGCTTTTTTTTAGCTAATTTAGCAGCTATATACCGCAGAACCATACATTTTGGTATTTCATGAACGCTGACTATTAGCATTGTTAGCATAGTATTGTTAGCATGCTAGCTGTTTTAGTTCATATTTTTCGTTACTTGAGGCTATCCGGCCAGTGTAATAACTGTTAGCATTTCAGCTCGTCGACATTCACGCAAAATTTGTACTTTGAAAAAAATCTGTAGTGCTTTTAAGGGGGTAAACAACCAAAACGGCCCACGCCCCCTCCCACATCCTTGTCAGTGTGTGGCCCTCTGGGGGCCCCCCAGGTGGAAGGTTGACCTGGTCCAGGTGGCAGAGTGTCTCTTTGAGGTGTTGCAGCAGCTGACAGTCCAGCCTGTTGGATAGCTGACAGTCTCTGTAGGGAAAGCCTGCCCTCTGCAGGAGCCAGAAGAAGATGCGAGTCACGTCCGAGCCGCCGTACGCCAAAGACAACCTGGCGGGGGACGCGCACGTTATTCCTTTCAGTTCCATCCCATGACATCAGAGTCATTCGTTTGAGTTTGCTTTAAATGGAGAAATGATGTTTAAAAAGTAATATATTAATATACTTTATTAGGCAGATATTGACAACATCCTGTGTGAAGAGTGTACAAAAATTGAGTGTAAAAAAAAATCAGTTTACAAAAATTCAATATAAAGATTAAAAAAAATTTGTGTAAAAACAATGTAAAAAAAAAAATCAGTGTCAAAAAATTAAGTGTGTTGAAATTCAGTATATAAAAAAATTTGTCTAAAAACAGTGTAAAAAAGTGTAATAAAATCCAATGTAAAAAAATATGTGTCAGATAATTAAGTGTATTAAAATTCAGTTTAAAAAAATGAATTGTAATACAATTCTGTGTATAAAAAAAATCAGTGTAAAAATGTCAGTGTAATAAAATTTGGTGTATAAAATTTCAGGGTAAACATTTTCAAAAAATTAGTTTAAACATGTCAGAGTATAAGAATTTGATGTAAAAAAAATTCAGTGTAAAGATTTTTAAAATTCAGTGTATAAAAATTCAGTGTCAGAAAATTAAGTGTATTAAAATTCAGTGTAAAAAAAATGTGTAAAAAATTCAGTTTAAAAAAATTAAGTGTATTAAAATTTGGTGTAATAATTAAAGTTTACAAAAATTCAGTGTGCAAAAAGTCAGTGTATTAAAATTCAGTTTAAATTTTTTTTCTCGATTCAGCTTTAAAAAATGTCAGAATATAATAATTTAATGTGAAACACTTCAGTGTAAACATTTCTAAAATTGAGTGTATAAAAATTCAGTCCAAAAATTAAGTGTATTAAAATTTAGTTTAAAAAATTTGGTGTAAATATTCCGTTTACAAAAATAAAGTGTACTTGAATTCACTTTGTAAAAATTCAGTTTACAGAGTGTATAAAAATCACTGTGTAAAAAAAATCAGTGTATTAAAATTTTGTGTATTAAAATATTCAGTGTAAAAATGTCCAACAATTCAGTTTAGCATTTTTTTTCTCTAAATTCAGTTTAAAAAAAAGTCAGAGTATAATAATTTGATGTGAAAAAAATTCAGTGTAAACATTTCTAAAATTCGGTGTATAAAAATTCAGTGACAGAAAATTAAGTGTATTAAAAGTCAGTGTAAAAAAAAATCATTATAAAAAATTCAGTTTAAAAAAATTAAGTGTATTAATATCGGTCTAAAAAATAATGTTTACAAAAATTCAGTGTACAAAAAGTCAGTGTATTAAAACATTGTGGATAAAAATTTGGTGTAAAAATGTTTTAAAATTCAGTTTAACATTTTATTCTCAATTCAGCTTTAAAAAATGTCAGAATATAATCATTTGATTTGAAACACTTCAGTGTAAACATTTGTAAAATTGAGTGTATAAAAATTCTGAGTCCAAAAATTAAGTGTATTAAAATTCTCTTTAAAAAATTTGGTGTAAATATTCCGTTTACAAAAATAAAGTGTACTGAAATTCAGTTTTAAAAATTTGTTGTAAAAATTCAGTTTACAAATTGTATAAAATTCATCTGTAAAAAAATCAGTGTATTAAAATGTTGTGTATACAAATATTCAGTGTAAAAATGTTCAACAATTCAGTTTAGCATTTTTTTTCTCAATTCAGATTGAAAAAAAAGTCTGAGTATAATAATTTGATGTGAAAAAAATTCAGTGTAAAAATTTCAAAAATTCGGTGTATAAAAATTCAGTGACAGAAAATTAAGTGTATTAAAAGTCAGTGTAAAATTTCAGTTTAAAAAAATTAAGTGTATTAATAATCGGCCTAAAAATAAAGTTTACAAAAATTCAGTGTACAAAAAGTCAGTGTATTAAAACTTTGTGGATAAAAATTTGGTGTAAAAATGTTCTAAAATTCAGTTTAACATTTCATTCTCAATTCAGCTTTAAAAAATGTCAGAATATAATGATTTGATGTGAAAGACTTCAGTGTAAACATTTGTAAAATTGAGTGTATAAAAATTCAGAGTCCAAAAATTAAGTGTATTAAAATTCAGTTTCAAAAATTTGGTGTAAATATTCCTTTTGCAAAAATAAAGTGTACCTAAATTCAGTTGAAAAAAAATTGCTGTAAAAATTCAGTTTACAAAATGTATAAAATCACTGTGTAAAAAATCAGTGTATTAAAATTTTGTGTATAAAAATATTCAGTGTAAAAATTTTCAAAAATTCAGTTTAACTTTTTTTTTTCCGATTGCGCCCTTTGAGACACTAGTGATTTAGGGCTATATAAGTAAACATTGACTGATCGAAAAAAAAAAGTCAGAGTATAATAATTGGATGTGAAAAAATTCTGTGTAAAAATTTGTAAAATTCGGTGTATAAAAATTCAGTTAAAAAAAATTAAGTGTATTAAAATCGGTGTAAAAATTAAAGTTTACAAAAATACAGTGAAATAGAATTCAGTGTACAAAAATCAGTGTAAAAATGTCAGTGTATTCAAATGTGTATAAAAAAATTCAGTGTAAACATTTTTCTAAAATTGTTTTAAAACATCCATCAATCCAACATGTCAGAGTGTAACAATTTGATGTGAAAAAAATCAGTGTGAAATTTACTAAAATTCAGTGTATAAAAATTCAGTGTCCGAAAATTAAGTGTATAAAAATTCACTGACAGAAAATTAAGTGTATGAAAGTCAGTGTAAAAAAATCAGTTTAAAAATTTAGTTTAAAAATATTAAGTGTACTAAAATTGGTGTAAAAAATAAAGTTTACAAAATTGCACTGTAATAAAATTCAGTGAACAAAAATCAGTGTAATCATGTCAGTGTAATCAATTGTTGTGTATGAAAAAAAATTCAGTGTAAACATTTTTTTTAAATTCTGTTTTAAAACATCCATCATTCCAACATGTCAGAGTGTAACAATTTGATGTGAAAAAAAATCAGTGTAAAATGTACTAAAATTCAGTGTATAAAAATTCAGTGTCCAAAAATTAAGTGTATAAAAATTCACTGACAGAAAATTAAGTGTATGAAAGTCAGTGTAAAAAAAATAGTTTAAAATAATTAAGTGTATTAAAATGGGTGTAAAAAATAAAGTTTACAAAAATGCACTGTAATAAAATTCAGTGAACAAAAATCAGTGTAAACATGTCAGTGTAATCAAATGTTGTGTATGAAAAAAAATTCAGTGTAAACATTTTTTTTAAATTCTGTTTTAAAACATCCATCAATCCAACATGTCAGAGTGTAACAATTTGATGTGAAAAAAATCTGTGTAAAATTTACTAAAATTAAGTGTGTAAAAAATCACTGACAGAAAATTAAGTGTATGAAAGTCAGTGTAAAAAAAATAGTTAAAAAAAAATTAAGTGTATTAAAATGGGTGTAAAAAATAAAGTTTACAAAAATGCACTGTAATAAAATTCAGTGAACAAAAATCAGTGTAAACAAGTCAGTGTAATCAAATGTTGTGTATGAAAATTCAGTGTAAAAATTTTTCAAAAATTCTGTATTAAAACATCCATCAATCCAACATGTCAGAGTGTCATATTTTAATGTGGAAAAAAATCTGTGTAAAAATTACAAAAATTCAGTGTCTAAAAATTCTGTGACAGAAAATTAAGTGTATAAAAACTCAGTGTAAAATAAATCGGTGCATAAAAATAAATCAGTGTAAAATAAATCAGTGTATAAAAATTTTGTGTATTAGAGTTGAGAGTACAAAAAGTAGATACAGTATGTGTTGATTGAAGAAAACAGTGTAGTTATGACACGTCACTAACTTGCCAATGCTAGCAAATTCCACATCCTGACCTGGAGTTCCTGTGCGACACTCCGTCCTCCACACAGCACAGACTGGTTTTCTGGTCCCCCACGTCCACCACGCAGGCGCTGCTCAGCCCGCTGCCGAAGGTGGCGCAAACGGACTCTTGGTGCACGATGAGCGCTGAGCACAACAGGACCAGAGTCAGGATGTGGAGGTGTGAGCGGTGCCATGGCAGTACCTGAGAAGCCCAGGTTGAGGAGCAGCATGGAGACCAGCTCCTTGACGTGCTGCCTGTTGTAGATGTCAGGCACCAGCAGGATGCATCTGTAATACTGAGCACACAGCATCCTTATACCCAGAAAAATATGTCAACAGTTTTTCAGAAAGCACCAGCTAAACTTGCAGTGTTTTTTGCCAATAACATTGAATCAAATTCATTTTATTGGTTATTAACATTAAAGGCCTACTGAAACCCACTACAACCGACCACGCAGTCTGATATTTTTCATATCAATGATGAAATTTTAACATTGCAACACATGCCAATACGGCCTTTTTAGTTCACTATATTGCAAATTTAAATTTCGCGCCAAGTATCCTGTTGAAAACGTCGCGGTATGATGACGCGTATGATGATGCGTGCGCGTGACGTCACGTATTGTAACTACAAGTCGTCTGCTTTAATCACATAATTACACAGTATTTTGGACATCTGTGTTGCTGAATCTTTTGCAATTTGTTCAATTAATAATGGAGACGTCAAAGAAGAAAGATGTAGGTGGGAAGCGGTGTATTGCGGCCGCCTTTAAGCCTTTAGCAACACAAACACAGTCGGTGTTTCCTTGTTTACATTCCCAAAAGATGACGGTGAAGCTTTACTATGGAACAGAGCGGTCTGGCGAACATGGTTCCCTACCACATGTCAACCGGCAGGTTTTGGTGAAAAAATTGTGGTAATAAGTCAGCTCTTTCCGTAAACATGAGCGGAGAGCTTCCGTCGTTCCTCGTGCACCTGTCAAAGAGGCAGCTGCGGACTCTCTTGCCTCCTCTGACCGGACGCCCCCAAACGTGGGATGCTTCCACCGTGGAGGGGAGAAAAGAAAAATCTCAGCCCGGCCCCAACGGCTGCCTTCGCTTCGCCTCGTCGAAAAATGTGGCTTCCCTCAGAGACACTGGCGGTCACCACACCCGTGGCGACACCCCTCCGACTTTCAGGTACGACCATATAATCTCAGTAAAACCCAAGAAGCACAATAAGCAGATAAGGGGCCTTCCAGAATTATCCTAGTAAATGTGTCTAATAACATTTGAATCGCTCCCACTGCCCTCGTCTTTTTTTTTCCTAGTCCTTCACTCTCACTTTCCTCATCCATGAATCTTTCATCCTCGCTCAAATTAATAGGGAAATCGTCGCTTTCTCGTTCCGAATCGCTCTCGCTGCTGGTGGCCATGATTGTAAACAATGTGAGGATGTGAGGAGCTCTACAACCGGTGACGTCACGCGCACATCGTCTGCTACATCCGGTACAGGCAAGGCTTTTTTATTAGCAACCACAAGTTGCGAACTTTATCGTCGATGTTCTCTACTAAATCCTTTCAGCAAAAATATGGCAATATCGCGAAATGATCAAGTATGACACATAGAATGGACCTGCTATCCCTGTTTAAATAAGAAAATCTCATTTCAGTAGGCCTTTAAGTGTTCCTTGTAACAATTATATGTTGATGTTTTACTCCTTTTATACCGTGCAGACTTAAAAGTAGACACCACATGGCAGTGAAAGCACATGCTGTAAGTCCCAGACTTTTTTTTCTTCACTTGGAACCCTGCCGCTTATGAAACGGTGCGGCTAATTTACAGATCAATCTACGCTGACGGCCATAATGTAAATCGTTAAAAACAACCAAACAAGCAAAAACGCTGAAAAGGTGTGTTATTGTTTGTGCTAAAGTGCTATCAGGTGCTGCAGTGCCCTTCCATTTAGTGCTTTCAACCGGAAGTAGTCCATTGCATTTCCACTTGTATGGATTTCTTTTTCAGCACTCCGAGCAAGGTTCCTAAATTTTACAATATAACTAAAACAATTCTTACTTACTAAACTGTCTGTAGGAGTGTTTTCATGCATATTTGTACCTTCATGCGAACGTTGGTAACATTAGCTAATATGCTAACACATTTACAAGTCTCTGTGTTAGTATTATTAACTTACAATGGCATTCTTTTTGTATTGTTTTAGTTTCACAAATTACTCAGTAAATTTACCAAAACATCACCATAGAGTTATTGAGTCTGGTTAGCTGATTGGAGAGCTAGCTTGCGCAGCTAGCGGGTTCAATGACGATGGCTTCTGTTTTATTTAATCAACTGTTTTACTGCCCTGTTACCAGTGTACTATGTTGGTAGTAATACTAAAATGTAACACATTTTTCAGGTATACATCGCAAAGTAATATATTTTGGAAGTTGAGGCAAAATACAGTCAGTATTTTAGCATGCTAGCTTTAGTATACACCATAGTGTCAAATATTTTGTCACTATACAAATTCTACCTGTTGTAACGCTAATACTAGTAATCTAGCTTTTTTGGCAAATTTTATGGGTATACACCAGTGTCATATTTTGGTACTTGATGTATGATAACGTTAGCATGCTAGCGATGTATGATAATGTTAGCATGCTAGCATTTAAAACATTTTTTTAGTTATACATTACAGTCCTTTCATCTTGTAAGTCATCAATATCGTTCCACTCGTATGGATTTCTTATTCATCACTCCAAGCAACGTTCCTAAATTTTACAATATAACTAAACAGTTGTTACTTACTAAACCGTCTAATGTGTGATGTCTGTAGGAGTGTTTTCATGCATATTTGTACCTTCATGCGAGCGTCGGTAACATCAGCTAATATGCTAACACATTTACAAGTCTCTGTGTTAGTATTATTAACTTACAATGGCATTCTTTTTGTATTGTTTTAGTTTCACAAATTCCTCAGTAAATTTACCAAAACGTCACCATTAAGTTATTGAGTCTGGTTAGCTGATTGGAGAGCTAGCTTGCACAGCTAGCGGGTTCAATGACGATGGCTTCTGTTTTATTTAATCAACTGTTTTACTGCCCTGTTACCAGTGTACTATGTTGGTAGTAATACTAAAATGTAACACATTTTTCAGGTATACATCGCAAAGTAATATATTTTGGAACTTGAGGCATCCTACAGTCAGTATTTTAGCATGCTAGCTTTAGTATACACCATAGTGTCAAATATTTTGTCACTATACAAATTCTACCTGTTGTAACGCTAATACTAGTAATCTAGCTGTTTTGGCTAATTTTATGGGTATACACCAGTGTCATATTTTGGTACTTGATGTATGATAACGTTAGCATGCTAGCGATGTATGATAATGTTAGCATGCTAGCATTTAAAACATTTTTTTAGTTATACATTACAGTCCTTTCATCTTGTAAGTCATCAATAGCATTCCACTCGTATGGATTTCTTATTCATCACTCCAAGCAACGTTCCTAAATTTTACAATATAACTAAACAGTTGTTACTTACTAAACCGTCTAATGTGTGATGTCTGTAGGAGTGTTTTCATGCATATTTGTACCTTCATGCGAGCGTCGGTAACATCAGCTAATATGCTAACACATTTACAAGTCTCTGTGTTAGTATTATTAACTTACAATGGCATTCTTTTTGTATTGTTTTAGTTTCACAAATTCCTCAGTAAATTTACCAAAACGTCACCATTAAGTTATTGAGTCTGGTTAGCTGATTGGAGAGCTAGCTTGCACAGCTAGCGGGTTCAATGACGATGGCTTCTGTTTTATTTAATCAACTGTTTTACTGCCCTGTTACCAGTGTACTATGTTGGTAGTAATACTAAAATGTAACACATTTTTCAGGTATACATCGCAAAGTAATATATTTTGGAACTTGAGGCATCCTACAGTCAGTATTTTAGCATGCTAGCTTTAGTATACACCATAGTGTCAAATATTTTGTCACTATACAAATTCTACCTGTTGTAACGCTAATACTAGTAATCTAGCTGTTTTGGCTAATTTTATGGGTATACACCAGTGTCATATTTTGGTACTTGATGTATGATAACGTTAGCATGCTAGCGATGTATGATAATGTTAGCATGCTAGCATTGAAAACATTTTTTTAGTTATACATTACAGTCCTTTCATCTTGTAAGTCATCAATAGCATTCCACTCGTATGGATTTCTTATTCATCACTCCAAGCAACGTTCCTAAATTTTACAATATAACTAAACAGTTGTTACTTACTAAACCGTCTAATGTGTGATGTCTGTAGGAGTGTTTTCATGCATATTTGTACCTTCATGCGAGCGTCGGTAACATCAGCTAATATGCTAACACATTTACAAGTCTCTGTGTTAGTATTATTAACTTACAATGGCATTCTTTTTGTATTGTTTTAGTTTCACAAATTCCTCAGTAAATTTACCAAAACGTCACCATGGAGTTATTGAGTCTGGTTAGCTGATTGGAGAGCTAGCTTGCACAGCTAGCGGGTTCAATGACGATGGCGTCTGTTTTATTTAATCAACTGTTTTACTGCCCTGTTACCAGTGTACTATGTTGGTAGTAATACTAAAATGTAACACATTTTTCAGGTATACATCGCAAAGTAATATATTTTGGAACTTGAGGCATCCTACAGTCAGTATTTTAGCATGCTAGCTTTAGTATACACCATAGTGTCAAATATTTTGTCACTATACAAATTCTACCTGTTGTAACGCTAATACTAGTAATCTAGCTGTTTTGGCTAATTTTATGGGTATACACCAGTGTCATATTTTGGTACTTGATGTATGATAACGTTAGCATGCTAGCGATGTATGATAATGTTAGCATGCTAGCATTTAAAACATTTTTTTAGTTATACATTACAGTCCTTTCATCTTGTAAGTCATCAATAGCATTCCACTCGTATGGATTTCTTATTCATCACTCCAAGCAACGTTCCTAAATTTTACAATATAACTAAACAGTTGTTACTTACTAAACCGTCTAATGTGTGATGTCTGTAGGAGTGTTTTCATGCATATTTGTACCTTCATGCGAGCGTCGGTAACATCAGCTAATATGCTAACACATTTACAAGTCTCTGTGTTAGTATTATTAACTTACAATGGCATTCATTTTGTGTTGTTTTAGTTTCACAAATTCCTCAGTAAATTTACCAAAACGTCACCATGGAGTTATTGAGTCTGGTTAGCTGATTGGAGAGCTAGCTTGCGCAGCAAGTGGGTTACATGACGATGACTTCTGTTTTGTTTAATCAACCGTTTTACTGCTCTGATACCAGTGTAGGTTGGTAGTAATGCTAAAATGTAACACATTTTTCAGGTATACATTGCAAAGTAATATATTTTGGTACTTGAGATATCTTACAGTCAGTACTTTAGCAGGCTAGCATTAACTAATATGCTAATACGTTTACGAGCGTCTGTGTTGATATGAAAACTTATAACGGCAATCTTTTTGTATTGTTTCAGTTTCGTAAATTCACCAAAACGTCACCGTGGAGTTTTTGAGGCTGTTTAGCTGATTGGAGAGCGAGCTTGCGGAGCTAGTGTATTGAAGTACCGAGGAGGTACGCCGCCCCAATACTGTGTAATAAAATGCGGTGTAAAAAATTCAGTGTAATAAAATTTGGTGTACAAAAATTAAGCGAACATTTTTTTGTCTATGTAAATTAAGTGTATTAAAATTCAGCGTAAAAAATTCAGCATAAAAAATTCCGTAAATAAAAATGTGCATAAAAATTTAGTATACAAAAATTAAGTGAATTAAAATTCAGTGTAAAAAAGTTATTGCATAAACATTTAGTGTAAAAAATTCAGTAAAAAAAAAATCAGTGAATAAAAATTAAGTACATAAAAATTGTGTGTATTAGGAGTCAATGTAAAAAAAATCTTTAAATAAAAATGTTGTGTAATTAAATTTAGCCTATAAAAATGTATTGTGAAAACTTTCAAAAATGCAGTTTAAAAAAAAATCAGTGAATAAAAATGTGTATAAAAACATGTTGCATGAAAATGAAGTGTATTAAAATTCAGTGTAAAAAAAAAATCTGTGTGAAAATTCCATCCATCCATCCATGGCTATCTCAGCAACAATCGGGCGGGAATTCATCCATCCATCCATCCATTTACTACGCTTAATCCCTTTCAGGGTCGCGGGGGGCACTGGCGCCTATCTCAGCTACAAATGGGCGGAAGGCGGTGTACACCCTGGACAAGTCGCCACCTCATCGCAGGGCCAACACAGATAGACAGACAACATTCACACACTAGGGCCAATTTAGTGTTGCCAATCAACCTATCGGCGGAAATTCAGTGTAATAAAATGTTATGCATAAAAATGCAGTGTAATACAAGTTATTGTATAAACATTTAGCGTAAAAAATTCAGTTAAAAAAAAAACGAAGTGTAAAAAAATCTGTGTATAAAAACTCAGTGTAATAAAATTTAGCGTATACAAATTTTTTCTAAAATTCTGTTTAAAAAATCCGTGAATGAACATTTTGTGCATGAAAATCAAGTGTATTAAAATTTAGTGTAGGAAAATTCAGTGTAATGAAATATAATGTATAAAAATTCAGTTTCAATAATCAGTGAATTAAAAATTAAATCTATAAAAAGTCTGTGTAAAAAAATAAAAATAAAAAAAGAAGCTTTTGACACCAATGACCCCCCCTCGAAACTGTCACGTGTGTTGAGTCCACCTCCAGAAAGTGAAAACGGAAGAAAATATGCAGTCTTTTTCTGCAGTTTTTACTCTTCTAGGAAGAATGCTGCCGCAGGGAAACTTAGTTCATTTGTGAGATGCAAAAGGGCAGGGATGCAAGGTAAAAGGGGTAACATAAAGTTGGACAAACCCTTAAATAATAAATGAATTCAAATAATTTAAATGTCTCTCTGTGAGTCCAATAGAGGATTCAAACAAGAGCATCGTCCATACCTTTAGGTCTTTGAGGGGGATCTCCAGGTTCTTTTGAATGACGTGAGTCCAAATGGTCTCAAGGTCGGCCAGGACAGCAGTCAGTGACCCTCCGGGGCCGGCGTGCACGTTGAGCTGACCTCTCACCACAGGCCAGTGGACGTCGTAACAGTCTGTGGGCTTCACGTAGAGCGCCTGCAAGACCACGGCGGGGGGATAGTGAGAAGCAGACAGTGAGGGGGCAGCCAAATGTGCCTCTTCTCGCCGTACTGACCTCTTCTCCCACCAGGTGAGGCGGCTGCTGAGCCGTGTTGGTCCACTTAACCCTGGAGCTGCTGTCCAGCACGGCAGGACGGATCTGACAGTTGTACGCTCTTGCCTACGACAAGGATTTTTTTTTAAATGAGCTGATAACCATAACTGTGCTGTCCAGTTGTCCTATCTTGTTTTCCTATTACAATTGAGTCTCACTTGCAATGCAATTGCACTCCCAAGACATGAGATGGCACTATTGTACATTCTATAGCATGGGTGTCAAACTCTGGCTCACCTTGTAATTTAATTTGACCCTTGAGGCGATATCATATTAACATTACAGCTGGCCCGCCATTATTACACAGCAGCGGTGCCGCTGTAACCAGGGGTGCCGCTAGGGATTTTGGGCCCCATGAAAAGAATCTTTACAGGGCCCCCAACACATAATTTCATATAATTTCATCATCATTAGGGGCCTCTCTGGGCCCCCCTCCATTATAGGCCCCTAGAATCCGTCTCCTTTACCCCCCCTTTTCGGCGCCCCTGGCTGTAACACCGCAATTTCTCACACTTGCCGATCCTCCCGAAGTTCAGTGCCCCCCCTGAAAATTAAGCAAGCATTCTCCCGATTTTCACCCGGGCAACAATATTGAGGGCGTGCCTTAAAGGCACTGCCTTTAGCATTCTCTACAACCTGTCGTCACGTCCGCATTTCCTCCATACAAACAGCGTGCAGGTTCACTCGCATAATATATGCGGCTATTACACACACATAAGTAAATGCAAGCATACTTGGTCAACAGCCATACAGGTCACACTGAGGGTGGCCGCCTAAACAACTTTAACACTGTTACAAATATGCGCCACACTGTGAACTCACACCAAACAAGAATGACAAACACATTTCGGGAGAACATCTGCACTGTAACATAATATAAACACAACAGAACAAATACCCAGAACCCCTTGCAGCACTAACTCTTTCGGGACGCTACAATATATTTTGATATTTACCTCAGAAGGCTGCAAATAGAAAAGAGGCATTAAATTAGTATTTACATTTTATTTGATATGCCATTGATAATTTTTAATTATTATTGATTGAATTTTGATTTCGCATGTCACTATAAAGTTATATAAGCCTTGCTTGTTCAATATTTAATGCAAAACTTGTTTGGGTCCCTATTAAAAGGTTAATTTGTTCAACCTTGGCCCGCGGCTTTGTTCAGTTTTAAATTTTGGCCCACTCTGTATTTGAGTTTGACACCCCTGTTCTATAGCATGTCGTCACACTCAGAAGGAACTGAATGTGCTACGTTGCGCCCTACAAAGTGTTTGTACTAGGGCTGCACGATTTTAAGGAAAAAAAAAACAAATTTAGATTTTTGTCTTCATAATTTGTATTTTATATAGAAAACTGCGGAAAAAACGAGCAAAGGAATGTTACTTTTAGACTGCCAATCAACAAATTTTTGTCCCAAAGTGCCACATCTTACAAAACCCAAAATCAGTGAAGTTGGCACATTGTGTAAATGGTAAATACAAACAAAATACAAAGATTTGCAAATCCTTTTCAACCTATATTCAATTAAATAGACTGCAAATAACTGGTAAAATATTTTTTTTCAAATATTAGCTCATTTTTAATTTGATGTTTCAAAAAAGCTGGCAGAAGTGGCAAAAAAGACTGAGAAAGTTGAGGAATGCTCATCAAACACTTATTTGGAACATTCCACAGGCGAACAGGCTAATTGGGAACAGGTGGGTGCCATGATTCGGTATAAAAGCAGCTTCAATGAAATGCTTAGTCATTCAAAAACAAGGATAGGGTGAGGATCCCCACTTTGGCAACAAATGCGTGAGCAAATTGTTTAAGAACAACATTTCTCAACCGGCTATTGCGAGGAATTTAGGGATTTCACCATCTACGGTCCGTAATTTCATGAAGAGGTTCAGAGAATCTGGAGAAATCACTGCACTTAAGTAGCAAGGCTGAAAACCAACATTGAAACATTTGATCCTTCAGGCGGTACTGCATCAAAAAGCGACATCAGTGTGTAAAGGATATCACCACAAGGCATCAGGAACACTTCAGGAAAACCACTGTTAGTAACTAAACATTGTTTCTACGTCAGTAAGTGCAAGTTAAAACTCTACTATGCAAAGCCAAAGCCAAAGCCATTTATCAACAACACCCAGAAACGCTTTGCTGGGCCCGAGCTCATCTAAGTTGGACTGATGCAAAGTGGAAAAGTGTTTGGTCTGATGAGTCCACATTTCAAATTGTGTTTGGAAACTGTGGACGTTGTGTCCTCCGGACTAAAGAGTAAAAGAACCATCAAGATTGTTATAGGTGCAAAGTTGAAAAGCCAGCATCTGTGATGGTATGGGGGTGTATTAGTGCTCAAGGCATGGGAAACTTACACATCTGTGAAGGCACCATTAATGCTGAAAGGTACATACAGATTTTGGAGCAACATATGTTGCCATCCAAGCAATGTTGTCATGGAAGCCCCTGCTTATTTCAGTAAGAAAATGCCAAGCCACATGTTACAACAGTGTGGCTTCATAGTAAAAGAGTGCAGGTACTATACTGGCCTGCCTGTAGACTAGACCTGTCTCCCATTGAAAATATGTGCGCAATATGAAGCCTAAAATACCACAATTGAGACCCCGGACTGTTGAACGACTTAAACTGTACATCAAGCAAGAATGGGAAATAATTCCACTTTAAAAATGTGTCTCCTCAGTTCCCAAAGGTTTACTGAGTGTTGTTAAAAGGAAAGGCCATGTGACACAGTGGTAAAAATGCCCCTGTGACAACTTTTTTGCAATGTGTTGCTGCCATTAAATTCTAAGTTAATGATTTTTTACAAAAAAAAAATACGTTTCTCAGTGTGAACATTAAATATCTTGTCTTTGCAGTCCATTCAATTAAATATAAGTTGAAAGGGATTTGAAAATCATTGTATTCTGTTTTTATTTACCATTTACACAATGTGCCAACTTCACTAGTTTGGGTTTTGTAAAGTAACGTGCAATAATTGACTTTAAAAATGTTTGTCTTTATGCAGGCAGACTCAGAGATTTTGTCCACATCATGCTCTTCAACTGAAGAAATAACCGATAAAAATTACAGTGTTTATAATGTAATGTAATTATTTAAAAGGATGTAAACTTTTGTTTTGTACTACTGTAAAAGTGTTTACCATTTTGTTTACCAGGCGTTGACTTTAATTCATTATTATTGTCTGAGCAATAACAGTTTTACAGAAAAAAAAACAGCCTGCTTCGCAGCTTTGTGTTGTTCGAGTCAACATTGGAACGTTTTCTCTTTACATTTCACCTGTTTACTCTTTCATTCCACTTTTTTATGTTTTTTTATTGTTTAATAGTATCTTTTTTAATGTGCCATCGGCCGTTAAAGGGGAACATTATCACAATTTCAGAAGGGTCAAAACCAAAAAAAATCAGTTCCAAGTGGCTTATTTTATTTTTCTAAGTTTTTTTCAAAATTTTACCCAATCATGGAATTTCCCGAAAAAAGGCTATAAAGTGCCTGATTTTCGCTATCTGTGAAGCCACCGTCCATTTTCCTGTGACGTCATCCAGTGATGCCAATACAAACAAAATGGCGGCTAGCACAGCAAGACGGCGTGGCGCAGTGGGAGAGTGGCCGTGCGCAACCCGAGGGTCACTGGTTCAAATCCCACCTAGTACCAACCTCGTCACGTCCGTTGTGTCCTGAGCAAGACACTTCACCCTTGCTCCTGATGGGTGCTGGTTGGCGCCTTGCATGGCAGCTCCCTCCATCAGTGTGTGAATGTGTGTGTGAATGGGTAAATGTGGAAGTAGTGTCAAAGCGCTTTGAGTACCTTGAAGGTAGAAAAGCGCTATACAAGTACAACCCATTTATCATTTATATAGCGACATTATCTTGGATTAAGTCTGGGATTTCAGCGATTCAACAGATTACGCATGTATTGAAACGGATGGTTGGAGTATGGAGGCAGATAGCGAAAACAAAATTGAAGAAGAAACTGAAGCTATTGAGCGAATAGCTATTGACGCTTTTCGGCGATCGCCTTCTAACCAACGATTGAGTGTCGCAGGATATTCATACATCTCTGTGCCATGTCTGCCTTAGCATTGCCGGTAAAATGTGCAAGAGCAATTTACATCCGTCGATTGGTAAGTGTTTGTTTGGCATTAAATGTGGGTGGAGGGAAATGCTGGATGCAAATATAGCTACAAATGTACATACAGCTAGCCTAAATAGCATGTTAGCATCGATTAGCTGGCAGTCATGCCGCGACCAAATATGTCTGATTAGCACATACGTTTATAGCATCAACAAAACTCACCTTTGTGTTTTCATTGACTTTATAGTTGGAAATGCATCTGCAGGATATCCATACATCTCTGTACCATGTCTGCCTTAGCATCGCCGGGAAAATGTGCAGACCAAACGATAGAGTCTTTCGCATCTTGTGACACTGGAGCAACTTAAATCTGTCGATTGGTAAGTGTTTGTTTGGCATTAAATGTGGGTGGAGGGAAAGGCTGGATGCAAATATAGCTACAAATGTACATACAGCTAGCCTAAATAGCATGTTAGCGTGCCGTGCTAATCGATGCACACTCCACGTAAGACAACTTGAATCCGTCCCTGATCGTGTTGTTACATCCTCCGACAACACACCGACGAGGCATGATGTCTCCAAGGTACGGAAACCGGCCGAAAAAACGGAAAATAACAGAGCTGATTTGACTTGGTGTTTGTAATGTGTTTGAGAAAATGGCGGATTGACTACCTATGTGACGTCAAGTTGTGACGTCATCTCTCCGGGTGCGAATAATAGAAAGGCGTTTAATTTGCCAAAATTCACCCATTTAGAGTTCGGAAATCGGTTAAAAAAATATATGGTCTTTTTTATGCAACATCAAGGTAAATATTGACGCTTACAGAGGTCTGGTGATAATGTTCCCCTTTAAAGACTTAGCTGCAGGCCACAAATGGCCCCCGGGTCGCACCTTGGGCACTGCTCGTAGCAGAATTAAGCCTTTATAAGGAATATATTGCAGATTATGCTAATTATACGAGGAAATCATGTTTACCGCGCCCCTAATTAAATAAAAAGCAGTTAAAAAAATGGGTGAATAAAAATAAAGTGTATAAAAATTTTGTGCACGAAAATTAAGTTTAAGTTCAATGTATAAAAAAAATACCAAAAAAATGTATCTATAAAAATTGAGTTAAAACAAAAAACTTTTGACACAAATAAACCTCTGTACTGGCCAAAGATGACAGATATCCAATTATCTGTCAAAGTCAGTGGGCGGAGCCTAACACCTGACTGGCACGTCCACTCTTCCGTGGAACTTTGACCAGAGAAACAAAGGATTTCTTTTCCGTGTCTCGTTCCAAAAGTGTGGGGGAAAAACTCCTACAAAAGTATGAGTTTAACCTGTTTCGAAGTGGCTTCTGACCACACTAACCATTGGACTGGAGCCCTGTTAGCCACGCCCACTGACTCTGACACATGAAATAATTTACGAAACGCTGCCAAACAGGTTAATGAAATAAATAATTACATAAATGATAACCAATTGAATGTTAAAATGAATAATAATTCAATATATTTTTACATTTAAGTAACTATTTTAAAGATGTGTTTATTTACAAACCCTGTTTCCATATGAATTGGGAAATTGTGTTAGATGTAAATATAAACGGAATACAATGATTTGCAAATAATTTTTAACCCAGATTCAATTGAATATACTACAAAAACAACATATTTGATGTTAAAACTGATAAACATTTTTTTTTGCAAATAATCATTAACTTTAGAATTTGATGCCAGCAACACGTGACAAAGAAGTTGGGAAAGGTGGCAATAAATACTGATAAAGTTGAGGAATGCTCATCAAACACTTATTTGGAACATCCGACAGGTGTGCAGGCTAATTGGTAACAGGTGGGTGCCATGATTGGGGATAAAAGCAGCTTCCATGAAATGCTAAGTAATTCACAAACAAGGATGGGGCGAGGGTCACCATTTTGTAAACAAATTGTCTAACAGTTTTAGAACAACATTTCTCAACAAGCTATTGCAGGGAATTTAGGGATTTTACCATCTACGGTCTGTAAAATCATCAAAAGGTTCAGAGAATCTGGAGAAATCACTGTATGTAAGCGATGATATTATGAACCTTTGATCCTTCAGGCGGTACTGCAGGAACACTTCATAAAACCACTGTCAGTAACTATAGTTGGTCGCTACATCTGTAAGTGCAAGTTAAAACTCTACTATGCAAAACGAAAGCCATTTATCAACAACACCCAGGAACGCCGCCAGCTTCGCCGTCAGTGTGTGAATGTGTGTGTGAATGGGTGAATGTGGAAATACTGTCAAAGTGCTTTGGGCTCCTTAAAAAGGGGTAGAAAAGCGCTATACAAGTACAACCCATTTACCATTTACCATTTCGCTGGGCCCGAGCTCATCTAAGATGGACTGATGCAAAGTGGAATAGTGTTCTGTGGTCTGACGAGTCCACATTTCAAATTATATTTGGAAACTGTGGACGTGGTGTCCTCCGGAACACAGAGGAAAATAACCATCCGGACTGTTATAGCCGCAAAGTTCAAAAGCCAGCATCTGTGATGGAATGGGGGTGTATTAGTGCCCAAGGCATGGGTAACTTACACATCTGTGAAGGCACCATTAATGCTGAAAGGTCCATACAGGCTTTGGAGCAACATATGTTATTATCCAAGCAACGTTATCATGGACGCCCCTGTTTATTTCAGTAGAACAATGCCAAGCCACATTCAGCATGTGTTACAACAGCGTGGCTTCGTAGTAAAAGAGTGCGGGTGCTTTCCTGGCCCGCCTGCAGTCCAGACATGAAAATGTGTGGCGCATTATGAAGCGTAAAATACGACAACAAGACCCCGGACTGTTGAACAACTTAAGCTGTACATCAAGCAAGAATGGTAAAGAATTCCACTTTCAAAGCTTCAACAATTAGTTTCCTCAGTTCCCAAACGTTTATTGAGTGCTGTTAAAAGAAAAGGTTCACAGTGGTGAACATGCCCTTTCCCAACTACTTTGGCACATGTTGCAGCCATGAAATTCTAAGTTAATTATTTTTTGCAAAAAAAAAAAGTTTGAGTTTGAACATCAAATATCTTGTCTTTGTAGTGCGTTCAACTGAATATGGGTTGAAAAGGATTTGCAAATCATTGTATATATATTTACATCTAACACAATTTCCCAACTCATATGGAAACGGGGTTTGTATTTCATACTGTCCAATTTGACTCGCCATACGATTGGCCCTCAGAAGATCGTCGCACATTTCTTGGCACACACCTGCTCCGCAGACACCGGCGTCCTCCTCACGCCGTTGGACATCTTCCTGGACCAAATGGCCTGTTCTACCATTTTGAGCCCATTCTGCCTCTGCTCGTTGCTTTCCGCTTTCTGTCAGGGGGCAGGCGACAGGACGGTGGAAAAAACGTCAAGAGGCCAGCGAATGCTTGGAGGGCGACAACCTGACGCACGTTTAGACCTTCCCGTAGCAGCCAGGCGTCTTCGGATCTGGGCTGGCCGCTCTGCTTGTGCCGGCGCGCTATCACGTGCGGGACGGCCACGGGGAGGTTGTCTGTCGCACGGCCGATGCGTAGCGTCCTTGAGCCGGGGTGGATGACGATGATGAAGTTGCTCTGTATTTGCTGTAAAAGAGCAGAAAGGCACGGGAGGACTTTTACGGCCATCGTGTGTTCCATACGTTCATTTACTTGTGGCGGCCTGATACACACAATCACCTTCTGCAAAACACTGACTATGTTATGTTTGGTGATTATATATGTTAACTTTAACATGCCTGTTAGCAAAAATGCATGGTTTAAGGTCAGGGGTGTCCAAACATTTTTGCCCTGCATTAGGCTAAGAAAATGTGTGTGTGTGTGTGTGTGTGTGTGTGTGTGTGTGTGTGTGTGTGTGTGTGTGTGTGTGTGTGTGTGTGTGTACACATTAGGGATGTCCCGATCCAGGTTTTTGCACTTCCGATCCGATACCGATATTGTTTTTGCACTTCCGATCCGATACCGATCCTGGCCTATCCGAGGATGTATTAAAGTTTAAAGTTATTTAGCCTACTTAGTTGTCAGATTCATGTTGAAGGGTTTTAGTACTCTTGATAACAACAAGCCAGCTGAATTAGGTGAGTTTGAATAATACACAATGGTTGGTATTCAAGGATAAACACAAAATAGAAAACAATTATACATGACAAACAGAAATGGCATCATTAAACAGTAAAAAAAAGTGAACACTATAAAGTGCAACTAATGCTGTAAACATTATTTTAAAAAAGCAAAACACACAAACAACCTGAGTGAGATAAAATGTCTATAACTCAACATCAATACTTGCTCTTGAAAAAGTGTAAACTTAAAAAAAAATAAAAAAAAAATAAAAAAATATTCACACACTCCTTTCAAATGTTTGCCCCAGTCAGGGGGGGGGCAAACAATTGAAGTCCAAGCATGATGGGGAGAATCTTTTTAACAAAGACGAGCACTTCAAGATGCTCAGGTGTCAGCCTGCTCCTGTGTACATCTATGATGAGTGCTAAAAAGCCTCTCACTCTCAAGAGTCATTAAAATGTCTTACAACTTAACCACCACACTTGACTTTATTGTGGCAGGTTTTGCACTCCACCTCTTCATCTTTTTCGTTTTGTAGGGTAAAATAATCCCATACAGCTGACATTTTTACCGTAACTTTTAATTCACACGGCCGTCTTAACGGTTAGAACACAGACCTGTGGATGTGTTGAAGGTGTGGTGGAAAATGCGGAACGGAGCGTAGGGAGCAGCAGAAGAGTGGAATGTATTATTTAAATCGGTGCGTTGGAAAACACGGACCAGTTTTTTTTTTAAACTGGATCTGGATCGGCATTTTCCCATGCCTTGCCGATACGCATTTTTTTGCAAATATCGGCGGCCGATTCGATCCAAATATCGGACTGGGACAACTCTAGTACACATTATCTTAATATAGAGGATATCAAATAAATAATTATTATAATTGGGTATTAGGTGTATGTAGGGCTGTGCGATATATCGATATACGCGATATATCGCGGGTTTGTCTCTGTGCGATATAGAAAACGACTATAAATAAATAAATGATAAATGGGTTGTACTTGTATAGCGCTTTTCTACCTTCAAGGTACTCAAAGCGCTTTGACATTACTTCCACATTTACCCATTCACACACACATTCACACACTGATGGAGGGAGCTGCCATGCAAGGCGCCAACCAGCACCCATCAGGAGCAAGGGTGAAGTGTCTTGCTCAGGACACAACGGACGTGACGAGGTTGGTTCTAGGTGGGATTTGAAGCAGTGACCCTCGGGTTGCGCACGGCCACTCTCCCATTGCGCCACGCCGTCCCACGACTATATGGTGATATTCGAGTATACGTTCTCACGCAGTAGCTTTTAGCTGCCGGCATTACACTACAGGCTCTTCCCACTCCTTTTTGTGTCTACTTCTGTCACACCGCGGTGAGGGATGTCTTGTTTTGGGTTTTTCTGTCTTATGGTTTGCATGTTTTAATTTGAAAAGTAACTCTCCTCTCGTTTCAGGTCACTTGCCCTTCCTTTTGTGTCAGCAGTCTGGCGTCATCCCTGTTCTCTGATTGTTTCCAGCTGTTCCCTATTACCCTCATGTGTTTTATAACCTCACTCCTTCCTTTGTTCTGTGCCAGATTGTCTCGTTTATTCGTGCTCTCTAGCGTCCATGTCCTTGTCCATGCCTTGCCTTGTCTCGTCTCGTGCTTATGTCCCTTGATCCTGAACCCCTTTGTAAATATTTTGAGTTTTCCTTTCTTCCAACACAGCAGAGTGATTTTGATTATTTCGTTATTCAGCCACAGTGGTAAGTTTCAGTTAAAATGTTTTCATTCATTCCTCAACTTTTTGAGTGACTATTTTTGTTAAAACTTTATTAGATTAGGTAGTGTAGAAATGTTCATAGATGTTGTTTTGGTCCTCCTGTTGGAGCGTTTTTTGTTAAATACTTTTTATAGCATATACGGCGTCAATTATAGTCCAACTTTACTTTTGTGTTTTCCTCCGTTCAGAGTGATTTTCGGTTGTTCCTTCTTTTTCTGGAACCTTTTTGCAGAGTAGTTTTTTTGTGATTATAGATATTGTTATTTCTTGACTTTGGAGGTAAAGGAAGTTGTCAAAATAAAAGCCTGTCTAAAGTCCCAACTCTGCATCTGAGTCCAATCCTTTTATCAAGCGTGACACCTTCTTACAGACAGCAAGCGCACAAACTTACACACGTCACATACTGTCTGTCACGACATACGTCACATACGTATACGCCCTCGCGAAACAGAGAGGTAGCAGCATGGGTAACGTTAGCTGTGATGCTAGTGGAGCCGTGCGAGTGGTAATACGAGAGAAAGAAGGTGCGAATGAAGGAAGAAGTAATTACCAAGAAAAACAGCACTGGGTCCATCATCTGGCGGTGGTTCGGCTTCAAGAGGGAACATGTCGAATAGACAACTTTAATTTGTCAAGTGTGGGGGACAAGCGTTGCTACCAAAAGTAGCATTACTGCTAATATATAGCATCATTTGGTGCTACATATTAGCTGCCACCTTATCGTGGTAGAGGAGTTTGCGTGTCCCAATGATCCTAGGAGTTATGTTGTCCCCTGGTAGGGTCTCCCAAGGCAAACAGGTTCTGGGTGAGGGATCAGACAAAGAGCAGCTCGAAGACCTCTATGAAGAAGACAAAACATGGACCCAGATTTCCCTCGCCCGGACGCGGGTCAACGGGGCCCCCTTCTGGAGCCAGGCCCGGAGGTGGGGCACGATGGCGAGCGCTTGGTGGCCAGGCCTGTTCCCATGGGGTCCGGCCGGGCACAGCCCGAAGAGGCAACGTGGGTCACCCCTCCAATGGGCTCACCACCCATAGCAGGGGCCATAGAGGTCGGGTGCAATGTGAGCTGGGCGGCAGCCGAAGGCAGGGCACTTGGCGGTCCGATCCTCGGCTACAGAAGCTAGCTCTTGGGAAGTGGAACGTCACCTCGCTGGGGGGTAAAGAGCCTGAGCTAGTGCGCAAAGTGGAGAAGTTCCGGCTGGATATAGTCGGACTCACTTCGACGCACAGCAAGGGCTCTGGAACCACTTCTCTTGAGAGGGACTGGACCCTCTTCCACTCTGGCATTGCCGACAGTGAGAGGCGACGGGCTGGGGTGGCAATTCTGGTTGCCCCCCGGCTTAAAGCCTGCACGTTGGATTCAACCCAGTGGACGAAAGGGTAGCCTCCCTCCGCCTTCGGGTGGGGAGACGGGTCCTGACTGTTGTTTGTGCTTACGCACCAAACAGCAGTTCAGAGTACCCACCCTTTTTGGGTACACTCGAGGGAGTACTGGAAAGTGCTCCCCCGGGTGATTCCCTTGTCCTACTGGGAGACTTCAACGCTTACGTTGGCAACGACAGTGAAACCTGGAGAGGCGTGATTGGGATGAATGGCCGCCCGGATCTGAACCCGAGTGGTGTTTTGTTATTGGACTTTTGTGCTCGTCACAGTTTGTCCATTACAAACACCATGTTCAAACATAAGGGTGTCCATATGTGCACTTGGCACCAGGACACCCTAGGACGCAGTTCTATGATCGACTTTGTAGTTGTGTCATCGGATTTGCGGCCTTATGTTTTGGACACTCGGGTGAAGAGAGGGGCGGAGCTTTCTACCGATCATCACCTGGTGGTGAGTTGGCTGCAATGGTGGGGGAGGATGCCGGACAGACCTGGCAGGCCCAAACGCATTGTGAGGGTCTGCTGGGAACGTCTGGCAGAGTCTCCTGTCAGAGAAAGTTTCAATTCCCACCTCCGGAAGAACTTCGAACATGTCACGAGGGAGGTGCTGGACATTGAGTCCGAGTGGAGCATGTTCCGCACCTCTATTGTCGAGGCGGCTGATCGGAGCTGTGGCCGCAAGGTAGTTGGTGCCTGTCGAGGCGGCAATCCTAAAACCCCTTGGTGGACACCAGCGGTGAGGGATGCCGTCAAGCTGAAGAAGGAGTCCTATCGGGTCCTTTTGGCTCATAGGACTCAGGAGGCAGTGGACAGGTACTGACTGGCCAAGCGGTGTGCGGCTTCAGCGGTCGCTGAGGCAAAAACTCTGACATGGGAGGAGTTCGGGGAAGCCATGGAAAACGACTTCCGGACGGCTTCGAAGCGATTCTGGACCACCATCCGCCGCCTCAGGAAGGGGAAGTAGTGCACTATCAACACTGTGTATGGTGCGGATGGTGTTCTGCTGACCTCAACTGCGGATGTTGTGGATAGGTGGAAGGAATACTTCGAAGACCTCCTCAATCCCACCAACACGTCTTCCTATGAGGAAGCAGTGCCTGGGGAATCTGTGGTGGACTCTCCTATTTCTGGGGCTGAGGTCGCTGAGGTAGTTAAAAAGCTCCTCGGTGGCAAGGCCCCGGAGGTGGACGAGATCCGCCCGGAGTTCCTTAAGGCTCTGGATGCTGTGGGGCTGTCTTGGTTGACAAGACTCTGCAGCATCGCGTGGACATCGGGGGCGGTACCTCTGGATTGGCAGACCGGGGTGGTGGTCCCTCTCTTTAAGAAGGGGGACCGGAGGGTGTGTTCCAACTATCGTGGGATCACACTCCTCAGCCTTCCCGGTAAGGTTTATTCAGGTGTACTGGAGAGGAGGCTTCGCGGGATAGTCGAACCTCGGATTCAGGAGGAACAGTGTGGTTTTCGTCCTGGTCGTGGAACTGTGGACCAGCTCTATACTCTCAGCAGGGTTTTTGAGGGTGCATGGGAGTTTGCCCAACCAGTCTACTTGTGCTTTGTGGACTTGGAGAAGGCATTCGACCGTGTCCCTCGGGAAGTCCTGTGGGGAGTGCTCAGAGAGTATGGGGTACCGGACTGTCTTATTGTGGCAGTCCGCTCCCTGTATGATCAGTGTCAGAGCTTGGTCCGCATTGCTGGCAGTAAGTCGGACACGTTTCCAGTGAGGGTTGGACTCCGCCAAGGCTGTCCTTTGTCACCGATTCTGTTCATAACTTTTATGGACAGAATTTCTAGGCGCAGCCAAGGCGTTGAGGGGATCCGGTTTGGTGGCCACGGGATTAGGTCTCTGCTTTTTGCAGATGATGTAGTCCTGATGGCTTCATCTGGCCGGGATCTTCAGCTCTCACTAGATCGGTTCGCAGCCGAGTGTGAAGCAACCGGAATGAGAATCAGCACCTCCAAGTCCGAGTCCATGGTTCTCGCCCGGAAAAGGGTGGAGTGCCATCTCCGGGTTGGGGAGGAGACCCTGCCCCAAGTGGAGGAGTTCAAGTACCTAGGAGTCTTGTTCACGAGTGGGGGAAGAATGGATCGTGAGATCGACAGGCGGATCGGTGCGGCGTCTTCAGTAATGCGGACGTTGTATCGATCCGTTGTGGTGAAGAAGGAGCTGAGCCGGAAGGCAAAGCTCTAAATTTACCGGTCGATCTACGTTCCCATCCTCACCTATGGTCATGAGCTTTGGGTCATGACCGAAAGGATAAGATCACGGGTACAAGCGGCCGAAATGAGTTTCCTCCGCCGGGTGGCGGGGCTCTCCCTTAGAGATAGGGTGAGAAGCTCTGCCATCCGGGAGGAGCTCAAAGTAAAGCCGCTGCTCCTCCACATCGAGAGGAGCCAGATGAGGTGGTTCGGGCATCTGGTCAGGATGCCACCCGAACGCCTCCCTAGGGAGGTGTTTAGAGCACGTCCAGCTGGTAGGAGGCCACGGGGAAGACCCAGGACACGTTGGGAAGACTATGTCTCCCGGCTGGCCTGGGAACGCCTCGGGATCCCCCGGGAAGAGCTAGACGAAGTGGCTGGAGAGAGGGAAGTCTGGGCTTCCCTGCTTAGGCTGCTGCCCCCGTGACCCGACCTCGGATAAGCGGAAGATGATGGATGGATGGGTGGAATATAATTGGATTTTAAGAGTATGTGAAATTTCGACTCCTACTTTGTTTACTTCCCGGTCCTGACTTCGGAGCATAAACAGGAATATGTGTGTGAACGTATTCCCTTAATATAATGGATGCATAATTATTAATTAATACAGTTGGAAGTTAAGAGTATGTGAAACTTTAACTCCTACTTTGTTTACTTCCCGGTCCTAACTTCGGATCATAAACACAAATCTCTGTGTGTAAATATTATCTTAATATATTTGATATAAAATTAATAATTAACAGAATTGGATATTAAGAGTATGTGAAAGTTTGACTCCCACCCCGTTTGCTTCCTGGTCCTCATTTCGGGGCATAAACAGGAATGTGTGTGTGTGGACATATTCTCTTAATATAATGGATGTATAATTACTACTTAATATAATTGAATATTAAGAGTATGTGAAAGTCTGTACCGGTCCTCAGTTCGGAGCATAAACAGGAATGTGTGTGAACATATTCTCTTAATATAATGGATGCATAATTATTAATCAATATAATTGGATTTTAAGAGTATGTGAAAGTTCGACTCCTACTTTGTTTACTTCCCGGTCCTGACTTTGGAGCATAAACAGGAATATGTATGTGACCTTATTCTCTTAATATAATGGATGTATAATTACTCATTAATATAATTGGATATTAAGAGTATGTGAAAGTTGGTCTCGGTCCTCACTTTGGAGCATAAACAGGTATATATGTGTGAACATATTCTCTTAATATAATGGATGCATAATTATTAATGAATATAATCTGATGTTAAGAGGTTGTGAAAGTTCAACTCCCACCTTGCCTCAAAAAGGCCCAAAACATCATAAGGGATCCATCTCACCCTGGACTTAAACTTTTTGAACTGCTGCCCTCAGACAGGCGATACAGGACAATAAAATGCCGGACATATAGGTTCAAGAACCCTTTCTACCCGAGGGCAATAGTGTTTTTTTATTTTTATCTAAGAGAATGAGAAAATATATATACCCCATAGAAGTGTATATAGAACATATTAAAAGAAAAAGTAACCAAGTATCAATTAATCAATCAATCAATGTTTACTTATATAGCCCTAAATCACTAGTGTCTCAAAGGGCTGCACAAACCACCGGCTAAGTGGTAGAAAATGGATATATATATATATATATATATATATATATATATATATATATATATATATATATATATATATATATATATATACATACATACATACATACATACATACATACATACATACATACATACATACATACATACATACATACATACATACATATATATATATATATATATATATATATATATATATATGTATGTATATATACATGATGCCACCTCAGTAGAAGCATTTAAGTCTCACCTTAAAACTCATTTGTATACTCTAGCCTTTAAATAGACTCCCTTTTTAGACCAGTTGATCTGCCGTTTCTTTTCTTTTTCTCCTATGTCCCACTCTCCCTTGTGGGGGGGGTCCGGTCCGATCCGGTGGCCATATACTGCTTGCCTGTGTATCGGCTGGGGACAGCTCTGCGCAGATTAATAATCCATTTTCAACCACTTGTCCTTCATAATGATGACAAAATAATAGGTTGATTAATGACACAATATGTTGCTGCATATGTCAGCAGACTAATCAGGAGCCTTTGTTTGTTTACCTACTACTAAAAGTTGTCAAGTATGTTCATTATTTTAATTAAGGACAAACTAGCAATAAGAAACATATGTTTAATGTAGCCTAAGATTTGTATTTTTTTATTAAAATAAAGACAATAAAGCATTTTTTGTGGTCCCCTTTATTAAGAAAAGTAGCGAAAACGATCTAAATAATTTTGGTACCCGTACCAAAATATTGGTATCAGGACAACACTAGTTGATACTAATAAAAATTCGTCTTAAAATATTTGAATAGCATTTTTCAGCCTTTCATTCGACGACATGACTCTGCAAAAGGGAAATATTTTCCGTCCATAAGGAGTTCTTGACAAAAAGAAGTGGCCCGTACGGGGATCGAACCCGCGACCTTGGCGTTATTAGCACCACGCTCTAACCAACTGAGCTAACCGGCCGTAGGAATTTCTCCAGTCACAGTGTAACAAATCGGGGAACCGTCGCGTTGCACAGACAACAATTACGCCGCTTTAAAATGAAATTTGGTTTTAAAAGTAAACAGTAGATTACTTTCAGCAAGACAATGCTGAAAAAAGGGAAATAACACTATATATATTCAACAAACCTCCTGGAGAGGATCCGGGACAGTGGGTGGCGCGATGGGTCTTTTCACCCCTCGCTGCTCCTTCTCCTTCTCTTTGTCTCGCTCTTTTTCTTTTCCGTTATCCTGCTCCTTTTCCGCCTGCGTCATGTCCTCTGTCGACCAAGTCGGCGTGACTGCCTTCAAAAGCAAGCTAAAGCGCGGATTTAAGCTGCCTTATTCCGAAAAACGCACGACGTGGTAGCAGCGGGCGAAGTTATTTCCGTGTTTGGTCACGTGATATAAAAATAAGCCACACCTCCCCGAACTGAGCGAATGAGTATACGGCTGGATCTGCCTTTTAAAACAGCAAACGTTATCGAAAAACATCAACACAAAAAATTCAAATTGAAATGTAATAAAATATATATACATATTCGAATACATCCCTCGACGTAAAATGTTGCCACAACCTAAATAGAAATGAAAGCTCGCAATAGAGATGTGGATTTTGTATTTGGTCACGTGACACAATTGAAATCGCTCTCATTGGACAAGATACTGCGTTTCGTTTTGTTTTTTTAAACAAACTTTATTTCAAAGCAATAATATATATATAAATGCTTCTATGCATGTAGAATAGTAACAAATACAAGCACAATAAGAAACAAAGAAATGTATGTGCATTATTTTCAAACAAACCCCCAAAAATATCCATCCATCCATCCTCTTCCGCTTATCCGAGGTCGAGTCGCGGGGGTTGCAGCCTAAGTAGGGAAGCCCAGACTTTCGTCTTCCCCAGCCACTTCGTCCAGCTCTTCTCGAGGCGTTCCCAGGCCAGCCGGGAGACATAATTGCCAGTCTGTGGTTGCCAGTGTTCTGGTCGACATGGTAGTGGGCTGGGGGGGAAGTACATCTAAGAAGGACAGCTCCAGCCTGGAGAAACTGATCAGGCGGGCCGGTTCTACAATCGGAATGAAACTGGACTCACTGGTGACGGTGGCAGAGAAGAGGACTGTGGACAAACTAGTGAGCATCCTGGATGATGCCAGTCACCTTTTGCATACAGTTATCAGGAGCCTGTTCAGTTCTAGACTGCTTCATGCCAAATGCAGGACTAATAGACAAAAAAAACTCATTTGTCCCACACACTATTAGACTGTACAACTCCTCTCTGGGGAGGGGGGTGAGGGGTACTAGGATGACAGGGGACGCAAAACAATAACAGCGCAATACGTTTTTATAACATGGTCACTACTGCCTAGTTTCTCTTGTTATATTCTTATTTTACTGTTGTATTTTTATTTCCATTGTTGCTTTTTATTTTTATTCTTATTGTAATATTTCTCAATTTTATTTCCATTTAGATCCCCTTTATTTATTTATTTTTTTAAATTGATCTCAACTCTGTACACTGCTGCTGGAATTTTAATTTTCCTGAAGGAACTCTCCCGAAGGAATCAATAAAGTACTTTCCATCTATCTATCTATCTATCTATCTATCTATCTATCTATCTATCTATCTATCTATCTATCTATCTATCTATCTATCTATCTATCTATCTATCCATCCATCCATCCATCCATCCATCCATCCATCCATCCATCCATCCATCCATCCATCCATCCATCCATCCATCCATCCATCCATCCATCCATCCATCCATCCATCCATCCATCCATCCATCTATCTATCTATCTATCTATCTATCTATCTATCTATCTATCTATCTATCCATCTAGTCTTCCCAACGTGTCCTGGGTCTTCCCCGTGGCCTCCTACCGGGTGGACGTGCCCGAAACACCTCCCTAGGGAGGCGTTTGGCTGGCATCCTGACCAGATGCCCGAACCAACTCATCTGGCTCCTCTTGACGTGGAGGAGCAACAGCTTTACTTTGAGACTTTGAGCTCCCCCCTGGATGGCAGAGCTTCTCGCCCTATCTCTAAGGGAGAGCCCCACAACTAGGCGGAGGAAACTCATTTGGGCCGCTTGTACCCGTGATCTTGTCCTTTCGGTCATAACCCAAAGCTCATGACCATAGGTGTGGATGGGAACGTAGAGTGACCGGTAAATTGAGAGCTTTGCCTTCCGGCTCAACTCCTTCTTCACCACAACTGATCGATACAGCGTCCGCATTACTGAAGACTTGGACCGATCCGCCTGTCGATCTCACGATCCACTCTTCCCTCACTCGTGAAAAAGACTCCGAGGTACATGAACTCCTCCACTTGGGGCAGGGTCTCCTCCTCAACCCGGATATGGCACTCCACCCTTTTCCGGGCGAGAACCATGGACTCTGACTTGGAGGTGCTGATTCTCATCCCAGTCGCTTCACACTCGGCTGCAAACCGATCCAGTGAGAGCTGAAGATCCTGGCCAGATGAAGCCATCAGGACCACATCATCTGCAAAAAGCAGAGACCTAATCCTGCAGCCACCAAACCGGAACCCCTCAAAGCCTTGACTGCGCCTCAAAATTCTGTCCATAAAAGTTATGAACAGAATCGGTGACAAAGGGCAGCCTTGGCGGAGTCCAACCCTCACTGGAAACGAGTCCGACTTACTGCCGGCAATGCGGACCAAGCATTGCCAGGAGCAGACCGTCACAATCAGACAGTCCAATACCCTACACTCTCTGAGCACTCCCCACAGGAGACACCGTGTCTCCCCACAGGAGACACGGTCGAATGCCTTCTCCAAGTCCACAAAGCATATGTAGACTAGTTGGGCAAACTCCCATGCACCCTCAAGGACCCTGCTGAGAGTATAGAGCTGGTCCACAGTTCCACGATCAGGACGAAAACCACACTGTTCCTCCTGATTCCGAGGTTCGACTATCGGGCGTGGCCTCCTCTGCTGTACACCTGAATAGACCTTACTAGGAAGGCTGAGGAGTGTGATCCCACGATAGTTGAAACACACCCTCCGGTTCCCCTTCTTAAAGAGAGGAACCACCACCCGGTCTGCCAATCCAGAGGCACTGCCCCTGATGTCCACGTGATGCTGCAGAGTCTTGTCAACCAAGACAGCCCCACAGCATTCAGAGCATAAAGGAACTCAGGGCGGATCTCATCCACCCCCGGGGCCTTGCCACGGACAAGGTTTTTAACTACCTCAGCACCAGAAATAGGAGAGCCCACCACAGAATCCCCAGGCCCCGCTTCCTCATAAGAAGACGTGTTGGTGGGATTGAGGTGGTCTTCCAAAAGTATATATACAGGTAGGTATATATATATATATATGTATATATATATATATATATATATATATATATATATATATATATATATGTACAATATCACAGTAATTAGACATGCACCTGGGGATAGGTTGATTGGCAACACTAAATTGGCCCTAGTGTGTGAATGTGAGTGTGAATGTTGTCTGTCTATCTGTGTTGGCCCTGCGATGAGGTGGCGACTTGTCCAGGGTGTACCCCGCCTTCCGCCCGATTGTAGCTGAGATAGGCGCCAGCGCCCCCCGCGACCCCGAAAGGGAATAAGCGGTAGAAAATGGATGGATGGATATATATATATATATATATATATATATATATATATATATATATATATAATATATATATATATATATATATATATGTATACATATATATATATATATATATATATATATATATATATATATATATATATATATGTATACATATATATATATATATATATATATATACATATATATACATAGTAAATATACCGTTATTTCCTTTTTTGCTGTCACAATTACTGTGATATTGTACATATATATATATATATATATATATATAAATATATATATATATATATATATATATATATATATATATATATATATATATATATATATATATATACATACATATATATGCATAGTAAATATACAGTTATTTCCTTTTTTGCCGTCACAATTACTGTGATATTGTACATGGTAATTGATATATATTGTATATATGATATAGACATAATATAATATACTATCTCAGTATAGGGCTTCAGGGTGGCAGAGAGGTTAGTGCGTCTGCCTCACAATACAAAGGTCCTGAGCAGTCCTGGGTTCAATCCCGGGCTGGGGATCTTTCTGTGTGGAGTTTGCATGTTCTCCCAGTGAATGCGGGGGTTCCCTCCGGGTACTCTGGCTTCCTCCAACCCCCAAAGACATGCACCTGGGGATAGGTTGATTGGCAACACTAAATTGGCCCTAGTGTGTGAATGTGAGTGTGAATGTTGTCTGTCTATCTGTGTTGGCCCTGCGGTGAGGTTGCGACTTGTCCAGGGTGTACTCCGCCTTCCGCTGGATTGCAGCAGAGATAGACATCAGTGCCCGCCACTATCCTAAAGGGAATAAGCGGTAGAAAATGGATGGATGGATGTAGTATATTATATCGCTATATTTATCCTATTTATACCTGCATTGTCCTTTCCAACCTTACACTTTCCATCATTGTAACTGAGCTACTGTGTGGAACAATTTCCCTTGTGGATCCATTAAAGTTTGTCCGAGTCTAAGTCTACTTTTGACATGCATTCAGTCAGTAACATATATGTAAGATGTTATTTTTGTACTATTTTATAATATCACTGAGGTGTTGTCTGAATATTCAAACAGCGATGACAGGATTGAGTGGTTGCGACTCAGCGGGGATGACGACATTTAGTTTTTCCACAGCGTCTTTTAACTTCACCGTACTCTTCTCACTGTCTGCTACAAAGATGAAATTTGCCCACGATTTGCCGTCTCGCCTGCAAGTGTGCAGACTCCTGCAGAGTTTGCTTAAATCCCGCAATAAACAAAAACGTCTGCAGGCCCTCAGCTCTGGAGCCAAGGAGCCGGGCCTCTTGTCCTTGTGCTGTCCGAGCTGCAACACCCAGAACTTGGAGAGATCGTCAGCATTTTTAGCGTGGCTCGCCACCGTGTTGAGGGTCAGAGGGTAAAGATCATGAGCCGCAGCTGGTACGCAGGGTCCGGTGGAGATGAGGTTGGAGGGAGCAGAGTGGCCGGACTGGAAAAAGGAAAGTTGACCAAGTCCAAACATTTGTATGTTTAAAGATGAACGGATGTCAGCCATCTTCTCACCTGGGGGCAGATGATGAGGACACGCTGCGCAGCCTTGACTTCTTCCGCCAGCCAACGCAAGGGACCCAGTTGTGCGATCCTCGCCTGCTGCCACACGTCGATGGCCACGCTGCAGCCCGCGTGCTTCTGCAGGAACTCTGCCAAGGCCATCACAGCCTTCTGGAAGGCTCCGTCTTCGGGAGGGTACACCATGAGGACAGAGACGGGAACTTTGGACGATGGAGGCGACCTTTTGAGGCCCAGCATAAAGGCAACATGTCTCCAACATCTCTTATCTGTTTAGTGAAGGACATTGGAATGAGTTAATAGGTCTGTGATAAACATCTGAACAGCATATTTGTTTTTGTTTTTTTAAAAAGGAGTCTGGAATGTTTAATATTACAGCAAAATTTTAATTTTTAGTAGTAAAATAAATAAATAAATATTCCCTTGTGCAGTTGCAAATGACCAGTTTATAGTCAGTCAGTAGTTTAGTTATTACTAGTCTGTTTTTTTTATATATTTAATTAAATTTTGTTAAATTTAATTTAATTTAATTTAATTTAATTTAATTTAAGTGCTGGTTAAATAGATCAGTGCTTTTAATAACTGCATTAAATCGATGGAAAATATTTCTCAAATAAAATAAATTGACTTTAAATACACATCAAAGTTGTCAAAAATGCATTTAAAAATTGTTCAGCACCTAAAACAACTGCAGTTAAAATATCAAATGCAATATTTATCAGCAACATTCGCTTAATAAGCTGCAAATCACTAGTTGTGTTGTAATTAATAGTTTAGTTACAATTGGTCTGCTTCCTTATACATTTAGATTAATTGTTTGAATGTATTATGATTAAATAAAATAAAATAAAATAAAATTAAATGCAATTAAATTAAATTAAAGTACATTAAATTAGATTAAATTAAATTACATCAAATTAAACTTAATTTAATTTAATTCATTTTATTTAATTTAAGTGCTGGTTAAATAATTCAAAGCTTTAAATAACTGCATTAAATCAATGTAAAATATTTGTCAAATAAAATAAATTGACTTTAAATACACATCAAAGTTGTCAAAAATGCATTTAAAAAGTATTCAGCACCTAAAACAACTGCAGTTAAAGAAGCAAATGCAATATTTATCAGCACCATTAGCTTAATAAGCTGTAGATTACTAGTTTTGTTGTAATAAATAGTTTAGCTGTAATTGGTCTGCTTCCTTATACATTTCAATTAATTATTTAAATGTATTATGATTGAATCAAATACAATAAAATAAACTAAAAAAAACTAAACTAAACTAAACTAAACCAAACTAAAATAAAATAAAATAAAATAAAATTGAATTAAACTATTTAACTAGCAATTAAATTAAATTAAGTTGAATTAAATTAAATTAAAATTGATTAAATGTAATTTAATTTAATTCATTTTATTTAATTTAATTGCTAGTTAAATAGTTCAGCGCTTTAAATAACTGCATCCAATCAATGGAAAAAATTTCTAAAATAAAATAAATTGACTTTAAATATACATCAAAGTTGTCAAAAATGCATTTAAAAATGTTCAGCACTTAAAACAACTGCAGTTAAAATATCAAATGCAATATTTATCAGCAACATTCACTTAATAAGCTGCAGTTTTACTAGTTATGTTGTACAAACCCCGTTTCCATATGAGTTGGGAAATTGTGTTAGATGTAAATATAAACAGAATACAATGATTTGCAAATCCTTTTCAACCCATATTCAATTTAATGCACTACAAACTCATAAACTTTTTTTTTTCCGAATAATAATTGACTTAGAATTTCATGGCTGCAACACGTGCCAAAGTAGTTGGGAAAGGGCATGTTTGCCACTGTGTTACATCAACTTTTCTTTTAACAACACTCAATAAACGTTTGGGAACTGAGGAAACTAATTGTTGAAGCTTTGAAAGTGGAATTCCTTCCCATTCTTGTTTTATGTAGAGCTTCAGTCGTTCGCTTCATAATGCGCCACACATTTTCGATGGGTGACAGGTCTGGATTGCAGGCGGGCCAGGAAAGTACCCGCACTCTTTTACTACGAAGCCACACTGTTGTAAAACGTGGCTTAGCATTGTCTCGCTGAAATAAGCAGGAGCGTCCATGATAACGTTGCTTGGATTACAACATATGTTGCTCCAAAACCTGTATGGACCTTTCAGCATTAATGGTGCCTTCACAGATGTGTAAGTTACCCATACCTTGGGCACTAATACACCCCCATACCATTACAGATGCTGGCTATTGAATTTTGCCCCTATAACAATCCGAATGGTGAGTTTCCTCTTTGTTCTGGAGGACACCACGTCCTCTGTTTCCAAATATAATTTGAAATGTGGACTCGTCAGACCACAGAACACCTTTCCACTTTGCATCAGTCTATCTTAGGTGAGCTTAGGCCCAGCCAAGCCGGGGGCGTTTCAGGGTATTGTTGATCAATGGGTTTGGCTTTGCATAGTAGAGTTTTAACTTGCATTTACAGATGTAGCGACCATCCTTTACACACTGATGTCGGTTTTTGATGCAGTACCGCCTGAGGGATCAAAAGTCCGTAATATCATCGCTTACGTGGAGTGATTTCTTCAGATTCTCTGAACTTTTTGATGATTTTACAGACCGTAGATGGTAAAATCCCTAAATTCCTTGCAATAGCTCGTTGAGAAATCTTGTTATAAAACTGTTCGACAATTTGCTTACAAAGTGGTGACCCTCATCCCATCCTTGTTTGTGAATTACTGAGCATTTCATGGAAGCTGCTTTTATACTCAATCATGGCACCCAACTGTTCCCAATTAGCCTGCACACCTGTGGGATGTTCCATATAAGTGTTTGATGAGCATTCCTCAACTTTATCAGTATTTATTGCCACCATTCCCAACTTCTTTGTCACGTGTTGCTGGCATGAAATTCTTAAGATAATGATTATTTGCAAAATAAAAAAAGTTGTAGCATATTCAACTGAATATGGGTTGAAAATGATTTGCAAATCATTGTTTTACGTTTATATTTACATCTAACACAATTTCCCAACTCATATGGAAACGGGGTTTGGGATTAATAGTTTAGATATTTGTGGTCTGCTTCCTTATACATTTTGATTCATTAACTAAATGCATTATTATTTAATTAAATTGAATTAAATAAAATAAAATTGAATTTAATTCAATTTAATTTAATTTAAATTAATTTAATTTAATTTAATTTAACTTAATTTAATTTAATTTAATTTAATTTAATTTAATTAGATTTTATTCCATTTAAGTGCTGTTTGAATCGTTCAGCGCTTTAAATAACTACATTATATCTATGTAAAATATTAAAAAAAAAAAAAAATGGAATTTAAACATACATAATAAACTTTAATATCATAATACATGTATGCGTTGAGGTGCTCCACTTACACAGGATGTATCCAGAAGTGACGATCATGAAGGCAGCAAGTCCCAGATAAATTCTCACCAAGATGTTGGCCAAAGTGTTTGGAGGATCTGTTGCAGTAAAAAAACAAAACAAAAGCACTATTATAACTATTTAAAGTAGTTCATAATAATCATGTATATATATATATATATATATATATATATATATATATATGTATATATATATATATATATATACACACATATATATATATTATATATATATATATATATATATATATATATATATATATATATATATATATATATATATATATATATATATATATATATATATATAAATATAATCTTGGTTGGATTATCCAGAGAATAGTGCTCGATACCGTGTGGGAAAAATCACAAGACTACTTCATCTCTACAGAACTGTTTCATGAGGGAACCCCTCATGAAACAGTTCTGTAGAGATGAAGAGATGAAGTAGTCTTGTGAAGTAGTCTTGTGATTTTTACCACTCATACAAATATATATATATACAAATATATATATATAAATATATATATATATATATATATATATATATATATATATATATATATATATATATATATATATATATATATATATATACACACACACACAATATATACACACACATATATATATGTATATATACACATATATATATATATATATATATAAGTATATATGATGTTTATGCATATATATACTGTATATATATACATATATATAGTATAGTGTACATATATGTATATAAATATATACATACATATATACGTATATACAGTATGTATATATATATATATATATATATATATATATATGTATATATATATATATATATATATATATATATATATATATATATATATATATATATATGATATAGAACGATGCGATTGTGTGATGTCTTGCCTGAACGAGGACTGTCTGTGGTGATGTCTGTGATATCAGCTGGAGAGAAAAACACTTGTTGTACTTATTATTGTTTATTTTCGTTCATATTTAATACACAGCACCTTAAGGGTTGCTCACCTTTGGGGTGAATAGTAGTCTTTGGTGCACGGCCTGCAAAACCTACAGAAGAAACAATAATATATTTATTATTGTACAACCTTTTCACTAAGTTCCGATACAATGCCGACAGTAGAGCATCGAGTATTGGCCGATATGGATATTGATCCGATACAATATCAGCAGGTATCTTGTATTATTTTGTACTGTGGAATGTTAGAAAAGGTTCGATCAAATCAAACAGAGAACAATGGTCGGTGAAAAACCTTAACCTATTTATTATGAACCGTCTGAAATGTTATTTAACATAATAATTTAATTTAATTTAATTTGAAACCGTCTGGAATGCACTGTCTTTAGGTTGAAGTGGGGCGGTAATTGTGGGATCGCAGTAATTCATGACGTTAAGCTCATGATGCAGAAAGCGGAGTGATGCGGACACGTTTGTTACTGGATATTTTCCAAAAAGCTACTGCCTCAAACATGACTTTTTATGGCATTGAAGTCAGAATGGAAGCCTACAATGAAGAAAGAGAAGGAAAGAAGAGTACTTGCTGTGTTTGGGGCGAGGGATGATGATGCTGCGGTAGGAGAGGCCGCTGCCTGGAGGCGGCAAAGGGAAGTTGGCTGCTGTGATGACGTTGGAACCATACCATCTTACCAAGTAGTGGAACCATTTCTGAAAAATATTTACAGTGGA
>NC_084637.1:21956607-22044107 GCF_033978795.1 Nerophis ophidion | reverse complement strand
GCTCATATTTAAGAAAAAAATCACTAACAGGGCGGACGCAGAGAAACACATTTTATTTCTAGAGACTACTGTCAAAACTCTAAAGACCGACTGCACAGTTCCTGTCTTCACCATAAAAGACCTGTTTCATCCTGCCTGTGCTAACAAAATAAGAGTCTCAGAAAGCTAGCATGCACAAGCTAGCAAGCTACGGATTTTGATGCCAATGTATTTCTCCCCCGCCCTCAGCGACCGCTTTCTCACTTGCTTGCCCACCCGCACACTCACTGACGTCACTCACCTGCTGCCAGACATTAAAGGGCCACACACATATGCTACTCTCATAACAAAGTGTTTAAAAACGAGTATGCAAGTTGGACAAATGAGATGCCAAATCCAACCACTTGCATGTGGTATTGGACAGAAAGGAGGACTTTTTTTTTTCCCTCCATTTGAAAATGCGGACGTTATCAGCACCACTGTCTGATTCCAATCAATGCAAGTCATCAGAATCAAATACACCAACTTATATTCTTGTCTTCATGAAAGAAAGGAATCTATGTGTGTTAAACATCCTTGTATTATCATTAAACACCATTAACTTGTTAACAAAAATGTCTCTCATAAATAAATAAATATAAATTATAAATAGGAATGAGGTAGATCTCCTCGACTTGGTCAATTGAAAAGTAGCTCGCCTGCAGAAAAAGTGTGAGCGCCCCTGATCTAGAGAATAGTGCTTGATACCGTGGTAGAGCGCAATATGTATGTATGACTACATCAGTCATCAGGAGATTCCTGATGATCTGCTGATGATTGAGGGAACCCCTCATGAAACAGTTCTGTAGAGACGAAGTAGTCTTGTGATTTTTCCCACACATACATACATATATATATGTGTATATATATATATATATATATATATATATATATATATATATATATATATATATATATATATATATATATATATATATATATATATATATAATATATATATATATACATATATATAAACATACATATACACATGTTTTTTGTTGTTTTTTTAACATATATTTACATACAATTGTATTTTTCTTTATTTTTCTCAGGCTGCTGCCTCTCTTCACTTCTTCCGTTTCTGAAAAAACGGGGCCAGTGATTTTAAAATTACAATAGTCATCTAACTAAAATGTCAACGTGTTTATAACAGTATTGTAACATTTTCACACACACACACACACACACACACACACACACACACACACACACACACACACACACACACACACACACACACACACACACACACACACACACACACCTACCATAATCCTCACGACACTCCATTTTCTGTAGGCATAAAAAGAATGACAACTTTTAAACAAGTTTAAAATGCGGCAACTCGATAAAGCGACTCTCCTAACCTGTGACGTCACCAGGACGGCGAGATAAAAGCTGGCAACAAGAGGTCGGGTCCACATGTTGCCGACTCAGCAGTGGCCACGCAAGTGACTCCCTGCAAGTTTTTATGCAGGACACAAATCCTCGTCCAAATAAAAAAAAAGAAAAGAAAACGAAAGCAAAAAAAAGAAAAAAAAGAAAAGCTGCACCGCTGTCAGTGACAGTTCCGTTACAGGCTCCGCCCACTTTGGCTGCTGTGACCCGTCCTGATCTCTTCTCATTTCCACGCCGGTAAGATGCATTTTTATTCTTTTGATCTGCCAATAACGCCGTCTCGTCACGCACGCGCACGTGCATGGGATGTCACGTCGTGCAAATGGACGAAGTGTCCCTGATTGACAGGTGGACATGCGCGCTCCCGACGATGCAAACTCAACTCAACTAAAAAAACAACAAAAAAACCCCAACAAAAGTATGATATAAAAAAACAAAATAATATATAAAAAGAGAGGTGAAGGATTGAGTTTTGCAGTAAAAAGTCTGGGCCAGGTGCTCTTTAGTCACCACTGAGACGCTGATAAGCAATGCTGTTGCGAAATTGGGTCGCATAAGTTAACACTTTTGCAAAAATGCTTAACTGGCTGCACAGCACACATTATGTAACTTTGCTTTTATTTTTTTAATTGATTTATTTATTTCATTTCCAGGCAGTATAAAAAGAGTGACTTGATATTTTGAGAGCACATGCAGGCTGGATTTAGTCTGAAATGTTATCCTACTGGTGTACATCTCGACCCACACATGCACGCACTTATCTGCTTTATAACATGAATATTCATGTCTTCATCATGTCTCTTAAAGTGCTTAAAGGGCCTTGTTGTAAATGTTCTCATTGTTTTTTCAACTCCAAATCTGATTGAAAAAAGATGACACGTTAAACTACTTAATGCAGGCTCATTCACGGCTTTTATTTCATTGGACGAGGGTCCTGTGCTTCAAAGGAAAGTAACAGGAGTGAGTTTTTTTTAGGAGAGAATTTGCAAACACATGATATTTGGCCACATGGGATTTATTCTAACGGAACGTCCACACTAAATAGATGAACGAAAATGAACATAAAATAATAATAATACTTTAAGTAAATGACTGAAAGTAACAGGAGTGAGTTTTTAGCATAAAATATGCAAATACATGAAAAATAGCTGCATGGCATTTATACTGAAGGCATGTCCACATTAAATAGATAAACAAAATTGAACAAATTAAATTTAAAATAATTTAGGTAGCAGAACTAAAAGTAACAGGAGTGAATTTTTAGCATAGAATTTGCAAACACATGCTATTTGGCCACATGGGATTTATGCTAATGGGATGTCCACACTAAATAGATTAACAAAAATGAACAAATTAAAAAAAAAAAAAAAATTTTAGTAACATGACTGAAAGTAGCGAGTGAGTTTTTAGCATAAAATATGCAAATACATGAAAAATTGCCGCATGGCATTTATGCTGAAGGCATGTCCACATTAAATAGATAAACAAAATTGAACAAATTACATTTAAAATGATTTAGGTAGCAGAACTGAAAGTAACAGGAGTGAATTTTTAGCATAGAATTTGCAAACACATGAAATTTGGCCACATAAGATTTATTCTAACGGAGTATGCACACTAAATAGATAAACAAAACTGGAAAAAAAAAAAAATCATACCGTATTTCCTTGAATTGCCGCAGGGCATATAGTATGCGCCTGCCTTGAATTACTGCCGGGTCAAAGTCGCTTCGCAAAATAATTAGCGCATGCTTAGTATTACCGCCCGGTCAAACTCGTGACGTCACGAGTGACACTTCCCCTGTCATTATTTTCAAAATGGAGGAGGCTGATTTCAATACCGATAATTTGAAATCGCATAACGGGAAGAAGATTGAGAGCTATTCAGTAGGATTTAAGGTCCAAGCTTGCATCACACTCAAATTTTTATTGCATGCCTTTGGTAAGTGCCGGAGTGAGAAGAGGTTTTAAAATAATTAGCACATGCTTACTTTTAGATAGATAGATAGATAGATAGATAGATAGATAGATAGATAGATAGATAGATAGATAGATAGATAGATAGATAGATAGATAGATAGATAGATAGATAGATAGATAGTACTTTATTGATTCCTTCAGGAGAGTTCCTTCAGGAAAATTAAAATTCCAGCAGCAGTGTACAGAGTTGAGATCAATTAAAAAAAAAAAAAAGCACAGGAGTGAGAAGATGTTTTTAATTGATTAGCGCCCCGGCGGCAATTCAAGGAAATACGGTAATTTGAGTAACATGACTGAAAGTAACAGGAGTGAGTTTTTAGCAGATAATTTGCAAACACATGATATTTGACCACATGGGATTTATGCTAATGGAATGTCCACACTAAATAGATAAACAAAATGAACACATTTAAAAATATGTAATTTAAGTAACAATACTGAAAGTAATAGCATAAAATTAGCAAATTTGCAAACACATGATATTTGGCCACATAAGATTTATGCTAACGGAAGGTGCACACTAAATAGATTAACAAAATGAACGAATTACATATAAAATATATTTAGGTGACATTTCTGAAAGTAGCAGGAGTGACTTATATGTAAAATACGTGAACTATAGCCACATAACGGAACATATATATATATATATATATATATATATATATATAAATTAAATTATGAATTATATATTTATATAGCGCTTTTCTCGAGTGACTCAAAGCGCTTTACATAGTGAAACCCAATATCTAAGTTACATTTAAACCAGTGTGGGTGGCACTGGGAGCAGGTGGGTAAAGTGTCTTGCCCAAGGACACAACGGCAGTGACTAGGATGGCAGAAGCGGGAATCGAACCTGCAACCCTCAAGTTGCTGGTACGGCCACTCTACCAACCCAGCTATATATATGAGTTCATACCAAAATGGATACATGGATAATACAGCAGAGGATTGGGAGAATGTCATGTGGTCAGATGAAACCAAAATAGAACTTTTTGGTATAAACTCAACTCGTCGTGTTTGGAGGAAGAAGAATACTGAGTTGCATCCCAAGAACACCATAGCTACTGTGAAGCATGGGGGTAGAAACATCATGCTTTTGGGCTGTTTTTCTGCTAAGGGGACAGGACGATTGATCCGTGTTAAGGAAAGAATGAATGGGGCCATGTATCGTGAGATTTCGAGCCAAAACCTCCTTCCATCCGTGAGAGCTTTGAATAGTTGACCAAATACTTATTTTCCACCACAATTTACAAATAATGTCTTTAAAATTCCTACAATGGGAATTCCTGGATTTTTTTTTTTCATGTTCCGTCTCTCACAGTTGAAGTGTACCTATATATATATATATATATATATATATATATATTTCAAGGTAATGTCTTATTTAAAAAAATGCATATTTAGAATAATTTATTACTTATTTATTGTTATTCATCATCCATGCGATCAGATCTATAATAATCAATTTTATTGACTTAACATTTATTTCCTGTGGATTAAAATGGCCCATATTGCAATTTTAATGTTTTTTGCCATTTGTAGTTTTATATTTCTCATACACTGTCTGGGTACTTGAATTTCAAAAATGTGGTTTGATGTGGTTGTAAAAAGCAGGTCGAGTTAAACATTCATCACCTTGCAGATCAATGAGTGACCCACAATGATCTTTGTGGTGTCAAGGAGGTTAGGTGTCCATGGTCACAACAACATTCTAATATCATCGCACAAAAGTCGTAATTAAAAATGTTTTTAATGTTGTGAGAATAAAGTCGTAATAAATATCTTTTTTTTTTTTTTTACAAAGTAAAAATAAAAGTCTGGGTTACAGGAAAAATGTCATAATGTTGCAAAAATACTTGTGGATATATAGCATTTTGTCCCTCTAATGCTTCTAGAAAAGGTATTGTCATGAGACTATAGTTGGAACATGACAAGAAAATACATTTTATTACCTGAATTAAGTCGTAATTTTTTCAAATGATATTTCTATAAATATATTTCCCAAACTTAACGTATGTATTTGTTTGTTGTATTTTTTTATTTATTCTTGTGTGTTACTGTAAAATTACACTTTGTCACGTTTGTAAATCTGATTTCATGTTTGATCATGTTTTGTTTTGTGTTCTGGACTCTTGTTCTGTTTTTTCACTTCCTGGTTTGTTTTTGTTACCATGACAACTTATTGCTTTTCACCAAGGGGGTCGGCCACGGATATGGCCGTTCCCGGGTCGCCCACCTCGGTCCTCCACGCGTCGCCGCCACCTGACTCTGCCCCGTTGGATACGGGGACACGTGGTTTGGCGATCCACCGCCATGTCCCCCTCCCGCCCTCCCATGACTCTAGATCATTGTGGGACATCTGGAAGCTGTCCTTAATGGGGGGGCTCTGTCACGTTTGTAAATCTGATTTCATGTTTGATCATGTTTTGTTTTTTGTTCTGGACTCTTGTTCTGTTTTTTCACTTCCTGGTTTGTTTTTGTTACCATGACAACTCATTGCTTTTCACCTTGCCCTCCTATTCACGCCCATGCCCTCAGTCCCGCACCTGTTCCTAATTATTTGCAGCCACTATTTAAGTCAATTTCTTTCCGTCCATCAGTCTGGGAACATCAACTTTCATTACCCATGCCGTTCCAACTTTCATTGTTATCTACGACCTTGCTGCTCATTCTCCATGCCCACCATCACCTGCCACGCACCTTGCTATTCTTGCCTCCTGTTTTTGTTGTCACAGTAAGTGTTTTGTTTTAGTTGTTTATAGTCATGCCATCGTGCTGTTTCTGTTCTTAGTTCTTTCATGCCAATCGAGCAAGTGTTTTTGTTTCCTGTTTATATTTTGTAGCCAAGTTTTATACCTCCTTGTGAGCGCCCTTAGTTTGTTTATTTTTGTATTTAGAATTCCAAATAAAACATCATGTACCTTAATTCACGCCTGGCTCGTCCTGTAATCCCTCTGCATCGAAGGAGCACACACAATCCATGCCCAAGCTTGACACACTTGTTATCAATTATATTTTTTAAACATTTTTTTTACTGCAAAAAACCTAATAGAATTATTTTAATTTTACAAATATACCATCAATGTGAGCTATAAAAAAACACATCTTAGTTATTTTATTTGAATAAAAATTAAACTAACATATTTTTATATACATTTTTTATACATTAGATTAATCTATAATCAAAAGTTTAAAAAAAACACGAGAAAATGATGTTATAATGCTTAAAATAAGGCTAAAAGAATATATACAGGATAAAAATATTTATCATAGCAATAACGCAGTCGCAACTTTTTTCTGGTAATGTTATGAGAAAAAAAGTTATGAAAATAAAGTTGGAACATCACGACCAAAAGATTGTGACATTGGAAAAATAAAGTCGTAATATTACCTAAATCTATTTTTTTTTTTGAGAAACAATTTGTGCAAATCCTCTAGACGCGCATTTATGTTTGTTACATTACGACTTTATTATCGTAAAAAGTATTATATTTTTTCAGAGTAGTCCTAATGCTTTCAATATTTGCACGACAGATTGGTTTTGTCGAAAAAAATATGTAAGGTTACAAGAACATTTTTATAACTTTGCAATAATAAGGTTACAGATTTTTTCGTAAAGTTACGAGAAAAAATGTGACGGGAATAAAGTTGTAACCAAATTGAGCTATTACAAAAATGAAGTCGTATTACTGGAATCGAAATGTTTTTTTTTTTGAGAAACAATTTGTGTAAGTCACACGCGCATGTATGTTTGTTACATTATGACTTTATTTTCGTGAATTATGATTTTTTTCTAGTAGTATAATTTTTTTTCAGAGTAGCCTTAAGACTTTGAAAGATTTGCACATGGCAGACACATTTTGTAGAAAAACAAACTGTGAGGTTACAAGAAAAATGTTAAAACGTTACAGTAATAGGGTTACACCTTTTTTTCCCCGTTAAGTTATGAGAAAAAAACAAACGTACGAGAATAAAGTTGGAACAAAATTGTGACATTGCAAGAATGAAGTCCTAGTGTTACAGGAATCGAAATGTTTTTTTGTTTGTTTGTTTTTTTTTTTAGAAAAAAATGGTTTAAGTCATCTTAACGAGCAAATATGTTAGTTACATTACAACTTATTTTCGTGAATTATTATTTTTTTTGAGTTGTAACATTTTTTTTTCAGAGTAGTCCTAATACTTTGAAATATTTGCACATGACAGATACGTTTTGTAGAAAAAAATATTTATGAAGTTACAAAAGAAATGTTAAAACGTTGCAATAATAAGGTTACCACTTTTTTTTCGTAAAGTTACGTGAAAAAAATGTTACGAGAATAAAATTGGAACAAAATTTTGACGTTGCAAGAATGAAGTCGTAGTATTAGAGGAATCGACAAATGTGCTCATTCATTTTTTGCAGTTTGACATTGTTTTCTTTTAAAAACCTCGAAACATACGTTTTTTTTCCCCCAAATATCTGATTTTAATTTTGTGGCATTAACACATACGTGACAGATTACTTTTGGTATGTATTTTTATCGAAATTAACGTTTCTTACGATTTGACTTATCGTAAAATTCCGATATTTTTTTTGTCGGGCACAGGCAAACTTGTGGACTTGTTTGTCTTGCCAAGTATTAAGCCGCACATACGGTACACAGAAACCAGGTTCATGAAAAAACTAATTCTGCGAAGTATGCCGTACGAAAACCTAGATACACGTGAAGATTAACCACCGCATGTGTTCTACAATTGCACTTACAGCTGACCGGTCCATGAGAGGAAACAACGTAGAACCAGGATGTCGTCTTTGGCCATGTTGGGCCGAACTGGATTCCGACAATCAGTGAGCGTTTCAGGCTCTGGCAGGATCTTCTTCACCGGTTTGAGGACCGGCAGTCCCGTCTCCGCCTCCAACCATCCGAGATGCGTGGGTACTGCAGCGCCTCGTCAGATTCCGGCATCGCCCACAGCCCGACACAAATCGTACAGTTACATCGTTGTGGGGGCGGGGTCAGCGGGATGCGTCCTGGCCAACCGCCTCACTGAGGACGCTCAGGAGTCCGTCCTGCTGCTGGAGGCGGGGCCTAAGGACATGTTTTTAGGCAGCATACGGCTTTCATGGAAGATCCACATGCCGGCTGCGCTGACCTACAACCTTTGCCACGATAAGTACGCAGAGTACTCTCGGGTATAAGGTCTACGGCTAAAAGGGTGTTCTCCTCGACAGGTACAACTGGTTCTACCACACCTTGCCTCAGGCCCACGTGGATAACCGGGTCATGTACTGGCCGAGGGGGCGCGTCTGGGGCGGCTCGTCGTCGCTCAACGCCATGGTGTACATCCGCGGCCACGCCGAGGACTACAACCGATGGCAGAGGGAGGGGGCGCGGGGCTGGGACTACGACCACTGCCTGCCGTACTTTCGGAAGGCTCAGTGCCACGAGATGGGGGCGGACAGGTACGTGAGGGGGCAGACAGGTACGTTCTCAGCTCCTGTTTCCACGACAAGAACAAATTGTGAGCAAACACAACGCTGCAGGTACCGCGGAGGCAGCGGTCCGCTCCACGTGACCCGAGGGAAGACCGACCACCCACTTCACAGGGCTTTTATTCTGGCGGGACAGCAGGCGGGGTACCCCTTCACTGAGGACATGAATGGATACCAGCAAGAAGGCCTGGGATGGATGGACATGACCATCCATAAAGGTCTCAAACACTTTTATTCCCCCCTTCAAAAAACATACATTTCAAAATGTATATATATTTTGTCAAACAATTTTGTTTTTCTACAAAATACACGCTTTTATTATTGTTCAGCGATGAGAAGATCCAGCAATTGTCATCAGCACCTGTTCAAATGTCATGCGCTATTTTAGTCACATTTAAAATAGAAAATGTCATCATCCCCAAACTGCTACTAAAATATTAAATATCAAAAAAATTAAGTAAAATGTGGGCTTCACGGTGGCAGAGGGGTTAGTGCGTCTGCCTCACAATACGAAGTTCCTGCAGTCCTGGGTTCAAATCCAGGCTCGGGATCTTTCCATGTGGAGTTTGCATGTTCTCCTCGTGAATGCGTGGGTTCCCTCCGGGTACTCCGGCTTCCTCCCACTTCCAAAGACATGCACCTGGGGATAGGTTGATTGGCAACACTAAAATTGGCCCTAGTGTGTGAATGTGAGTGTGAATGTTGTCTGTCTATCTGTGTTGGCCCTGCGATGAGATGGCGACTTGTCCAGGGTGTACCCTGCCTTCCGCCCGATTGTAGCTGAGATAGGCGCCAGCGCCCCCCGCCACCCCGAAAGGGAATAAGCGGTAGAAAATGGATGGATGTATGGAAATGAAATGAAATGAAACAAAATAAAACTGAAAGAAATGAACATCAAATAATTACATTTTATTTTATTCAAGTTTTTAAAATTATTTTTCACTTAATATAAATATATTCTCCACTGCAAATAATTAAATACATATATTTAACCCTGGAATATCTATAAAATAAAATAAAATGAAATATAATCAAATAAAGTGAAATAAAACAAAATGAAATTGAAAAAAACAATACATATGAAATAATCGTATTTTATTTTATTGAAGCATTTTGATTATTTTTTACTTATTGAATATTAATATTTTCCCCACTGTAAGCAATTAAATACATATATTTTCGCCTGAAATATCAATAAAGTAAAGTAAAATAAAATGAATTGAAATGTAACGAAATAAAGTAAAACAAAATAGAATTGAAAAAACAACAAATATCAAATAATTGTATTTAATTTTATTCAAGTTTTTAATTATTTTTCACTTAGCACATATACATTCTCCACTGTAAACAATTAAATAGACATATTTAAGCCTGAAATATCAATAAAATAAAATACAGGGAAAGGAAATAAAATAAAAAGAAATAACACAAAATGAAATTGAAAAAAACAATAAATATCAAAAATATATATATCCATCCATTTTCTACCGCTTATTCCCTTTCGGGGTCGCGGGGGGCGCTGGCGCCAATTGGATTTTATTTTATTAATGCATTTCATTAATTTGTCACTTAATAAATATGAATATTTCCCCCACTGTAAACAATTGGGCACTAATACACCCCCATACCATCACAGATGCTGGCTTTTCAACTTTGCGCCTAGAACAGTCCGGATGGTTCCTTTCCTCTTTGTTCTGGAGGACACGGAGTCCACAGTTTCCAAAAACAATTTGAAATGTGGACTCATCAGACCACAGAACACTTTTCCACGTTGCATCAGTCCATTTTGGATGAGCTCGGGCCCAGCGAAGCATTTCTGGGTGTTGTTGATAAATGGCTTTCGCTTTGCATAGTAGAGTTTTAACTTGCACTTACACAAACAACTGTAGTTACTGACACTGGTTTTCCATAAATATCCTACTGTGGTGATACCCTTTACACAGTGATGTCGCTTTTTGTTGAAATACCGCCTGAGGGATCCAAGGTCACAAGTTTAGCCGCTTACGTGCAGTGATTTCTCCAGATTCTCTGAACCTTTTGATGATATTACCGACTGTATATGGTGAAATCCCTAAATTCCTGGTTGAGAAATGTTGCTCTTAAATAATTTGCTCAGGTATTTGTTGACTAAGTGGTGACCCTCGCCCCATCCTTGCTTGTGAATGACTGAGCATTTCATGGAAGCTGCTTTTATACCCAATCATGGCACCCACCTGTTCCCAATTAGCCTGTTCACCTGTGGGATGTACCAAATAAGGGTTTGATGAGCATTCCTTCAATTTCTCAGTCTTTTTTGCCACTTGTGCCAGCTTTTTTGAAACATGTTGCAGGCATCAAATTCCAAATGAACTTATGTTTGCAAAAAATAACAACAGAATGTTTCAACATGGTCTAATTGTTCTAACAACTTTGCAGGTAAGCGATGGAGCACAGCCAGCGCCTACCTGAGGCCAGTCTTGGGGCGACCCAACCTGAAGGCGGAGGTGCGCTGCCTGACCACCAAGATCCTGTTTGACGGCCGGCGAGCGGTGGGCGTGGAATACGTGCAGAAAGGAGAGACAAAACAGGTAAAAAGGATGTAGATAAAAATCGCCTTGGACGTGAGTTCCCCTCACAAAGGTGCTCTGCAGGTGTTTGCCGATAAAGAGGTGATCCTGAGCGGCGGCGCCATCAACTCGCCGCAGCTCCTCATGCTGTCCGGCGTGGGGAACGCGGACGACCTGGAGTCACTCGGCATCCCCGTGGTTCAACACTTGCCAGGTGCTTTGGTAGGACAACAAGGAGTCAGGAGGAGGTCTTGACCCCGTGTGAACCTTGCAGGTGTGGGCAGTAACCTGCAGGACCACCTGGAGCTTTACGTCCAGCAGGGGTGCACGCAGCCCATCACGCTCTACAAGGCCCAGAAACCTTGGCACATGCTCAAAATAGGCCTGGAGTGGCTCTCCGTCTTCACAGGTAACAACAGCAGGGGTGTCCAAACTTTTTCCACTGAAAAATGAAAAGCAAATTTAAAGCATATTTTTCATTTTCAAAACCTCCTATCAGTTTTGGGGACTGTTAAAGGGGAACATTATCACCAGACCTATGTAAGCGTCAATATATACCTTGATGTTGCAGAAAAAAGACCATATGTTTTTTAAACCGATTTCCGAACTCCAAAAGGGTGAATTTGGCGATTGAAACGCTTTTCAATTGTTCGCTGTCGGAGCGATGACCTTTCACCCGTGACGTTACACACCTCCATTTTCTCAAACACATTACACACACCAAGTCAAATCAGCTCTGTTATGCATTTTCCGTTTTTTCGACTGTTTTCCGTACTTTGGAGACATCATGCCTCGTCTGTGTGTTGTCGGATGTTGTAACAACACGATCAGGGACAGATTCCAGTTGACATACATGGAGTATGCATCGATTAGCACGGCATGCTAATCGATGCTAACATGCTATTTAGGCTAGATGTATGTACATATTGCATCAATAAGCCTCATTTGTAGCTATATTTGCATCCAGCTTTTCCCTCAACCCACATTTAATGCCAAACAAACACATACCAATCGACGGATTCAAGTTGCACCAGTGTCAAAAGATGCGAAAGTCCCTCGTTTGTTCTGCACATTTTACTGACGTTAGCGATGCTACGACAGAAATGTGTGGATATCCTGCAACACTCAAAGCAGATGCATTTCGAACGATAAAGATAACGAAATCACAAAGGTGAGTTTTGTTGACGTTATTGACTAATGTGCTAATCAGACATATTTGCGCACGGCATGACTGCCAGCTAATTGATGCTAACATACTATTTAGGCTAGCTGTATGTACATTTGTAGCTATATTTGCATCCAGCTTTTCCCTCCACCAACGTTTGATGCCAAACAAACACTTACCAATCGATGGATTTAAGTCGCACCAGTGTCAAAAGATGCGAAAGTCCCTCGTTTGTTCTGCACATTTTACCGACAATATTGATGCTACGACAGAGATGTGTGGATATCCTGCGACACTCAAAGCAGATGCATTTCCAACGATAAAATCAACGAAATCACAAAGGTGAGTTTTGTTGATGTTATTGACATATGTGCTAATCAGACATATTTGCGCACGGCATGACTGCTAGCTGCTAACATGCTATTTAAGCTATCTGTATGTACATATTGCATCAATAAACCTCATTTGTAGCTATATTTGCATCCAGCTTTTCCCTCAAACCGCATTTAATGCCAAACAAACACATAGCAATCGACGGATTCAAGTTGCACCAGTGTTAAAAGATGCGAAAGTCCCTCGTTTGTTCTGCACATTTTACCGACGATAGCGATGCTACGACAGAGATGTGTGGATAACCTGCGACACTCAAAGCAGATGCATTTCCAACGATAAAGTCAACGAAATCCCAAAGGTGAGTTTTGTTGATGTTATTGACTTATGTGGTAATCAGATATATTTGCGCACGGCATGACTGCCAGCTGATCAATGCTAACATGCTATTTAGGCTAGCTGTATGTAGATTTGTAGCTATATTTGCATCCAGCCTTTCCCTCCACCCACATTTGATGCCAAACAAACACTTACCAATCGACGGATTTAAGTTGCTCCAGTGGTCAAAAGATGCAATCGTTGGTTAGAAGGCGATCGTCGAATAGCTTTAATAGCTATTCGCTCAATAACTTCAGTTTCTTCTTCAATTTAGTTTTCGCTATCTGCCTCCACACTCCAACCATCCGTTTCAATACATGTGTAATCTGTTGAATCGCTTAAACCGCTGAAATCCGAGCCTTATTTCGAGCTAATGTCGCCATATCTCTCTGTTCTATCTGCCATGTTTGTTTGTATTGGCGTCACGCAGTGACGTCAAAGGGAAATGGACGGCTGGATTTACAGATAGCGAAAATCAGACACTTTAAAGCCTTTTTTCGGGATATTCTATAATGGGTAAAATTTAGAAAAAAACTTCGAAAAATAAAATAAGCCACTGGGATCTGAGTTTTATTGGTTTTAACCCTTCTGAAATTGTGATAATGTTCCCCTTTAAAGGTCCCAGGGACTTAAACAGGTCTCAGTCATTATAGTGTTAAAAATAAATAATATATTGATATTTGTTTTACTTTCAACACTTCCCCCCCAAAAAACCCTGGTTTTAATGGCAAAAACAGAAATATGCAAATATTTTCCACAAAAGCATTTTTCAAAATGGAATATTTGATGTGAAATCATTGGAGAATTAAATAGGTAAATGATTTATAACAACATTGCTTGTAACTCATTATTATTATTTTTTTAATCTAAAGATCTTGCGTACCCAAAAGGTCCCTACAAGTGTTGCAAATAAGTCATATCGTCATATTTTTTTTACATTTTCAATACTCAAATATCTATAGATCAACTTCAGATCCATCTGTTGCCATAACATTTTTAGTTTAAAAAACAAATAAACATTTTTGTGGCAAAAATAAAAAGATGCAATATTTTCACCAAAACATTTGACAAAGTTAAATATTTAATGTGAATTAAATGGAGCCCTAACTAGGTCAATACATCAAAATTATGTTGCTTTTGATTCTTTAGTATTTTGATAGATGTGTAAATGGGACAGTATTGACAGTCAAAATCGCATCAAAGTTGTAGGCCAGACATTTGAAGTGGTCCGCCACTTCATTTTGTTGTGGCCCACCAAATCGTTTTAATCGTGGTACACCACATCATTCCAATGTTGCCCGTCCAATAAATTTACACTGGCCCGCCACTTAATTTTGTTGTGGCCTGCCACTTCACTTAATCGTGGTCCGCCACATCATTTCAATGTACCCCGTCCCATAAATTTAAAATGGCCCACCACTTCACTTAATCTTGGTCTGCCACGTCACTTAATCGTGGTCCGCCACTTAATTTTGTGGTGGCCTGCCACTTCACTCACTTAATCGTGGTCCGCCACGTCATTTCAATGTTGCCCGTCCCATCAATTTAAAACAGCCCGCCACGTAATTTTGTAATGGCCTGCCACATCACTTCATCATGGTCCGCCACATCATTCCAATGTTGCCCGTCCCATAAATTTAAAATGGCCCACCACTTCACTTAATCTTGGTCTGCCACGTCACTTAATCGTGGTCCGCCACTTAATTGTGGTCCGCCAATTAATTTTGTAATGGCCCGCCACTTCACCACTTAATCGTGGTTTGCCACATCATTTCAATGTTGCCTGTCCCATCAATTTAAAACGGCCCGCCACTTAGTTTTGTTATGGCCTGCATCATTATAATGTTGCCTGTCCCATACATTTCAAATGGCCCGCCACTTAATTTTGTCGTGGCCTTTCACTTCACTTAATCATGGTCCACCACTTCATTCCAATGTTGCTCGTCCCATAAATTTAATATGGCTTGCCACTTCAGTTAATCGTGGTCCGCCACATCATTTCAATTTAGCCGGTGCCATAAATATCAAACGGCCCGCCACATCATTTTGTTTTGGCTTGCCACTTGACTTAATCCTGGTCCACCACATCATTCCAATTTTGCCCATCCCATAAATTTAAAATGGCCCGCCACTTAATTTTGTGGTGGCCTGCCACAACACTTAATTGTGGTCCGCCACTTAATTTTGTTGTGGCCTGCCACTTCACTTAATCCTGGTCCGCTACATCATTTCAATGTAGCCCGTCCCATCAATTTAACATGGCCCGCCACTTCACTTAATCTTGGCTGCCATGTCACTTAATCGTGGTCCGCCACTTACTTTTGTGGTGGCCTGCCACTTCACTCACTTAATCGTGGTCCACCACATCATTTCAATGCTGCCCGTCCCATCAATTTAAAACAGCCCGCCACGTAATTTTGTACTGACCTGCTACTTCACTTAATCATGGTCCGCCACATCATTCCAATGTTGCCCGTCCCATAAATTTAAAATGGCCCGCCACATAATTTTGTCGTGGCCTGCCACTTCACTTAATCGTAGTCTGCCACATCATTTCAATGTAGCCCGTCCCATCAATTTAAAATGGCCCGCCACTTCACCTAATCTTGGTCTGCCACGTCACTTAATCGTGGTCTGAAACTTAATTTTGTCATGGCCTGCCACGTCACTCACTTAATCGTGGTTTGCCACATCATTTCAATGTTGCCTGTCCAATCAATTTAAATTCGGCCCGCCACTTAGTTTTGTTAAGATCTGCATCATTATAATGTTGCCTGTCCCATACATTTAAATTGGCCCGCCACTTAATTTTGCGTGACCTTTAACTTCACTTAATCATGGTCCACCACATTATTCCAATGTTGCTCGTCCCATAAATTTAAAATGGCTTGCCACTTCAGTTAATCGTGGTCCGCCACATCATTTCAATTTAGCCGGTGCCATAAATATCAAACGGCCCGCCACATCATTTTGTTTTTGCCTGCCATTTCACTTAATCCTGGTCCGTCACATCATTCCAATGTTGCCCGTCTCATAAATTTAAAATAGCCCGCCACTTAATTTTGTTGTGGTCTGCCACTTCAGTTAATTGTGGTCCACCACTTAATTTTGTTGTGGCCTGCCACTTCACTCACTTAATCGTGGTTTGCCACATCATTTCAATGTTGCCCGTCCCATCAATTTAAAACGGCCCGCCACTTAATTTTGTAATGGCCTGCATCATTATAATATTGCCTGTCCCATACATTTAAAATGGCCCGCCACTTAATTTTGTCTTGGCCTGCCACTTCACTTAATCGTGGTCCGCCACGTCATTCCAATGTAGCCTGTTCCATAAATATTAAATGGCCCGCCACTTCACTTAATCTTGGTCTGCCGACTTCACTTAATCGTGGTCCGCCACTTAATTTTGTTTAGGCCTGCCACGTCACTTAATCGTGGTCCGCCACATAATTTCAATGTTGCCGACCCCCTAATTTTAAAACGGCCCACCACGTCATTTTAAGCAGTCCGCCATATAATTTTATCATGGCCCACCATTTCATTAGAATGTTGCCCATCCCATAACTTCAATGTGGTCGGTAATGTCATTTACATGGGTAACCATTCTTTTTAACAAATAATTTTTATGTGGCCCACCACGTCAACAAATGAACTTGTAGGCCAGGGGTCACCAACACGGTGCCCCCGGGCACCAGGTAGCCCGTAAGGACCAGATGAGTTGCCCGCTGGCCTGTTCTAAAAATAGCTCAAATAGCAGCACTTACCAGTGAGCTGCCTCTATTTTAAATTTTTTATTTATTTACTTGCAAGCTGGTCTCGCTTTGCTCGACATTTTTAATTCTAAGAGAGACAAAACTCAAATAGAATTTGAAAATCCAAGAAAATATTTTAAAGACTTGGTCTTCACTTGTTTAAATAAATTCATTTATTGTTTTACTTTGCTTCTTATAACTTTCAGAAAGACAATTTTAGAGAGAACATACAACCTTAAAAATGATTTTAGGATTTTTAAACACATCTACCTTTTTACCTTTTAAATTCCTTTCTCTTCTTTCCTGACAATTTAAATCAATGTTCAAGTATTTTTTTTTATTGTAAAGAATGTTTTGGACATGTTTTGGACACTCGGGTGAAGAGAGGGGCGGAGCTTTCTACCGATCACCACCTGGTGGTGAGTTGGCTGCGATGGTGGGGGAGGATGCCGGACAGACCTGGGAGGCCCAAACGCATTGTGAGGGTCTGCTGGGAACGTCTGGCAGAGTCTCCTGTCAGAGAGAGTTTCAATTCACACCTCCGGGAGAACTTTGAACATGTCACGAGGGAGGTGCTGGACATTGAGTCCGAGTGGACCATGTTCCGAACCTCTATTGTCGAGGCGGCTGATTGGAGCTGTGGCCGCAAGGTTGTTGGTGCCTGTCGTGGCGGTAATCCCAGAACCCCTTGGTGGACACTGGCGGTGAGGGATGCCGTCAAGCTGAAGAAGGAGTCCTATCGGGTTCTTTTGGCTCATAGGACTCCGGAGGCAGTGGACGGGTACCGACGGGCCAAGCGGTGTGCAGCTTTAGCGGTCGCGGAGGCAAAAACTCGGACATGGGAAGAGTTCGGGGAAGCCATGGAAAACGACTTCCGGACGGCTTCGAAGCGATTCTGGACCACCATCCTCCGCCTCAGGAAGGGGAAGCAGTGCATTATCAACACCGTGTATGGTGCGGATGGAGTTCTGCTGACTTCGACTGTGGATGTTGTGGATCGGTGGAGGGAATACTTCGAAGACCTCCTCAATCCCACCAACACGTCTTCCTTTGAGGAAGCGGTGCCTGGGGAAGCTGCAGTGGACTCTCCTATTTCTGGGGCTGAGGTCGCTGAGGTAGTTAAAATGAGAATCAATCAATCAATCAATGTTTATTTATATAGCCCCAAATCACAAATGTCTCAAAGGACTGCACAAATCATTACGACTACAACATCCTCGGAAGAACCCACAAAAGGGCAAGGAAAACTCACACCCAGTGGGCAGGGAGAATTCACATTCAGTGGGACGCCAGCGACAATGCTGACTATGAGAAACCTTGGAGAGGACCTCAGATGTGGGCAACCCCCCCCCTCTAGGGGACCGAAAGCAATGGATGTCGAGCGGGTCTAACATGATACTGTGAAAGTTCAATCCATAGTGGCTCCAAGACAGCAGTGAGAGTCCCGTCCACAGGAAACCATCTCAAGCGGATCAGCAGCGTAGAGATGTCCCCAACCGATACAGGCGAGCGGTCCATCCTGGGTCCCGACGAGCGGTCCATCCTGGGTCTCGACTCTGGACAGTCAGTACTTCATCCATGGTCATCGGACCGGACCCCCTCCACAAGGGAGGGGGGGACATAGGAGAAAGAAAAGAAGCGGCAGATCAACTGGTCTAAAAAGGAGGTCTATTTAAAGGCTAGAGTATACAGATGAGTTTTAAGATGAGACTTAAATGCTTCTACTGAGGTAGCATCTCGAACTGTTACCGGGAGGGCATTCCAGAGTACTGGAGCCCGAACGGAAAACGCTCTATAGCCCGCAGACCTTTTTTGAGCTCTAGGAATCACTAATAAGCCGGAGTCTTTTGAACGCAGATTTCTTGCCGGGACATACGGTACAATACAATCGGCAAGATAGGCTGGAGCTAGACCGTGTAGTATTTTATACGTAAGTAGTAAAACCTTAAAGTCACATCTTAAGTGCACAGGAAGCCAGTGCAGGTGAGCCAGTACAGGCGTAATATGATCAAACTTTCTTGTTCTTGTCAAAAGTCTAGCAGCCGCATTTTGTACCAACTGTAATCTTTTAATGCTAGACATTGGGAGACCCGAAAATAATACGTTACAGTAATCGAGACGAGACGTAACAAACGCATGGATAATGATCTCGGCGTCTTTAGTGGACAAAATGGAGCGAATTTTAGCGATATTACGGAGATGAAAGAAGGCCGTTTTAGTAACGCTTTTAATGTGTGACTCAAAGGAGAGAGTTGGGTCGAAGATAATACCCAGATTTTTTACAGAGTCACCTTGTTTTATTATTTGGTTGTCAAATGTTAAAGTTGTATTATTAAATAGAGGTCGGTGTCTAGCAGGACCGATAATCAGCATTTCCGTTTTTTTGGCATTAAGTTGCAAAAAGTTAGCGGACATCCATTGTTTAATTTCATTAAGACACGCTTCCAACTGACTACAGTCCGGCGTGTTGGTCAGCTTTAGGGGCATGTAAAGTTGGGTGTCATCAGCATAACAGTGAAAGCTAATACCGTATTTGCGTATGACGTCACCTAGCGGCAGCATGTAGATGCTGAAGAGTACAGGGCCAAGGACCGAACCCTGGGGAACTCCACACGTTACCTTAACATAGTCCGAGGTCACACTGTTATAGGAGACGCACTGCATCCTATCAGTAAGATAAGAGTTAAACCATGACAGGGCTGAGTCTGAAATACCAATTCGTATTTTGATACGCTCTAATAAAATATTATGATCGACGGTATCGAAAGCAGCGCTAAGATCGAGGAGCAGCAACATAGATGACGCATCAGAGTCCATCGTTAGCAATAGATCATTAGTCAGTTTTGCGAGGGCTGTGTCAGTCGAGTGATTTGCCCTGAAACCGGATTGAAAGGTTTCACATAGATTGTTAAACGCTAAGTGCTCATTTAGCTGCTCTGCAACAATTTTTTCGAGGATTTTCGAAATAAAGGGAAGGTGAGACACCGGTCGGTAGTTTACCATGAGGTCTGGATCGAGGTTAGGTCTTTTAAGGAGAGGATGAATAACCGCTTTTTTGAATGCAACGGGAACAGTGCCCGAGGAAAGTGATAAGTTTATAATATTTAGCACTGATGGACCTAATAATACAAAAAGTTCCTTGATAAGTTTCCCAGGAAGTGGGTCAAGTAAACATGTTGTTTGTTTTATTCCATTTACACGTTGTAACAATCCTTCTAATGTTATTTCATCAAAACGAGAGAAACTATTTTGGATATTTGCAGTATCCGCCGTATATACAATCGTATCTGTGTTACTATAACCCCGTTGTAGCTGGGACGCATTGTCTTTAATCTCCTTTCTAATAAGTTCGATTTTCTTATTAAAGAACTTCATAAAGTCATCTGCCGAATGGGTGGAGCTACTGGAAGGAGTCCCTTGTTGGGTTAGCGATGCTACTGTACTAAACAAAAATTTTGGATCGTTTTTATTAATGCGGATGAGATTTGAGTAATAATTAGTTTTAGCTAAGGTAAGCATGCGTTTATAAGTTATTAAACTATCACTCCATGCTTGATGGTGCACCTCAAGTTTAGTCGTGCGCCATTTGCGTTCCAGCTTTCTACATAATAATTTCTGAGCTCTAGTTTCTTCAGTAAACCATGGCGTACGCCTTTTTGGAGCCTTTTTTAACTTCAGCGGTGCTATACTATCAATGGTTTCGCGCAGGGCGTTGTTAAAGTTGTTAGTGAGGTTATCAATAGAGCCCACATACTTTGGGAACGGTGCCATTACCGAGGGCAGTAGGTCCGCAAGAGTCGTCGTTGTGGCAGCATTAATGTTGCGGCTGCTATAGCAGTTATTATTATTATTAGCTTGCCGAACATGAGTCTGAACTTCGAATTTTATAAGGTAATGATCGGACATTACTTTAGTATACGGGAGTATCGTAACTTTTGAGACGGTGATACCTCTGACAAGCACTAGGTCTATCGTATTACCGCTGCGATGCGTCGGTTCATTTATTATTTGTGTAAGACCACAGCTATCAATTATAGTCTGGAGCGCCACGCACGGTGGGTCCAAAGGGGTATTCATATGGATATTAAAGTCCCCCATTATAATTATATTATCGGCGTGCGTCACTAGATCAGCAACAAACTCTGAGAATTCACTAATAAAGTCCGAATAGGGCCCTGGGGGGCGGTAGATAACGGCCAGGCACAGAGGCAGAGGTGTGGCAGACTTCATAGAAAGCACCTCAAACGATTTATATTTATTATTTAAGTTAGGACTAAAGTTAAAGTTTTCGTTGTATATTAGTGCGACACCCCCTCCCCTTTTGAGGTGACGGGCAATATGCGCATTCGTATAGTTAGGAGGGGATGCCTCATTTATCGCAAAAAAGTCGTCTGGTTTAAGCCAGGTTTCGCTAAGACCGATGACGTTAAGGTTGTTGTCTCTAATGACCTCATTGACTAATAACGTTTTGGGAGACAAAGATCTGATGTTTAGAAAGCCCATATTATAGGTAGTGGGCTGTTTTAAGGAGTTGTTGATAAAATTATCCGTAGTAGCAATATTAATAATGTTGCGTTTATTATGCGCAGTGTACTTAAAATAATTACGACCATATCTAGGAATTGATATGACGGGAATTTTCAGATTATCTACTTGGCGCTGCGATAAACTGAACGCATCATAATTTGCCACCTCAGTAGAACGCATGTCTAACTCTGACGAAGTCATAGACACAGTAGAAAAAACATTTTGTGAGTTGTGTATTATTCTACGAAAATTGCTATGTGTACAGGGATCATCCAGCCTGGCGCTGGCTAGTTCTAACTTAACTGACTCCATACCCAGGCTAGCAGGCTCTGTAATTGCCTGTGACCGGGCTTGCTCTAGTGCAGTTAGTCAAATGTGGCTCAATGCGAAGTCTATGTTCCGAGACAAGAGGATAGCGCCTTCCTGGTTAGGGTGAAGGCCGTCTCTCCTCAGCAAGCCAGGTTTGCCCCAGAAAGAGGGCCAATTATCAATAAACGTAAATCCCTGTTGTCTGCAGAAGCTATCCAGCCACCTGTTAAGAGAGACTAATCTGCTATATCTCTCATCATTGCCTCTCCCAGGCAGGGGGCCAGAGACAATTACTCGATGCCTGGACATCTTTCTGGCGAGATTACAAGCCCTGGCTATGTTTCTCTTTGTAATCTCTGATTGTCTCATCCTAACGTCATTGGAGCCAACGTGTATTACTATATTCGCATAACTAGTGGTGCGGTTAGCCTGCCGTACGTGTTTACTAGACCTGTTGCGAGTTAGCTCCCTAAGATTAGCTTCAATGTCAGGTGCTCTGCCCCCGGGAATACACTTAATTGTGGCTGGTTTGCTAAGCTTTATGTTTCGGGTGATGGAGTCCCCTATAACTAAAGTGTGGTGCCCGGTAGACTGGGGTGTAGGACTAGCTAAAGGGCTAAATCTATTATGCGTCTCAACCGGTACACCGTAGCTTGTAGGCCGCTTAGGGCTGCTACAAGCTGGGCTAGTTAGCTCGCTACAGCTAACGCTAGCAGATGTGTCCGCAACATCTAAAGTTACGAAATTACACTGCTCTAACTGGCGGACACGGCTCTCTAGCAAAGCCAACCTATCCATGAGTAAAGTGCACGAAGCGCAGGAAGCCATACTCACAGAAACTTTCCGTCGCCGAGTGGAGTGCCAGCTGTCTTCGGGAAGTGATGGTCACGGTGGCGGGGGAGTAGCTTCCTTCAGACCGGCGCTGCCTTTCTCCGCTAGCCTCGTTAGCTTAGCAGCTAGCTAGCTGAGGGCGAAGTGGTGAGACAGAGATCGGGTGATTTGCAAGTTAAATTGAACTATTAAATATGTTCGATAAGTTGTAAATAAAGCTGCAAAACAGTTAAAATCACACAGATAGAACGATACTTAGCTTTTTTGCAACAAGAGCAGTCAGCGAGCAGTCATTCACGTTCATATATCATGTCATTCATAGACTGTTATTTTATGTTATCAGCACCTCCAAGTCCGAGTCCATGGTTCTCGCCCGGAAAAGGGTGGAGTGCCATCTCCGGGTTGGGGAGGAGACCCTGCCCCAAGTGGAGGAGTTCAAGTACCTAGGAGTCTTGTTCACGAGTGGGGGAAGAGTGGATCGTGAGATCGACAGGCGGATCGGTGCGGCGTCTTCAGTAATGCGGACGTTGTATCGATCCGTTGTGGTGAAGAAGGAGCTGAGCCGGAAGGCAAAGCTCTCAATTTACCGGTCGATCTGCGTTCCCATCCTCACCTATGGTCATGAGCTTTGGGTCATGACCGAAAGGATAAGATCACGGGTACAAGCGGCCAAAATGAGTTTCCTCCGCCGTGTGGCGGGGCTCTCCCTTAGAGATAGGGTGAGAAGCTCTGCCATCCGGGAGGAACTCAAAGTAAAGCCGCTGCTCCTTCACATCGAGAGGAGCCAGATGAGGTGGTTCGGGCATCTGGTCAGGATGCCACCCGAACGCCTCCCTAGGGAGGTGTTTAGGGCACGTCCAGCTGGTAGGAGGCCATGGGGAAGACCCAGGACACGTTGGGCAGACTATGTCTCCCGGCTGGCCTGGGAACGCCTCGGGATCTCCCGGGAAGAGCTAGACGAAGTGGCTGGTGATAGGGAAGTCTGGGCTTCCCTGCTTAGGCTGCTGCCCCCGCGACCCGACCTTGGATAAGCGGAAGATGATGGATGGATGGATGGATGTAAAGAATAATAAATACATTTTAATTTAATTCTTCATTTTAGCTTCTGTTTCTTCGACGTAGAATATTTGTGAAATATTTTTTCAAACTTATTATGATTAGAATTCAAAAAAATATTCTAACAAATCTAGAAAATCTGTACAATCAAGTTTAAATCTTATTTCAAAGGCTTTTGAATTTCTTTTCAAATTTTTGTTCTGGAAAATCTAGAAGAAAAAATGATTTGTCTTTGTTATAAATATAGCTTGGTCCAATTTGTTACATATTCTAACAAAGTGCAGATTGGATTTTAACCTATTTAAAACATGTCATCATAAATCAAAAATTAATCTTAATCAGGAAAAATTCCTTATCATGTTCCATAAATTATATTTTAAATTATTTAAAAAAGATTCGAACTAGCTCATTTCTGTCTTCTTCTTTTCGGTTGAATTTAGAATTTTAAAGAGTCGAAATTGAAGATAAACTATGTTTCAAAATTTTATTTTCATTCTTTTCCTGTTTTCTCCTTTTTTAAACCGTTCAATTAAGTGTTTTTTCAGCATTTATTCTCTACAAAAAAACGTTTTGTAAAAGGAAAAAAAATGTACGTCGGAACGACAGACAGAAATATCAATTTTTTAAATATATATATATATATATATAGATAGATTTATTTGTTAAAGGTAAATTGAGGAAATTGGCTATTTCTGGCAATTTATTTAAGTGTGTATCAAACTCCGACTCAATTCCCTCGTGTCGTCACCAAGGTTACGGAGCCACGGCCCACCTGGAGAGCGGGGGGTTCATCCGCAGTCGGCCGGGCGTCCCGCATCCCGACATCCAGTTTCACTTCCTGCCCTCGCAGGTGGTCGACCACGGCCGCGTGGCCTCCAAGATAGAAGCCTATCAGGTGAGTCTGACTTTCATTTGTGGCCCGAATGCAAATTGGTGATGTCGTAAAGGGGTGTGTGTGTGTGTGTGTGTGTGTGTGTGTGTGTGGGTGGATGATTGTCCAGATAAAACACACACACGCACACACACTCACGTGTCATTCAAAGGAAAACCACCGCCGCCGCCGCTTGCTTTCCGATGTTTACGCAAAACAACAGCAAGCAGGAAGTTCCCGACAAGGTCCCGATGATGTCATCGGTCATAAAGTCATCAGTTTCTTCTTGCGAAGCACACCAAACAAAACCTCCATTGTGATTTTATGTGCAGAAATAGATTTTTACGACCTGCAAGAGGTTCTCTTGTCTCCGTGGAGCGTGAAAGGTCACGTTAGTTTCCGACTCACCTCCAACATGGAGGACATGAATCGTAATGTCACGTCGCCATTATCACAATTTCAGAAGGGTTAAAACCAATAACAATCAGTTCCCAGTGGCTTATTTTATTTTTCAAAGTTTTTTTCAAAATTTTACCCATCATGGAATATCCCGAAAAAAGGCTGATTTTCGCTATCTGTAAATCCAGCCGTCCATTTACCTGTGACGTCACTGCGTGATGCCAATACAAACAAACATGGCGGATAGAACAGCAAGATATAGCGACATTAGCTCGGATTCAGACTCGGATTTCAGCGGCTTATGCGATTCAACAGATTATGCATGTATTGAAACGGATGGTTGGAGTGTGGAGGCAGATAGCGAAAACAAAAATGAAGATAAAAATTGAAGCTATTGAGCCATATCACGACGGACAGCGGCAACGAAGACGAATTCGGCGATCGCCTTCTAACCAACGATTGCATCTTTTGACCACTGGAGCAACTTAAATCCGTCGATTGGTAAGTGTTTGTTTGGCATTAAAAGTGGGTGGAGGGAAAGGCTGGATGCAAATATAGCTACAAATGTACATACAGCCAGCCTAAATAGCATGTTAGCATCCATTAGCTGGCAGTCATACCGTGACCAAATATGTCTAATTAGCACATAAGTCAATAACATCAACAAAACTCACCTTTGTGATTTCGTTGTCTTTTATCGTTGGAAATGCATCTGCTTTGAGTTTTGCAGGATATCCACACATCTCTGTCGTATCATCGCTATCGCCGGTAAAATGTGCAGAACAAACGAGGGACTTTTGCATCTTTTGACACTGGTGCGACTTCAATCCGTCGATTGGTATGTGTCTGTTTGGCATTACATATGGGTGGGGGGAAAGGCTGGATGCAAATATAGCTACAAATGAGGCATAACGATGCAATATGTACATACAGCTAGCCTAAGTAGCATGTTATCATCGATTAACATGCCGTGGTAATCGATGCACACTCCAAGTAAGTCAACTTGAATCCGTCCCTGATCGTGTTGTTACACCCTCCGACAACACACCGACGAGGCATGATGTCTCTAGGGTACGGAAAACAGTCGAAAAAACGGAAAATAACAGAGCTGATTTGAATTGATGGGTGTAAGAAAATGGTGGATTGATTCCCGTTGTGACGTCACGGGTGAAAGGTCATTGCTCCGACAGCGAACAATAGAAAGGCGTTTCAATCGCCAAATTCACCCTTTTAGAGTTCGGAAATCGGTTAAAGGGGAACATTATCACCAGACCTACAGTATGTAAGCGTCAATATATACCTTGATGTTGCAGAAAAAAGACCATATTTTTTTTCAACCGATTTCCGAACTCTAAATGGGTGAATTTTTGCGAATTAAACGCTTTTCTGTTTATCGGTCTTTTAGCGATGACGTCAGAACGTAACACACCCGCCATTTTCATTTTCACATTACAAACACCGAGTCTCAGCTCTGTTATTTTCCGTTTTTTCGACTATTTTTTGGAACCTTGGAGACATCATGCCTCGTCGGTGTGTTGTCGGAGGTTGTAACAACACTAACAGGGAGGGATTCAAGTAGCACCACTGGCCCGAAGATGCAAAAGTGTCTGCTGCCAGACCCCCATTGAATGTACCAAAGTGTCTCCACATTTTACCGGCGATGACAGACATGGCACAGAGATGTATGGATAACCTGCAGATGCATTTGCAACGATAAAGTCAACAAAATCCCAAAGGTGAGTTTTGTTGATGTTGACTTATGTGCTAATCAGACATATCTGGTCGCGGTCAATGCTAACATGCTACGCTAATCGACGCTATCATGCTATTTACCGGCGGTTCTAAAGCAGACATGGCACAGAGATGTATGGACAACCTGCAGATGCATTTGCAACAATAAAGTCAACGAAATCACAAAGGTGAGTTTTGTTGATGTTGACTGCCAGCTAATCGATCCTAACATGCTATTTACCGTCGGTGCTGAAGCAGACATAGCACAGAGATGTATGGATAACCTGTAGATGCATTTGCAACTATATTACGTTTACTTCCACCCACATTTAATGCGAAAAAAACACTTACCAATGGAAGGATTTAAGTTGCTCCATTGTCAAGAGAAGCGAAAGTCCTGATCGTTTTGTCCGCACATTTTACCGACGATGCTAACGCAGCTATTGGCCACGCTATGGCTGTGAAACACTCAATAGCTTCAGTTTCTTCTTCAATACTTTCATACTCCAGCCATCCGTTTCAATACATGCGTAATCTGTTGAATCGCTTAAGCCGCTGAAATCCGAGTCTGAATCCGAGCTAATGTCGCTATATCTTGCTGTGGTATTCGCCATTGTTTGTTTACTTTGGCAGCACTGTGTGACATCACAGGGAAATGGATAGTCGCATCGCAAATAGCGAAAATCAAGCACTTTAAAGGTTTTTTTAGGGATATTCCGGGACCGGTAACATTTTGAAAAAAACTTCAAAAAATACACCAAGCCACTGGGAACTGATTTTTATTGTTTTTAACCCTTTTGAAATTGTGATAATGTTCCCCATATGGTCTTTTTTCTGCAACATCAAGGTATATATTGACGCTTACATAGGTCTGGTGATAATGTTCCTCTTTACAATAAAACCTGGTGCCCTTGCAGCTCCAGACGTTGGCGCTTTAAGTTCAGCAAATGAGCTGACCTAGAATGATGTTGCTCTTGAGGTGTCAGTGTAATATTAGCACTTTATTAAATTATAATAAAACCATCACATTATTAATTACATTGAGAAATCCTTAATTTAATTGGTGAATAATTAAATGCGTTATGCAAAAAATAATGAAATCATGACGCAATCAAAACAATAAGTGGATACATGATTAAATAAATGCTTCAATCAATAATTTAGTAAATGAGTAATTTAATCATGTAATAATCATTGAAATCATGACGCAATGAAATCAATAACTGAATGAATGATTTCATAAATAGTTATATAAGAAATGAAAAACATAATTAAAACAATAATTATTAATATTATAACTAATTAAATTGAGAAAAAAAATATTCAATTGTGAAATAAGTAAGACTTACTTTAGTAGACTTCTACTGTAAGGGACCCCTACTGTGGTAAATTCCTACTGTAATAGACTCCAGTAGACACTTACAGTAGTAGACCCCTACTGTGGTAGACACATGCTGTGGTAGACTCCTGCTGTACTAGACGCCAACTGTAGTAAACGCCTACTGTACTAGTCTCCTAGTACAGTAGGGGTGTTATAGCTCGGTTGGTAGAGCGGCCGTGTCAGCAACTTGAGGGTTGCAGGTTCGATCCCCGCTTCCGCCATCCTCGACACTGCCGTTGTGTCCTTGGGCAAGACACTTTACCCACCTGCTCTTAGTGCCACCCACACTGGTTTAAATATGTAACTTAGAGATTGGGTTTCACTATGTAAAGCGCTTTAAGTCACTAGAGAAGAAGCGCTATATAAAATAAAATTCACTTCACTTCACTTCACTACTGTGGTAGACTCCTACTGTGGTAGATAGACTCCTACTGTAGTTGACTCTTACTGTAATAGACTCCTACTGACTAGACTCCTACTGTAGTACACTCCTTGTAAGGCTCCTATAAGATTAGACTCTTACTGTACTAGACTCATTCTGTAGTAGACTCCTGCTAGACTCATTCTGTAGTAGACTCATACTGTGCTACTCGTACTGTAGTAAGCTACTACTGTACAATATTCTTACTGTAGTAGGCTCCTACTGTATAATATTATTACTGTAGTAGGCTCCTACTGTATAATATTCTTACTGTAGTAAACACCTGTAAAACGTCTACTCGAGTATACTTTTATTGTAGTAAACTCCTACTGTAGTACACTCTGGTAGACTACTACTGTAGTAAACTCTGGTAGACTCCTACTGTGGTAGACTTCAAATGTGGTAAACTGTTGCTGTAGTAGACTGTGGTAGACTCCTACTGTAGTAGACTATGGTAGAGTCCTACTGTGGTAGACTCCTACTGTGGTAGACTGATTGTAATAGACTCCTACTGTGGTAGATTGACTGTAATAGACTCCTACTGTGGTAGACTCCTTCTGTAGTAAACTCCTACTGTAGTAGAATCTGGTAGCCTCCTACTGAGGTAGACTCCTACCGTGGTAGACTGTGGTAGACGCCTACCGTAGTAGACTCCGACTGTGCTAGACTTTGTTAGACTCCTACTGTGGTAGACTCTGGTAGACTCTTACTGTGGTGGACTTTTACTGTGGTAGACTCCGACTGCGGTAGACACCTACTCTGTTAGACATTATAGCAGACAGCTACTGTGGTAGACTCCGACTGTGGTAGATTTTGTAGACTCCTACTGTGGTAGACTCCGACTGTACTAGATTTAGGTAGACTCCTACTGTGGTAGACTCTTACTGTAGTAGACTCTTACTATTGTAGACTCCTACTGTGGTAGACTCCTACTGTGGTAGATTTTGGTAGACTCCTACTGTGGAAGACTCTGGTAGACTCTTACTGTGGTAGACTCTGACTGTGGTAGACTCCGACTGTGGTAGACCCCGACTGTGGTAGACTCTGACTGTGATGGACTCCGACTGTGGTAGACCCCGACTGTGGTAGATTCCTACTGTAGTAAACCCAACTGTGCTAGACTTTGGTAGACGCCTACTGTGGTAGACTCCGACTGTGTTAGATTTCGGTAGACTCCTACTGTGGTAGACACTGGTAGACTCCTACTGCGGTAGACTCCTACTGCGGTAGACCCTGTAGTAGACACCTACTCTGATAGACTCTGTAGCAGACAGCTACTGTGGTAGACTCCGACTGTGGTACACCATGACTGTGGTAGACTCCTACTGCGGTAGACTTTGTAGTAGACACCTACTCTGATAGACACTGTAGCAGACAGCTACTGTGGTAGACTCCGACTGTGGTAGACTCCGATTGCGTTAGACTCTGACTGCGGTAGACACCTACTCTGGTAGACACTGTAGCAGGCAGCTACTGTGGTAGACCCCTACTGTGGTAGACGCCTACTCTGGTAGACTCCTACTGCGGTAGACTCCTACTGTGGTGGACTCTGTAGTAGACACCTACTCTGATAGACACTGTAGCAGACAGCTACTGCGGTAGACTCGGACTGCGGTAGATGCCTACTCTGATAGACACTGAAGCAGACAGCTACTGTGGTAGACTCCTACTGTGGTAGACTCCTAATCTGGTAGACTCCTACTGCGATAGACTCTGTAGTAGACACCTACTCTGATAGACACTGTAGTTGACAGCTACTGTGGTAGATACCTACTGTGGTAGACTCCTAATCTGGTAGACTCCTACTGCGATAGACTCTGTAGTAGACACCTACTCTGATAGACACTGTAGCAGACAGCTACTGCGGTAGACTCTGACTGCGGTAGGTGCCTACTCTGGTAGACACTGTAGCAGACAGCTACTGTGGTAGACTCCTACTGTGGTAGACTCCTACTCTGGTAGACTCCTACTGCGGTAGACTCTGTAGTAGACACCTACTCTGGTAGACACTGTAGCAGACAGCTACTGTGGTAGACTCCTATTGTGGTAGACTCCTACTCTGGTAGACTCCTACTGCGGTAGACTCCTACTGTGGTAGACTCTGTAGTAGACACCTACTCTGATAGACACTGTAGCCGACAGCTTCTGTGGTAGACTCCTACTGTGGTAGACTCCTACTGTACTTTGCTGATGTTGCAGGTCCACGTGGGGCCCATGAGGAGCACCAGTGTGGGTTGGATGAAGCTGAAGACCACCAACCCCCTGGACCACCCCATCCTGCAGCCCAACTATCTGTCCACCGGTACGCCCACGTCCGCTCGCACGTCAAGTCCTCCTGTTTGATTCCCGCGCTCTTCTCCCGGCAGACGTCGACGTCCAGGAGTTCCGACAATGCGTTAAACTCTCCCGGGAGATTTTTGCCCAGAAGGCCTTCGACCCGTTCCGCGGCGCCGAGGTCCAGCCCGGTGCGGCGGTCCAGTCGGACGCTGACATCGACGCCTTCGTGCGGCGTAAGGCGGACAGCGCGTACCACCCGTCCTGCACGTGCAAGATGGGCGCGCCCTCCGACCCCACGGCGGTTGTGGACCCCCAGGCGCGGGTGCTTGGCGTGGAAGGACTGCGCGTGGTGGACGCCTCCATCATGCCCAGCATCGTCAGCGGGAACCTCAACGCTCCCACCGTCATGATCGCAGAGAAGTTGGCGGACGCCATCAGAGGTCGGCCGCCGCTCGTCGACCAGCAGGTTCCTGTTTATGCTCCGCCCACCCTGGAAGCGCAGCGCTAGACCCGCCTTTCTTTCTTTTGACCACTTTTAGGACCTTTTTAGTCGTCCTGAAAAATAGCCCGAACACACTTTTGCATCATTAGCGCTAAAGGGTCACCAACATTTTTGAAACCAAGAGCTACTTCTTGGGTACTGATTATTGCAGAGGGCTACCAGTTTGATACACACTTAAATAAATCGCCAGAAATAGCCAATTTGCTCAATTTACCTTTAATAAATAAATCTATATATATATATATATATAAAAAATGGGTATTTCTGTCTGTCATTCCGTCGTACATTTTTTTTTTCCTTTTATGGAAGGTTTTTTGTAGAGAATCAAAGATGGAAAAAACACTAAATTGAACGGTTTAAAAGAGGAGAAAACAGGAAAAAAAAGGAAAATTAAATTTTGAAACATAGTTTATCTTCAATTTCGACTCTTTAAAATTCAAAATCAACCGAAAAATATGAAGAGAAAAATTTGATAATTTGAATCTTTTTGAAAAAATTAAAAAAATAATTTATGGAACATCATTAGTAATTTTTCCTGATTCAGATTAATTTTAGAATTTTGATGACATGTTTTAAATAGGTTAAAATCCAATCTGCACTTTGTTAGAATATATAACAAATTGGATCAAGCTATATTTCTAACGAAGACAAAACATTATTTCTTCTAGATTTTCCAGAACAATTTTGAATTCTTATTTCAAAAGACTTTGATTTAAGATTTAAATTTGATTCTACAGATTTTCTAGATTTGCCAGAATAATTTTTTTGAATTTTAATCATACATTTGAAAAAATATTTCACAAATATTCTTCGTCGAAAAAACAGAAGCTAAAATGAAGAATTAAATTAAAATGTATTTATTATTCTTTACAATAAAAAAAAAAAAACTTGAACATTGATTTAAATTGTCAGGAAAGAAGAGGAAGGAATTTAACAGGTAAAAAGGTAGATGTGTTTAAAAATCCTAAAATTATTTTTAAGCTTGTATTTTTTCTCAAAAATTGTCTTTCTAAAAGTTATAAGAAGCAAAGTAAAAAAAAACCAAATTAATTTGTTTAAACAAGTGAAGACCAAGTCTTTAAAATATTTTCTTGGATTTTCAAATTTTATTTGAGTTTTGTCTCTCTTAGAATTAAAAATGTCGAGCAAAACAAGACCAGCTTGCTAGTAAATAAATAAAATTTGAAAAATAGAGCCAGCTCACTGGTAAGTGCTGCTATTTGAGCTATTTTTAGAACAGGCGATCGGGCGACTCATCTGGTCCTTACGGGCGACCTGGTGCCCGCTGGCACCGCGCTGGTGACCCCTGCTTTACACTTTTTAACAGCAACATCGTGCTAGTTTAGCTTCTTGGCTTAATTTACAACTCTGGTGTGTGTAGCTAGAGAGCTGGCCGAGACTCAGGCTTTATTTTAAGACGTGTAGCAAAGCCTTTTTTAAAAAAAAATCATACCCATTAAGTAATTCTATAATTTATGTCAGCCATTTTTGTTCTGTAGCTTCAATGTAATAGGAGCCAAATTTCAAAGACCCTTTAGCGATCCTGTTCTGTCTCCCTGTAATGTTTGATCCTGTTCTCTCCCTTTAATGTTTGATCCTGTTTTGTCTCCCTGTAATGTTTGATCTTGTTCTGTCTCACTGTAATGTTTGATCCTGTTTTGTCTCCCTTTAATATTTGATCCTGTTCTGTCTCCCTGTAATGTTTGATCCTGTTCCCTCCCTTTAATGTTTGACCCTGTTTTGTCTCCCTGTAATGTTTGATCCTGTTTTGTCTCCCTGAAATGTTTGATCCTGTTTTGTCTCCCTTTAATATTTGATCCTGTTCTGTCTCCCTGTAATGTTTGATCCTGTTCTCTCCCTTTAATGTTTGATCCTGTTTTGTCTCCCTGTAATGTTTGATCTTGTTCTGTCTCACTGTAATGTTTGATCCTGTTTTGTCTCCCTTTAATATTTGATCCTGTTCTATCTCCCTGTAATGTTTGATCCTGTTCTCTCCCTTTAATGTTTGATCCTGTTTTGTCTCCCTGTAATGTTTGATCTTGTTCTGTCTCACTGTAATGTTTGATCCTGTTCCCTCCCTTTAATGTTTGACCCTGTTTTGTCTCCCTGTAATGTTTGATCCTGTTTTGTCTCCCTGAAATGTTTGATCCTGTTTTGTCTCCCTTTAATATTTGACCCTGTTCTGTCTCCCTGTAATGTTTGCTCCTGTTTTCTCTCCCTGTAATGTTTGATCCTGTTCTGTCTTCCTGTAATGTTTGATCCTGTTCTGTCTCCCTTTAATGTTTGATCCTGTTCTGTCTCCCTGTAATGTTTGATCCTTGTCTGTCCCCCTTTAATGTTTGATCCTGTTCTGTCTCCCTGTAATGTTTGATCCTGTTCTGTCTCCCTGTAATGTTTGATCCTGTTTTGTCTCCCTGTAATGTTTGATCCTGTTCTCTCCCTTTAATGTTTGATCCTGTTCTGTCTCACTGTAATGTTTGATCCTGTTCTGTCTCGCTGTAATGTTTGATCCTGTTTTGTCTCCCTTTGATATTTGATCCTGTTCTGTCACACCGTAATGTTTGACCCTGTTTTGTCTCCCTGTAATGTTTGATCCTGTTCTGTCTCCCTGTAATGTTTGATCATGTTTTGTCTCCCTGTAATGTTTGATCCTGTTCTGTCTCCCTGTATTATTTTATCCTGTTCTGTCTCCCTGTAATGTTTGATCCTGTTTTGTCTGCCTGTAATGTTTGATCCTGTTCTGTCTCCCTGTAATGTTTGCTCCTGTTTTGTCTCCTTGTAATGTTTGATCCTGTTCTGTCTTACTGTAATGTTTGATCCTGTTCTGTCTCCCTGTAATGTTTGATCCTGTTCTGTCTCCCTGTAATGTTTGCTCCTGTTTTGTCTCCCTGTAATGTTTGATCCTGTTCTGTCTTCCTGTAATATTTGATCCTGTTCTGTTTCCCTTTAATGTTTTATCCTGTTCTGTCTCCCTGTAATGTTTGATCCTTGTCTGTCCCCCTTTAATGTTTTATCCTGTTCTGTCTCCCTGTAATGTTTGATCCTGTTCTGTCTCACTGTAATGTTTGATCCTGTTCTGTCTCCCTGTAATGTTTGATCCTGTTCTGTCTCCTTGTAATGTTTAATCCTGTTCTGTCTCCCTGTAATGTTTGATCCTGTTCTGTATCCCTGTAATATTTGATCCTGTTCTGTCTCACTGTGATGTTTGATCCTGTACTGCCTCCCTGTAATGTTTGATCCTGTTTTGTCTCTCTGTAATGTTTGACCCTGTTTTGTCACCCTGTAATGTTTGATCCTGTTCTGTCTCCCTATAATGTTTGATCCTGTTTTGTCTCCCTGTAATGTTTGATCCTGTTCTGTCTCCCTGTAATGATTGATCCTGTTCTGTCTCCCTGTAATGTTTGATCCTGTTCTGTCTCCCTGTAATGATTGATCCTGTTCTGTTTCCCTGTAATGTTTGATCCTTTTTTTGTCTCCCTGTAACGTCTGATCCTGTTCTGTCTCCCTGTAATGTTTGTCTGATCTTGAATGGGATTGTGCTGAAAATTTGTATTACACCTCGGAGATTAATAATGTATTTCTGATTTTCCGACAACAGCGTAACAACAGGAAGTGGCACGTAGGACACGTGTTTTAGCAACGTTAGCATAGCTACGTGCGCTAAAATGCTAATATTAAACTCGCTTTTTACCAGCAACATTGTGCTAGGTTAGCTTATTCGCTTAACTTGCAGCTCTGGCGTCCATAGCTGGCTTAAAGAGGGCTTATTTTAGGGCGTGTAGTGAAGCCTTTAAACAATAAGTAAATACATAAGTTATGTCAGACAACAACAACAACAAACTGTCGCAGGACGGGGTGACAAAAAAATTAGCGAAGTTAGCATAGCTCTGTGTGCCAAAGTACAAACCTTACAGTGACATTAGTTAGCTTTTTGACAGTGCTCCAGGCTGGATTTTAAGAAGTGTAGCAAAGCCTTTAAAAGAAAATCCTTACATCATTGTGTTAGCATATTTGCTACAGAAAAGCAAAACGTACCGCCCCTAACTCAGGCATGTAGGCTACATTTGAAGATGTGTAGTGAAGCCTAGTTTTCTTTTTTAAATTACGTCAGCATTTAATATGTGCATCAAAAGTATTTGGACCAAAGTGGTATGCATGAATATTATTTTTTAAATTAAATAAATTAAAACAATAATTGAGTAAATGATTAAATAATTGATGAAATCATGGAATAAATAAACTATTTTATTAATAAAATGACACAATCATTGAAATTATGAAGCAATAAAATAAAAAATTGAATGAAAAAACAATTAATTAAATCGTGAAATAAATTAGGAAATCATGAGGCAATGAAATCAATTTTTGAATAAATGAAAAAAAATTAAACATGAAAAAGATTAAATAATTATTAAAATCATGATGAAATTGATTAATTTGAGAAATAATTAATTCAATTGTGAAATATTGAATTACATCATGAAATAATCAATGAAATCCAGGCTTTATTTTAAGACGTGTAGCAAAGTATTTTAAAAAACAACAACACACTTCAACAGTCGCATCTTTGGGTTAGCATAGTTGCTAAAGAACATGAGACATATACAGGCTTTATTTTAAGACGTGAAGTGAAGCCTAGCCACGAAAATTAAAACTGGTGTCCAAATACTACAAAATTGTTTTTAAAAATATACTAAAAATAGTAATAAAATGTCGAAGAAAATGAGAAAAATGTTCAAATAAATAATTGTTCCTCCCATCCATTTCCTACCGCTTGTCCCTTCTGCGGTCGCGGGGGAGCCTATCTCAAATAGACTTGATTTGACACCTTCAGGCATCTTGTTTGCAAGTGAAAAAAAAGCATTTTTGTTAGCGTTTAATCTGATTGACAGTAAACTGATGACTCGGCGTGTTTAATCTGAGAAGATCACGTACCGGCCAGGCGTTCCTTCCTGTGCCGGAACAGAAGACGGGGTCCTGCGGTCGCTCAGTTAGCTTCGCCCACCTGCTGATGTTGTCAACCTTCTGCCGAGTTCCTTTATTATTTCAAGCGAAATTCAGTCTGAGTAGTTTATTTTTCTGAGTTAGTTGTTGTGAAACTCCCAAGCATAGTACTCTATGTGAACTCATTTAATTCGTTCCAGGTTCAAGATAAGGGCGCGAGTACATTCTTCTGAGTAATAAAAGGGAAAGCAAAATAAAACTGTTGGTTATGTGAAGACGAACACAACAGGAAGTGGGTTTTGGAGCGACACCGACATCTAGTGGTTGTTCATAGACACTGCTGCAAATAATTGGTTGCTTTGCCATTAATTCTTCGCTGTTTATTTTCATGCGAGACATTGTGCGACATGCTGTTTATGCTATCATCTACTTGTTTATTTTGTTTTGCTTTGTGTAAAACTTTCAGCACCAAACGTTTGGATTTTTTTTTATCAGCTTTTGAAAATGAAAAATTTAATTTGAAAAAAAAAAAATTATATATATATATATATATATATATATATATATATATACACACACACACACATATATATATATATATACATATATACATATATATACACACACACATATATACATACATGTATACATAAACATATATATATGTATATATATATATATATATATATATATATATAAACATATATATATATATATATATATGTATATGTATATATGAGGGTTGCAGGTTCAAGCGCCGCTTCCGCTTTCCTAATCAATGCCGTTGTGTCCTTCGGGAAGACACTTTACCCACCTGATCCCAGCAGGGGCGCTGCTAGGGATTTTGTGCCCCATGAAAATAATCTTTACAGGACCCCTTTGTATTACAATTTCATCATCATTAGGAGCCTCTCTGGGCCCCCTTCCATCATGGGCCCCTAGAATCCGTCCCCTTTACCCCCCCCCCCCCCCCCCCCCCCTTGGCGCCCCTGGATCCCGGTGCCACCCACTATGGTTTAATGACAGTTCTTGCTTCAGTGACGCCCAAGCCCTCAGTGTATTAAGAAATCGATATAAAGGCTGCCGCAAGAGGGCAGCCTTTACACATGTGGGGTTTGTGGCAAAGCAGGAAATGCTCCTTAATTTATATTCTAGTTTCCTGACACAAAGTTCTTCATTTTGTATTCTACAAATAAATTGTAGGCCACTGTAGGAACTTAGGCCGTACGGTGTATGTTCGCTGATGCTTCGATTCTTTTGACCCATGGGATCCTACTTTTTATCGATGTGACACATTCAATTAAGAAAAAAAAAGGGGAAAAAAAGCTAATAAAACTAAACTTTTTGTTAAAACTTTTATTTATTGATTTATTTATTATTAATATTTTTTTAAACAAACTAAGCGCATACACAGAAACATCAAAGAAGACTTTTAGTTTTGGAGTTTAGCAGGCTTATTATGAGAGAAGCTAATAACACGCCACTATTTTTTGTTCGTTTTATTTTTTTACATTACGACGTCAACAATTTATGATTTAAAATCAACCTGTCATAAATATCTCTGGATATATTCACAAGTCAACCAAAAGGTAAATTTCTATCTACAAAGCACTTTTGTTGTTTGTCTTTATGAGGGATGCTACATTCAGTCATTGAGAGTAAATGTTTTATTGTTTTTACATCTTATTATATATATATATATATATATATATATATATATATATATATATATATATATATATGCTAGCTCTTGGGACGTGGAACATCACCTCGCTGGGGGGTGGGGGTGAAGTAGCCTGAGCTAGTACGGGAGGTGGACACTCGAAGCACAGCAAGGGTTCTGGAACCAGTTCTCTCGAGAGGGGCCGGAGTCTCTGCCACACTGGCGTTGCACGCAGTGATTGATTGATTGATTGAAACTCAACTTGAAAGTAGATTGCACAGTACAGTACATATTCCGTACAATTGACCACTAAATGGTAATGCCCGAATAAGTTTTTTCAACTTGTTTGAAGGAGAACATTATCACAATTTCTGAAGGGTTAAAACCAATTAAAATCAGTTCCCAGTGGCTTATTTTATTTTTTGAAGTTTTTCTCAAAATCTTACCCATCATGCAATATCCCGAAAAACGGCTTCAAAGTGCCTGATTTTCACCATTGCTATATCCACCCGTCCATTATCCTGTGACGTCAATGCGTGAAGTCACCAGAGACAAACATGGCGGATAGCACAGAAAGGTATAGCACAGTAGCTCGGATTCAGACTCGGATTTCAGCGGTGCAACCGATTCAACAGAATACGCATGTATTGAAACGGATGGTTGGAGTATGGAGGCAGATAGCGAAAACGAAATTGAAGAAGAAACTGAAACTATGAGCCATATCGCTTTGAACCGTCTACAAGCGAAACCAACACGACAGACAGCGGCACGGGAGGCAGCGCGGACGAATTCGGCGATCGCCTTCTAACCAACGATTGGTATGTGTTTGTTTGGCATTAAATGTGGGTGGAGGGAAAGGCTGGATGCAAATATAGCTACAAATGATGCATAATGATGCAATATGTACATACAGCTAGCCTAAATAGCATGTTAGCATCGATTAGCTTGCAGTCATGCCCATAATTGCCAACCTTGAGACCTCCGATTTCGGGGGGCGGGGGCCGTGGTAATTTACAGCTGTTGCATGCGCAGTTGTGCACTGCACTTTCTAAAGTAGATGTTATTGTCACATATGCATGATTGATTGATTGAAACCTTTATCAGTAGATTGCACAGTACAGTACATATTCCGTACAATTGACCACTAAATGGTAACACCGCAATAGGTTTTTAAACTTGTTTAAGTCATGGTACAAATATATACTATCAACATAATACAGTCATCACACAAGTTAATCATCATAGTATGTACATTGAATTATTTACATTATTTACAATCCGGGGGGTGGGATGAGGACCTTTGGTTGATATCAATACTTCAGTCATCAACAATTGCATCAACAGAGAAATGGACATTGAAACAGTGTAGGTGTGACTTAGTAGGATATGTACAGCCAACAGAGAACATAGTGAGTTCAGATACTGTAGCATAAGAATGAGTACATACATTAAAAATACATTTGCTTATTTACATTAGGTTATTTACAATCCGGGGAGATGGGATGTGAATGGAGGAGGGTATTAGTAAAGGGTTGAAGTTGCCTGGAGGTGTTGTTTTAGAGTGGTTTTGAAGTAGGATAGAGATGCACTTACTTTTATACCTGTTGGGAGTGCATTCCACATTGATGTGGCATAGAAAGAGAATGAGTTAAGACCTTTTTTAGATCAAAATCTGGATTTAACATGGTTTGTGGAGATCCCACTGGTGTTGTGGTTATGGCGGTCATTTACGTTAAGGAAGTAGTTTGACATGTACTTCGGTATCAGGGAGGTGTAGCGGATTTTATAGACTAGGCTCAGTGCAAGTTGTTTTACTCTGTCCTCCATCCTGAACCAGCCCACTTTGGAGAAGTAGGTTGGAGTGAGGTGTGATCTGGGGTGGAGGTCTAAAAGTAACCAAAATAGCTTGTTCTGAAATGTTTGGAGTCCAGATTTGAGGATTTTGGAGATGCTGGGGTACCCGGACGTGCAAGCGTAATCGAAAAAGGGTTGAATGAGAGTTCCTGCTAGAATCTTCAAGGTGCTTTGGTTGACCAGGCGAGAGGCGACGGACTGGGGTAGCAATTCTTCTTGCCCCCTGGCTCAAAGCCTGCACGTTGGAGTTCAACCCAGTGGACGAGAGGGTAGCTTCCCTCTGCCTTCGGGTGAGGGGACGGGTCCTTACTGTTGTTTGTGCTTACGCACCAAACAGCAGTTAAGAGTACCTACTCTTTTTGGATACTCTCGGGGGAGTACTGGAAAGTGCTCCCCCGGGTGATCAACTTGTCCTACTGTGGGATTTTAACGCTCCTGTTGGCAACAACAGTGAAACCTGGAGAGGCGTGATTGGGAAGAATTGCCCAAGTGGAAGCAGTCCACTGTCAACACCGTAGATGGTGAGGATGGTGTTCTGCTGACCTCGACTGCGGATGTTGTGGATCGGTGGAGGGAATACTTCGAAAACCTCCTCAATCTCACCAACACGTCTTCCTATGAGGAAGCTGTGCCTGGGGAATCTGTGGTGGGCTCTCCTATTTCTGGGGATAAGGTTGCTGAGGTAGTTAAAAAGCTCCTCGGTGGCAAGGCCCCAGGGTTGATGAGATCCCCCCGGACTTCCTTAAGACTCTGGATGCTGTGGGGCTGTCTTCGTTTACAAGACTCTGAAACATCGCGTGGACATTGGGGGCGGTATCTCTGGATTGGCAGATCAGGGTGGTGGTTCCTCACTTTAAGAACGGGAACCATAGGGTGTGTTCCAACTATCGTGGGCTCACACTCCGTAGCCTTCCCGGTAAGGTCTATTCAGGTGTACTGGAGAGGAGGCTACGTCGGATAATTGAACCTCGGATTCAGGAGGAACAGTGCGGTTTTCGTCCTGGTTGTGGTTACGTGGACCAGCTCTATACTCTCGGCAGGGTCCTTGAGGGTGCATGGAAGTTCGCCCAAGCAGTCTACATGTGCTTTGTGGACTTAGACAAGGCATTCCACTGTGTCCCTTGGGAAGTCCTGTGGGGGGTGATCAGAGAGTATGGGGTATCGGACTGTCTGATTGTGGCAGTCCGCTCCCTGTACGATCAGTGCCAGAGCTTAGTCCGCATTGCCGGCAGTAAGTCGGACACGTTTCCAGTGAGGGTTGGTCTCCGTCAAGGCTGCTCTTTGTCCAAGATTCTGTTCTTAACTCTTATGGACATAATTTCTTGGCACAGTCAGGCCGTTGAGGGGATCTGGTTTGGTGGCTGCAGGATTAGGTCTCTGCTTTTTGCAGATGATGGAGTCTTGAAGGCTTCAACTGGCCAGGATCTTCAGCTCTCACTGGATCGGTTCGCAGCCGAGTGTGAAGCGACTGGGATGAGAATGAGCACCTCCAAGTCCGAGTCCATGGTTCTCATCCGGAAAAGGGTGGAGTGCCAACTGCAGGTTGGGGAGGAGACCCTGTTCCAAGTGGAGGAGTACAATTACTTTGAAGTCTTGTTCACAAGTGAGGGAAGAGTGGATTGTGATATCGACAGGCGGATCGGTGCGGTGTCTTCAGTAATGCGGACGCTGTATTGATCTGTTCTGGTTAAGAAGGAGCTGAGCCAGAAGGCAAAGCTCTCAATTTACAGGTCGATCTACGTTCCCATCCTCACCTATGGTCATGAGCTTTAGGTCACGAGGACAAGATCACGGGTACAAGCGGCCAAAATTTGTTTCCTCCGCCGGGTGGCGGGGCTCTCCCTTAGAGATAGGGAGAGAAGCTCTGGCATCCGGGAGGAGCTCAAAGTAAAGCCGCTGCTCCTCCACGCCGAGAGGAGCCAGATGAGGAGATTCGGACATCTGCTCAGGATGCCACCCGAACGCCTCCCAAGGGAGGTGTTTAGGGCACGTCTGACCGGTTGGAGACCACGGGGAAGACCCAAGACACGTTTGGAAGACTATGTCTCCCGGCTTGCCTGGGAAAGCCTCGATGGACACGTATATACATATGTATATACTCCAATACTGTATAAACACACACACACACACACACACACACGCACATACACACACAAACACACACACACACACACACACACACACACACACACACACACACACACACACACACGCACACACACACACAAACACACACACACACACACACACACACACACACACACACACACACACACATTTGTATATATATATATATATATATATATATATATATATATATATATACACACTGCGATGAAACACATCACAAAGGTCGCCTAAAGCTAAGCGACATTTATTTCAAAGACCACCAGCTGCTTTTGTGACTCCAAGTCCTGACAGGAGTCAGCGGCCAATTAGGTTTCTTTGAAGCGCCGCCACCAGCCAACATGGTGTCTGTCTGTCGATGTCTGCGGCGATTTACAGCCGGAGGATGTTTCCACCTTAACGGTACCGCGTCGGCGAGAGCCATCAATTTGAAAGTGCAAACACGACAGGGGTCAAAGTTCAAAGACGACAAGCCGCCCCCAGTCGCCGGCGGCGCCATCATCATGCACCAGCACGCTGCCGCGCTCGCCACGTATCAATCTGGCCTAAAACTGCTCTTAAACGGGAGGTGATTTACGACGCCAGCATCCCCAGGTAGTCAACAAGAATACAAATGCAGATGGTAAACCTGGGTTCAAGGAAAACACTTCAAAATAAAAACTGGAAATGTCTCAACCAGGACTCATCAGACTTGGTGGACATTTAATCGGTTGGTTTTATTTTCTCGGACCCAGCAGATTTGCTCACATTTTCAGTAGACCCATAAAAAATTCATAAAAGAACCAAACTTCATGAATGTTTTTTGTGACCAACAAGTATGTCCTCCAATCACTCTATCACAAACAATAAGAGTTGTAGAAATGATTGGAAACTCAAGACAGCCATGACATTATGTTCTTTACAAATGTATGTAAACTTTTGATTGCGACTGTGTATATATATATATATATATATATATATATATATATATATATATATATATATATATATATATATATATATATATATTTATATTTTTAAAGTATTTTAGCATAGCACAATATATATGTGGGGGCGCTGGTGCCTATCTCAGCTGCATTCGGGCGGAAGGCGGTGTACACCCTGGACAAGTCACCACCCCATCGCAGGGCCAACACAGATAGACAGACAACATTCACTCTCACATTCACACACTAAGGCCAATTTAGAGTTGCCAATCAACCTATCTTTGGAAGTGGGAGGAAGACGGAGTACCCGGAGGGAACCCAAGCAGTCATGGGGAGAACATGCAAACTCCTCACAGAAAGATCCTGAGCCCGGGATTGAACCCAGGACCCAAGACCTCTGCATTGTGAGGCACATGCACTAACTCCTCTACCACCGTGCTGTCCGCAACGTAGCTTTTTGTTATTAAATATGGTGATGATAAAGAATACGTTATTATTATTAATTTTAGTCTGGTGGCCCCCGGTTTATGTAAATAAACATTGAATGCTCTTAAAAAAATAAAAAAATAAAAAAAACAGCTAACGTTAGCAAGTTGAAAGAAAGTCAGCTAGCTAAGACTGCTCCAACAGCACCTCTGCAGATTGCAGCAAGTAGTGCACCTTTAATAGTCCACACACTTCAGCTTTAACGATCAAGTCGTCCGCTAATTGACGATTCTATACTAATGCTAATAACAACATTAGCGTTTATAAAAGCGGGCACAACAGAGGGCGGGGGTGGGGGTGTATATTATAGCTCGGAAGAGTTAGAGCAGCATGGGATTCTGGGTATTTGTTCTATTGTGTTTATCTTGTGTTACGGTGCGGATGTTCTCTCGAAATGTGTTTGTCATTCTTGTTTGGTGTGGGTTGACAGTGTGGCACATATTTGTAACAGTGTTAAAGTTGTTTATACGGCCACCCTCAGTGTGACCTGTGTGGCTGTTGATCAAGTATGTTTTGCAGTTGCTTAATGCGTCAACAGAAGCCAAATACAACATGTGACTGGGCTGGCACGCTGTTTGTTCAGATTGCAGAGGACGCTAAAGGCAGTGCCTCCACGGTGCCTCCTTAAAACTGTTGATTGGGTGGAATTCGGGAGAATGATTACCCCTAGATGGACGCTTAAAATTGGAAGACGGTCGGAAAAGTCGAGGGTATGCAAGTATGACGCTGTATAGCGCCATTCATATAAAACTTGCGGGCCGCACCAACATTAAATTTTCACATCAGGGTGCGGGCCGCAAAATAACGTCTCGCGGGCCGCAATTGGCCCGCAGGCCGTGTGTTTCGAGACCCCTGATTTAGAGTGATGTGATAATCAAACACTCTAAAAGTCTTGAATGAAAGAGTATCTAAGAGAATTGACAGAGGCTGTGTACTTTCAGTGATGAATGATGAGCAGAGGCAGAGTTTGGAGTGTTTTCTGTAGCTTGCTTGCCATGTTTATGTAGTCACTGTCCACTGTGTCCAGCTACCTGAAAGCGGGTGACTCCACTGTAGAAATAGCCTGCATGTCTTCTGGCTCTATCAAAGTTGTCCTGGCTAGCAGTCCTTCTGTTAAAATCCAGCCGCTGTGTGTCTTGCTTTCCAAGCTTCGTCGAAGCATGTTGCTTTTGTAGCTGTCTCAGCAGATTTGAATTGCTGTTTTGGGCAGTAGATAGGATCTTTGAGCCAAGACAAAACTTACAATTAACTAAAATGTTCTTTTCTTTGTACTCGACAAAAGAAAAGTAGTGAGAATATCTCCATGTTAAGAAACTCGGCATCGGCTTCGCCATGATGTCTTGTTAGTAAACACAGACACGACCCTCCCTCCCCCCCAGAAGGATGACACTGCAGCAATAAAACACACTCAGATCTTCTCAGTTTTTAGCCGATTCTATATATATCGTAAAATAACGCAGCAACGCATCATGTAGTAACGGTAACTGAGTTACTGAATATTAAAAAATAATAGTTTAGTTTAGTCTTTATTTAAAGGGACAATGCACAGAAACATTAAGTTCAAAGACAGATGTGTTCTGTACCAGATCATAGTTAAATCGCTAATTTCCATCTGCAGTCCCTAGCTACCTAAATTAAAGGGATACAACCAGTCTGAAGCCCGGCTTGAGTTTGGCGTTGGAGGATTGTGGCGAGGCGGCGCCGACGGGCCGACAGCGGGGTAGCGGTCCTACTCAAGATGGTGGCCAGGAGGCGGAGTGTGTGGCGGAGCGGAGAGGCGGGGCGCGCTTGTAGCGATGCTGCAGCAATCCGAGTCAGGTGTGTAAACCAAACACCTGCTCTCAATCCCTGCATCTTCTCCTGCAGTTTAAAAGAGGAGAAGGAGGAGCGATCGGGGCAGAAGACAGGAGGAGAAACTGCAACAGACTACGACGACAAGAGAGACCAGATGAAAGATGAGCCCGCAAGGAAGACGCAGCCACCGGCCACCGGCCACCGGCCCCCGAAAGGCAAGCCGAGACAAGCAGCAAAGGAGGTCGCGCTAGAAATTGGCGCGACCGACTGGGAGACAAGGATGTTTGTTGAAATAATAAACGAGTGTCAAACCTGCTACGAGGCGTCTGGCATTGATGGTCCATGTAACCCGCACGATGACGGCTGGAAACCTGTCACAGATTTATTTATCAATTTTGTTATAGGAGCAGTAAGACTATCTTTATACGTTTTTGGGAAAGAAGTGTCCTAACTGTATATATCTCTAGATCGTGAGTTTGATAGTGCAGAGAGGATTTTGTTTATCTTTGTTTCATTTGTTAATTCTAAACTTAGACCATCCTGAATAAATGGCAATTCTTTGCACTGATTTTGAGGACATTTTTTATTCAGGGTTTGTACAGACTGGGTATAATGCGTCAGACTACTAGTTACCGCTAAAAATAATGGCGTTACAGTAATGCATTACTTTGTAACGCGTTCGTCCCAATAATGTGACTAACGATTCATTTCCATTCCTGGCTGCGCTTTGGACGTGTAAACAAGCTGCAGGCGTTCAAGGTGAGACCACACGTCTGCCGCCAAGTCATCCAGGAGAGTGCCGCCATTTAATCCGTCTGTTGTCGTTGGTGCAAACACTAAACACAAAAAAACGGAGGTCTCGTCTGGAAGAGAAGCTTCCAGAAGGCCTGGGAGAACAGGACGTGTCAAAGAGGAACAAAAACAACACATATTTTTTTTAGCTACACATTGTACTGATTTTTATGTAAATTATGTTTATATTTGAGGGCAATGGATTTCTCTCCAAGTGTTTGTCTGTATCTCTTAGTTTACATGCGCTAAATTAGTCTGATTTCATCTCTCTATCGTTATTATTATTCGTTTAAAAACCTTTGGCGCGCTCCACAGCCCACAGTTTTTCATTCCGATCGGTACCGTTCAGGACATCACGACATTCAGCCCGATCGGGAATCGTGATGTCCTGGAAAACACTTGAAAAAAAATATCCCGGATTACCCAGAATTCCTGATTTTCTAGGTCATTTTTCCCCATTGAAAATGAACAGGCCATTTTTCGAACTTCTGCAATTCCCACATTTCTCAACCAATTTGAACCGTTCAACATCCACACACTCATCTCACCTCGGACAATAAAACCATAAAAAAAATTCCTGGAATTACCAGTTTTCCAAAGCCCTATTTGACCTCTTCCTGGAAAGTTTACACAGACCAAATTTTCTAACCGTTTTTGACCATTCTACCTTCAAAACATTCCTCTTAATTGGGACAACAAAAGTCATACTTTTTTTTTAATTCTGTAAAAATCCCCGGTTACCCAGGAATTACCAAATACCAATGGAAATTCAAACTATGACTACGTCAACAGATTTTCAACTGTTTTGAAAAATTCCAACACCAACCAATTCATAACATTTAGGACAATTGTGGCATTATCTATATTTTTAAAGATTTCCATTTTTTCCCCAAATTTCCAGGAAATTCCTTTTCAAACGAACGAACGTATTCATTGTCATGCAATGCCCTAAATTTTCAAAATGTTGTACCATTTTTTAACCTGACTCCGACTTTTCAACCATCCAACCACACTAGTCTTCTAATATTTTGAACATAAAACCTGTTTTCCCTCTCCCAGAATTAAATTTTTTTCTGTAATTTCCAGTAATTTTCTCCCCATTGATAATGAATGAGAAATATACAATCGACTGCAAATCCCACATTTCTCATTCGATTTGAACCGTTCCAAAATCCACACACTCATCCCACCTCGGACAATAAAACCATCAAAAAAAATTCCAGGAATGACCAGTTTTCCAAAGCCCGATTTGATCTCTTCCTGGAAAGTTTTCACAGTCCACATTTTCCAACCGTTTTTGACCATTCTACCTTCAAAAAATTCCTTTTGATTGGGGGAATTTTCAAGGGGCGCTAGAGAGTCAATTTTAAAATTTCCTGTTTGGGTCTTCCTGGTAAGTTTTATTCAGGTGTACTTTAGAGGAGGCTACGCCGGATAGTCGAACCTCGGATTCAGGAGGAACAGTGTGGTTTTCGTCCTGGTCGTGGAACTGTGGACCAGCTCTATACTCTCGGCAGGGTTCTTCAGGGTGCATGGGAGTTTGCCCAACCAGTCTACATGTGCTTTGTGGACTTGGAGAAGGCATTCGACCGTGTCCCACGGGAAGTCCCGTGGGGAGTGCTCAGAGAGTATGGGGTATCGGACTGTCTGATTGTGGCCGTTCGCTCCCTGTATGATCAGTGTCAGAGCTTCGTCCGCATTGCCGGCATTAAGTCGGACACCTTATTAGTGAGGGTTGGACTGCGCCAAGGCTGTCCTTTGTCACCAATTCTGTTCAAAGCTTTTATGGACAGAAGTTCTAGGCGCAGTCAAGGCGTTGAGAGGTTCCGGTTTGGTGGCTGCGGGATTAGGTCTCTGCTTTTTGCAGATGATGTGGTCCTGATGGCTTCATCTCGCCGGGATCTTCAGCTCTCACTGGATCGGTTCGCATCCGAGTGTGAAGCGACTGGAATGAGAATCAGCACCTCCAAGTCTGAGTCCATGGTTCTCGCCCGGAAAAGGGTGGAGTGCCATCTCCACGTTGGGGAGGAGACCCTGCCCCAAGTGGAGGAGTTCAAGTACCTAGGAGTCTTGTTCATGAGGGGGAAAAGAGTGGATTGTGAGATCGACAGGAGGATCGGTGCGGCGTCTTCAGTAATGCGGACGTTGTACCGATCCGTTGTGGTGAAGAAGGAGCTGAGCCGGAAGGCAAAGCTCCCAATTTACAGGTCGATCTACGTTCCCATCCTCACCTATGGTCATGAGCTTTGGGTCATGACCGATAAGGATAAGATCATGGATACAAGCGACCGAAATGAGTTTCCTCTGCCGTGTGGCGGGGCTCTCCCTTAGAGATAGGGTGAGAAGCTCTGCCCTCCGGGAGGAGCGTCAAGTAAAGCCGCTCCTCCTCCACATCCAGAGGAGCCAGATGAGGTGATTCCGGCATCTGGCCCTAGGGAGGTGTTTAGGGCACGTCCAACCGGTAGGAGGCCACGGGGAAGACCCATGACATGTTGGGAAGACTATGTCTCCCGGCTGGCCTGGGAATGCCTCGGGATCCCCCGGGAAGAGCTAGACGAAGTGGCTGGGGAGAGGGAAGTTTGGGCTTCCCTGCTTAGGCTATTTCTCTCGCGACCCGACCTTGGATAAGCGGAAGAAGATGGATGGATGGATGGCTGTTTGGGTCCCCAAACATATAACATTTTACGCCTGACTTGACGCTCTTGCAGAAATTGGTGAGTTTTCATGTTGTTGAGTCCCCTCAAAAATGCGATTGAAGTGGTAGAATAATATTTAAAATGTTCTAATATCACAGCACGTGACCTTGCAGGCGCCGTATATTTCTGGGAAGGAAGTGATGTATCTTTGCGCATGTTTGGACCGATCAAGTCTTCCGGAACCAGTCGGGTAGTAACAATCCCTACAACTCACTAACTCCAATTAGAATAGGATAACATAGAATGGACTTTATTGTCATTATATTTGCATATGACGAGATTAAGGACTCCAACTTAAGGTGCGGTAGTGGAAACAAATATGGAATAAAAATTAATCACATAAGCAATAAAGATAAAAAAATAAGATTTGAAATAAGCAGACTAGTATCCAATAAAAACAATAAGCAATCCTGTACAATATACAAAATCTGTACGGTATACAGAACAAAACAAGAGTACTGGCGTAATAAAGTAATGACAATCAGTGTCGGAAGTATTGCACTCGAAGGGTAATATTGCACGGTAGAGTATTGCTACACACGGGAAGCTAATAGCGAGTCAACAAGAAAATATTGGTTGCTTGCTCAGTAAAACACTGCCCTGTTGTGGTTTAGGAGAGAATTGCATGGAGGACTCTTGACGCAATTGACACAGTCTTTTCAACAAGAAAAAGAGGTTCGGGGGAGCCTGGCTGCCCTGATTGAACCATCGCTGCGGGTTACGTGAGGGACTCCTGGAACTCATGGAGGATCATGTGCCTCTCAGTTCTTTCCATCGAGGACGTCGAAGACATCTACCTATTTGGAGAGTTGATCGCGGGGCAGTTGCTGATTGGGCTGGGCATTGCTCTGGTGTAACGGCAAATTCGGAAGACGATGGCAGCCACTCAAGGGCCCAACGGCTGTTCAATGCAATGGAAGGATTGGGTCGGGCTGTGGGAACACAGACTGGTGCGATTTCTGGGTTGAATCGCAAAATGGATCTCATCTTGGAAAAGTTTGCAGAGAAGGAATAATTAATAAGGAACTGAAGAAATCCAGCATGGACAACAGAGGAGATAAGTCACTATTTTGTCTTCTCGAAGAAAAACATATTTTTATTTACGATTTGGACTCCCTGAATGGCCTTGACGGGAACAGGCTGTTCTGAAGAAAATCTCCCGAAAACTCCTCAAAGATAGACGCTTCAGACCACGGGTGTCAAACTCTGGCCCGCGGGCCAAATCTGGCCCGCCGTGTAATTTAATTTGGCCCTTGAGGCAATATCAATTTAGCATTAGAGTAGGCCCGCTGGTGTTATACAGCGTCGGTGCCGCTGTAACACCGCATTCACCGCTAATACTCATACTTGCCAACCCTCCTAATTTTCCCGATAGACTCCCGAAGTTCAGTGCCCCTCCTGAAAATCTTCCGGGGCAACCATTCTCCCGAATTTCTACCGATTTCCACCTGGACAACTATATTGGGGGAGAGCATTTAAGGCACTGCCTTTAGCGTTCTCTACAACCTGTCGTCACGTCCGCTTTTCCTCCATACTAACAGCGTGTCACATAATATTTGTGGCTTTTACACACACACACACACACACACACACACACACACACACACACACACACACACACACACACACACACACACACACACACACACACACACACACACACACACACACACACACACGCACAAGTGAATGCAAGGCATACTTGGTCAACAGCCATACAGGTCACACTGAGGGTGGCCATTTAAACAACTTTAGCACTGTTACAATTATTCGCCACACTGTGAATCCACACCAAACAATAATGACAAACACATTTCGGGCGAACATCCGCACCGTAACACAACAGAACAAATACCCAGAAACCCTTACAGCACTAACTCTTCCGGGAAACTTCCAGCAAACTGACCCATAATTAACGTTTTATTCATGCATTTTCTCTTGCTACTTTAAGGCTTGAATGTTTGGTTCATTCATTATTGTTATTTTATTTTCAAATTTATTATTAGCCTGTGGAAAAAATGTGATATTTACCTCAGAAGATTGCAAATAGAAAAAAAGACATAAAATGTTTATTAAAATTTTATTTGATATGCCATTGATATTCTTTTAATTATTATTATTATTATTTGAAACTGGATTTTGCATGTCACTATAAAATTATATAAGCCTTGCTTGTTCAATATTTAATGCAAAACTTGTTTGGGTCCCTATTAAAAGGTTAATTTGTTCCGTTTAAAATTTTGGCCCACTCCGTATTTGAGTTTGACACCCCTGTTTTAGACCTCCCTTTTTGTCAACAACCTCTGTAGCCGAACTTTATCGGCTTCAGTCATAAAAAAACATTCATCATCTCTCCCAAGTAATTGGGCAAATACGCACACACATGACCCCCACCCTTGAATCAACGCCTTCACCACCGCTTATCTCCTCTGGGGCTGTGGATGGCTGAGCGGCGCTATAGAGCGACAGCGGGCCTTCGCAAACCCACCCCTCCCTCTGTTGCAAGTTGGTGTGATATATGTATGTTTAATGTGTGCCATGCTATGTGAGGTTTTTTTCCTTGGCCTCAGTCTAGACCTCTCCTGTGGGTCTAGCCTCAGACTGATATTATTTACTCCCCCCCTCTCCTAATGTAACCCTTTTCTCATCTTTTTAAGGAGCGCTGCAACCGGCTGATCCGTCGGCGGTCTTGTCTTGTCCCCCCCCTGTAACGTATGTCTGCTCTTAGCGGGACTGTGCCAAAAATGTAATTTCAGTTCTGATGTGTCTTGTACATGTTGGAATGGACAAATAAGGGATTCCTTTCTTTCTTTCTTTCTTTTTGGATGTCAATAGATGGGAAACGAACCTGCAACCCTCAGGTTTCTAGACGGGCGCTCGACCCACTACGCCATGCCGCCCCTACAAAAGTAACTTAGATAATAAGTTTCGCTATGTGAAGCGCCTTGAGTCTCTGTAGAAAAGTGCTATGTAAATGGAACAGCGGAAGAGCCAACTTGATTTCGTGTCCTCTTTTGTAAAGTTGTGTTGAACTTTGGTCTTGGCGTAGACAATGGTTGCCAGCAGACTGAAAATGGACTAATGTCGGAAACACCGGCATCAAAGACCCGTCCAAGGTCGATATCGTGGACATGAGACGACGACCAATTAGCTTCTTCGTGGGCCGGGTGGGATTCAACGGTCGAATATTGCAACCATGGACTGAAAGTAAGAACGTGACTCTAGCCGAGAGATGGAAGACAATGTCCTCGACTCAGGAGGTCCCCACTTGGGAGCTGGAGGGACAGTGTGTGTGGAGATAATGGGCTCCCCAGGGTGGCCCAAGCTTTAAGTCATTCATGAGCTGAGGTCCCTGAGGACCGAGCATCGGCGTGTGGGTGTGCTCGGCATACAGACACACGCCGACGCCGTCCATCGGCTCGCATGCAGGGGCAGGCCCGAGACCCTCGGCCCGCCGTTCATCACCGGCCGGATTAAGCGATTAAGGCGGCGTGATGGACCAATTGATCGAGCGGCCACCTTGACGAGATGTTTCATTCTTGAATTCACAAGAAGGCCGCTGGCGGGGAGGAAGGTGTTGGCTTGGAAACGTCTGGAGCGAACCAGGCGGTCTTCTCGCGTTCTACCTCAGCGGACCGCTACCGAGCCGTCAATCATATCTGAATATATATTCTTTTTTTTTCCTATTTTGAAAAACAGCATCACATCTTGCCATAGAACAGGAGTGTCAAACTCAAATACAGAGTGGGCCAAAATTTAAAACTGAACAAAGCCGCGGGCCAAAGTTGAACAAATTAACCTTTTAATAGGGACCCAAACAAGTTTTGCATTGAATATTGAACAAGCAAGGCATATATAACTTTATAGTGACATGCAAAATCGAGTTTTAAACATAATAATTAAAAAATATCAACGTCATATCAAATAAAATTGAAATAAAAATTGAATGCCTCTTTTCGGCGGTGGGGTTGAGGTGGACAGGGTTTGGTGTTGGGGGGGGGGGGGGGATTGTACATTTTAGCGTCCCGGAAGAGTTAGTGCTGCAAGGCGTTCTGGATATTTGTTCTATTGTGTTTATGTTGTGTTACGGTGCAGATGTTCTCCCGAAATGTGGCATTCTTCTTTAGTGTGGGTTCACAGTGTGGCGCGTATTTGTAACAGTGTTAAAGTTATTTATACGGCCACCCTCAGTGTGACCTGTATGGCTGTTGACCAAGTATGACTTGCATTCGCTTGTGTGTGTGTATAAGCCGCATATATTATGTGACTGGGCCGGCACGCTGTTTGTATAGAGGAAAAGCGGACGTGGAAACAGGTTGTAGAGAACGCCAAAGGCAGTGCCTTTAAAGCCCACTCCAAATATTGTTGTCCGGGATGAAATTCGGGAGGAGCACTGAACTTCGGGAGTCTCCCGGGAAAATCGAGAGGGTTGGCAAGTAAGAGTGTTAGCGGTGAATGCGGTGTTACAGCGGCGGGCCAGCTCTAATATTAATTTGATATTGCCTCAAGGGCCAAATGAAATTTGACACCCATGCCATGGACGAAGCCAACTTTGGCTAAAATGACTGAAAATAACAAAACGTTGTAGGAATTGCAGGGAAAATAGCAATATTTTTACAGAAATCTCATTAGTCCAAAATGACTGAGGGGCCTCTTGAAACTAAAACCGAGGGCGGAAAAAAAATTGTTCCTCAACTGCTGTGATGCTCAGTTGTAATACACCTTTCCACCACTTGTGGCATTAATGACAATATCAAAGTACTTTTAGATTTGGTTGCTTTTGGCGGCGCTGTCACGCCAAATTTCTTCCCCCCCGACATAATTCTTCCCCCCGGAAGCCCCTCTAATGCCTGAAGGACCCCAATGAGGGCGTGACAATACCTAGTTATATGACTCTTAAGGGTTACAGTTGCAAAATTAGCGAAGCAAAAATAGCTTGAAAGGTTAGCATGCTGGAATGCTAATCATTTTTCCTCACCGTTATTTTTCACCAATGACAATCAGCCAATTATAATGCTTTTAAAATAGGCAGCTGTGTGGGCTGCTTTAAGGTCCTTCCACCCTCATTGGGGTCCTTCAAGCAAAAGAGGGGCTGTCACGCCAAATTTCTTCCAGGGGGAAGGTTTTTGTAGAGGGGAAGAAATTTGGTGTGACAGCGCCAGTGAACCAAAGCCAGAATAAGACCACATTTCCCATGAGCACTAGCGCACACCGCGTCACACTGACATGAATATTAGGTCTCTAATGCCGATGCTGATGTTAATCAGCAGACACAGGAAATAATCGTGGATTGCGCTACAAACATGACGCTAATACCAAGAATGCAGGTCCGAAGCAAAGAAAGACGGGCGAGAGAGTGTTTTCGAGGGAAGTAGTAGTGGAACTGTCAACCTGGTGGTAACTTTTTCGCTAATACGCTAAATTCTAGCAGCTAACATTAGCATTAGCATTTTGATTTGAGAATCGAAAGGTACGTACTAGCTTAAAAGGAACAGAGCCAAAGCAGATTCGGTCCACAGTACCTCGTCTTTGAGTTGACGTCAACGAGCAAAAGCCGGGGGCAATGTTGATCCTTGACTGCCCTTTTATGCAGGTAATCTCCCTTTTCCTTTTTTTTGTTTCCCTCAGACATAACTTTTTGTTTCTTTGGTTGTTTTGCAGCTTCTTCTATGACAGCAGTAATTGGCAGTTGTTCTTCATTTAGTTGTCTTTGTAAATAACAGGGAAGTGACATAAGTCCCTATTTCATCCCAGTAGTAATGAAAATATTTTAGAAAGTTTGAAAAGTTACTTAGTGCTGCTTTTCTTAAGCGCCAAAATGATGACTAAAGCGGTGAAGCTGTATTTTCAAGGACAGCTTGTCCAAGAAACATACATGTTATTGATTTCATTCTTTATCAATTTAGTTCAAGTTTATTTTAGCACTGCTTAATTATATGGAAATGTTTCATCAGTTTTTAAGAATCCGTTCTTTTGCAGTATATTTAATTAGTATTTACTTTTGTAATCAGCCTGACCTTACGGTGAGTATAAAAAAAAAATTAAAAAAAAATCAGTCAAAGCCTGGGCCCCTGGAGAGGGGGTCCAGACTGAGGCCAAGGAAAAGAAAAAACCTCATAGCCATAGCACACATACAGTACACACGTGTGTAAAAGTGTTTATATATATATTGTTTACATATATCTTTATATATGTCTGTCCTCTCCTTTTTCCCTAGGACTGATACATTATTTTCCAAAGGGGGGGTCGGGTTGTTTTTGTCCCGCCTGACTCCGGTTTCCATGATAACTGCTTCTCAACTGGCTTTTCATGACGATTATTGCCACTCGCACCCTCTTGTCAAGGCTCTATTGCAGGGGGCACCAGGTCACCCGTAAGGACCAGATGAGTCGCCTGCTGGCCTGTTCTAAAAATAGCTCAAATAGCAGCACTTACCAGTGAGCTGCCTCTATTTTTGTAATTGTATTTATTTACTAGCAAGCTGGTCTCGCTTTGCTCGACATTTTTAATTCTAAGAGAGACAAAACTCAAATAGAATTTGAAAATCCAAGAAAATATTTTAAAGACTTGGTCTTCACATGTTTAAATAAATTCATTTATTGTTTTACTTTGCTTCTTATAACTTTCAGAAAGACAATTTTAGAGAAAAAATACAACCTTAAAAATGATTTTAGGATTTTTAAACACATATACCTTTTTACCTTTTAAATTCCTTCCTCTTCTTTCCTGACAATTTAAATCCATGTTCAAGTATTTTTTTATTGTAAAGAATAATAAATACATTTTAATTTAATTCTTCATTTTAGCTTCTGTTTTCTCGACAAAAAATATTTGTGAAATATTTTTTCAAACTTATTATGATTAAAATTCCCCAAAAAATATTCTAGCAAATCTAGAAAATCTGTAGAATGAAATTTAAATCTTATTTCAAAGGCTTTTGTATTTCTTTTAAAATTTTTGTTCTGGAAAATCTCGAAGAAATAATGATTTGTCTTTGTTAGAAATATAGCTTGGTCCAATTTGTTACATATTCTAACAAAGTGCAGATTGGATTTCAACCTATTTAAAACATGTCATCAAAATACTAAAATTAATCTTAATCAGGAAAAATTACTAATGATGTTCCATTTAAAAAAGATTCAAATTAGCTAGTTTTTCTCTTCATTTTTTTGGGTTGAATTTTGAATTTTAAAGAGTCGAAATTGAGGATAAACTATGTTTCAAAATTTAATTTTAATTTTTTTCGTGTTTTCTCCTCTTTTAAACCATTCAATTAAGTGTTTTTTTATTTATTCTCTTCAAAAAAACTTCCGTAAAAGAAAAAAAAATGTACGACAGAATGAAAGACAGAAATACCTTTTTTTTAATATATATATATATATAGATTTATTTATTAAAGGTAAATTGAGCAAATTGGCTATCTCTGTCAATTTATTTAAGTGTGTATCAAACTGGTAGCCCTTCGCAATATCAGTACCCAAGAAGTAGCTCTTGGTTTCAAAAAGGTTGGTGACCCCTGCTCCATTGTGTGTCTCTTTAAGTGTGTCACTTTAAAACTTACCATAGTTAGGTAATAGTAGGAAGTAGCTTTTCCGACCCGAGGGAGCAAAATGTGCAATGTTGCGCCCTACAAAGTGTTGCGCTAATCACACACCAGCTGTTTAGATTGTTAACATTCACCTTCGTTGCGATTGCCATCACCCAATTTGGAGGCGTTAAAATCGCCATGTGAAATCGCTAATGCTATGGCAAATCTTACGTAAGATAGCATCGAGCTAGCATGTTTTGGAAGAGCCTTACTTTATGTTCACGTGACGTCACGTGCGACAAAGCTACCGAATTATGGCACCGTTTTATTTTACGTGAACCTAACCTGCGAGTACCGACGGGACTCAATACGCACCCCTAGGTATTTGTCGTAATGGTTATTTAAGTGGCAAGTTTGAGCATTAAGAAGCACTTTTTTTTCTTTCCTTGTTTGCCGCTCTTACAAACCCCCAAATGCTATTTAATTGTATTTTATTACGACTTGTAAATCGCTTGCTAAAATCAATTAGCTGCATGTAGAAATCAATAAGGGGCCACTTCAACAGTATAATATGCTGCCTTTCCATATTTTGCTTTAAGTGTCTTTGTCTCCGGTCCCTAATTTGCGTGCAATAATCAATAGATTTGTGCTGTGCTGAGCGCATAGAAATACGATATTAGAGTTGGCGGCCTGAGGACACAGGAGAAGGTCGAGCCTTGTGGAATCTGCTTTTAGGTTGGAGCACGTGTGTGTGTGTGTGTGTGTGTGTGTGTGTGTGTGTGTGTGTGTGTTCTTGTATTTCTAGTCTTGTTAAGACACTAACAAGGAAAAGTACCTTCCATATGAGGAGGTGTGAACAAGGTAGGACATAAATCATGGTACCAATACGGAAAACCATTGCATCTAATAGAGAATGTCTCATTTGCACCCCTGGTGGTGAAATCTATCAAAATTAGGGTGGTCCCAAAAAAGGAGAGTTATAAAAGTGTGTGAAACAATTTGAAGTGTTCCCCTTCTGGTCAACATATGAAATAACAAGTGTGTGTAAAAATTTGAAGTGCTCCCCCTCTGTTCAATATATGAAATAACAAGTGTGTGATAAAAATGTAAGTGTTCCCCCTCTGGTCAACATATGAAATAACAAGTGTGTGAAACAATTTGAAGTGTTCCTCTTCTGGTCAACATATGAAATAACAAGTGTGTGAAACAATTTGAAGTGTTCCTCTTCTGGTCAACATATGAAATAACAAGTGTGTGAAACAATTTGAAGTGTTCCCCTTCTGGTCAACATATGAAATAACAAGTGTGTGTAAAAAATTGAAGTATTCCCCCTCTGGTCAACATATGAAATAACAAGTGTGTGAAACAATTGGAAATGTTCCCCTTCTGGTCAACATATGAAATAACAAGTGTGTGTAAAAATTTGAAGTGCTCCTCTTCTGGTCAACATATGAAATAACAAGTGTGTGTAAAAATTTGAAGTGCTCCCCTCTGGTCAACATATTTAATAACAGGTGTGTGTAAGAAATAATTTATTTTGGTTACTTTCACCACTGATAATACATAATTATAAACAAAACAAACAAAGAAAAAGAACCAAAAGCAGTCTTTTTCTCACAATGTGTCTCCTTTTTTTTTTTTATAAAATTGGGAACAATTTTTCATATTCTTTCTGTTCCTGTAATATTTCAATGTTTTCTTGTAAAATTATTACTTTATATGTAAAATTATTACTTTTTACTGCAAAATGATAACATTTGTAATATCAAATTCGGACTTTTATCACAATATTGCCAATTTTTTGGTTGTTCTTGTAAAATAGTGACATTTTTGGAGTAAAATTGTGACGTTTGTCATAATTTTGCCAAGTACAATTCTGAATAATATTATAATATTGCCAACATTTTAAGCTTTTCTTGTAAAATTGCGACTATTATTGAGCAAAATATTGCACAAATGTTCAGTTTTGATTGCAAAATTTTGACTTGCGTTGAGTAAAATGACAACTTTTATTATAATACTGCCAAAATTCAAAGTTTTTCTTGTGAAATTGTGATATTTTTCTTGTAAAATTCTGATTTTAGAACATGCTTTTTTATATTTGCATAGTATGTATATATTATTCAAGTTGTAAATACATCTTTATCTATCTAGAAAGGGTGGTCCTAAAGAGGTAGGCATTCTTTCAGAAGTCTCAAGAAGGTAAGAAATACAAGTGTGTGTGTGTGTGTGTGTGTGTGTGCGTGCGTGTGTGTGTGTCTGTGTGTGTGTGTGTGTGTGTGTGTGTGTGTGTGTGTGAGGGGTAGACAAAGAACGTTGCCAGACCTTGTTAGGCATAAGACAGATTGATATAAATGTTGATATTATTTAAGAAACAAAATAGGTTTTAAAGAATGTTGTTATAATTGAATCTATCTTCAATTTACGGACAAAGTAGAAACTGAATGTTGAATTCAAGGAGAGACCTGGAACTCATTCAAAAGGCAAACAGGGCAGTGCCACAATGATCCAGCAGATGGCACTGTGGCGAAAACCCCTCACAAGGGCTGCAGAATAACAGATGAAAGGACATGGAGGCCATTTTGGTTATTTTTCACCTTTAAAAGTAAGACAAAAAAATCAAAAATGCAATTTTGGTAGAGCTAGAAAATGTAGTTTTGTTGGAAATTTTGCTTAAACGCTGAGGGGCCAACGCCCAACTGAAATGCTAACAGTTAGCACGCCGACCAGACAGCGTCAAGTTACAAAACATATAAGCAACATGAGTTAAAAAAAAAAAAAAGTGCTTTGCTAAAATGCTATCGCAGGGGTGTCCAAACTTTAATTGGCAGGATTGATTGATTTATTGAAACTTTTATTAGTAGATTGCACAGTACAGTACATATTCCGTACAATTGACCACTAAATGGTAACACCCGAATACGTTTTTTAACTTGTTTAAGTCGGGGCCCACGTTGAACAATTCAAGGACCATTCATCCATCCATTTTCTTTCGCTTGTCCCTATTAGGGTTGCGGGGGGTCGCTGGCGCTTATCTCAGCTGCATTTGGCGGTAGGCGGGGTACACCCTGGACAAGTCGCCACCTCATCGCAGGGCCAATTCAAGGACCACATTCAGTAAAATGGAAGGACTCTGGCGCCATTTTGGTAGTTTTCACCTTTAAAAGCAAGACAAAAAAATCGACAAGGCAATTTCGGTAGAGTTAGAGATAAAGTTTCATTGGAAACCAACGCCGACCAGACAGCGTCAAGTTACAAAAAATATGAGCAACAGGAGTTAAAAAAAAAAAGAAGTGCTATGCTAACATGCTATCGCAGGGGTGTCCAAACTTTAACCGGCAAGGACCGCATTCTGTAAAATGGAAGGATGCTGTGGCCATTTAAAAGCGAGACAGAAAAATCGAAAAGGCAATTTCGGTAGAGCTAAAAAAGTAGTTTCGTTGGAAATTTTGCAAAAACGCTGAGGAACCAATGTCAAACTGAAATGCTAACAGACAGCATCGAGTTACAAAAAATATGAGAAACAGGAGTTTAAGAAAAAAAGTGCTATGCTTATATGCTATCGCAGGGGTGTAAAGGACCGCATTTAGTAAAATTGGAGGAGGCTGTAAGCCATTTTCGATAAGTTTGGTTGGCTAAAGATCCTAAACGCCAACCAGAGTATGTCAATATATGCTAAGCTAGCTGAACAAAACATCCCTGTCAGCTTTGTGTTGTAGTTGACAAAGAAAACAAGTGTCATCTAATAACAACGGCTTGCAAAATTAACGTGTTAACTCAGGCGATCGATCACAAAAAATATTGCATTTATCATGTAATTACGCAGATTAATCACACAGTTTATTTAGCGCCTTTACCGTAAACCGACTCTAACAATGAAATTACATTTGTGACCAAGTACTGAGGCCTTTTTAATTGAATTGACATTTTGAAGTTAAATGAAATCATGCCAGCGAGGAATAACTGTGATTAATCCGATATCGAAAGTGTGAATAATCTGATTTTAAAAGTATATTGTTTGACCGTATTACTAATAATGTCTCGGTAATAATGAACTCATTCAATTTTTACGACCTGCCGAGGGCCAATAGAAAACAAGCGGCGGGCCGAAACTGGCCCCCAGGCTGCGCTTTGGACATTGCCTGTGCTAACAAGTGAATCATAACTGATCTAACCATTTATGAGGAGACTTTTGTATTCAGAAATCACGGATGTAAAATGTTTACAAGTCGAGAACAGGAAGTGAACATTGTTATGAAGTAGAAAAACGGTAGCCTATGCTTACAGTTACAAACTGCTAAATAAGGTAGAATGCTAATGTTAGCATGTTAAAGTGCTATCTGTAACATCCGTAATGTACCAGAAATACATTGCTCTGAGGTGTTTCCCTGAAAAATGTGTTTAAAATGCTAGCATGCTAACTTTAGCATGCATCTAGTACCAAAATATGACTAAGGTGTATACTGACGAAATTAGCTAAAAAAAATAAAAATAAAATAAAAGCTAACATGCTAACAGTACTATGCTAACGGCACTATGCTAACAAGTTAACAAGTCAATCATAACTAATTCAGCTATTCATGATGAGACTATTGTATTCAGAAATCATGGATGTAAAATGTGTACAAGTCAAGAACAGGAAGTGAACATTGTGTTAGTAATTGTTATGAAGTGGAAAAATGGTAGGATTAGATGAACTATCTCTACAGTTACAAACTGCTAAATAAGATAGCCTGCTAATGTTAGCATGTTAATGTGCTAACTGTAACACCCGTAGCGTACGAAAATATATTACCCTGAGGTGTTTCCTTGAAAAATGTGTTTAAAATGCTAGCATGCAAACGTTAGCATGGTATCTTATCTAGTGCCAAAATATGACTAAAACTACAAAATTAGATACAAATAATAATAAATAAAAACTAAATAAAAGCTAACATGCTAACAGTACTTTGCTAACGGCACTATGCTAACAAGCTAACAAGTGAATCATAACTGATTCAGCTATTCGTAATGAGACTGTTGTATTCAGAAATCATGGATGTAAAATGTGTACAAGTCGAGAACAGGAAGTGAACATTGTGTTAGTAATTGTTATGAAATGGAAAAACAGTAGAATTATATCAACTACGTTTACAGTTACAAACTGCTAAATAAGATAGCCTGCTAATGTTAGCATGTTAATGTGCTGACTGTAACATCCGTAGCGTACCAAAATATATTACCCTGAGGTGTTTCCCTGAAAAAATTGTTTAAAATGCTAGCATGCTAACGTTAGCATGGTATCTTATCTAGTACCAAAATATGACTAAAACTTCAAAATTTGATAAAAAAAATAATACATAAAAACAAAATAAAAGCTAAAATGCTAACAGTGCTATGCTAACGACACTATACTAACAAGCTAACAAGTGAATCATAACTGATTCAGCAATTCATGATGAGACTGTTGTATTCAGAAATCATGGATGTAAAATGCGTACAAGTTGAGAACAGGAAGTGAACATTGTGTTGGTAGTTGTTATGAAGTGGAAAAACGGTAGGATTAGATAAGTATTGCTTACAGTTATAAACTGCTAAATAAGATAGCATGCTAATGTTACCATGTTAAAGTGCTAACTGTAACATCCGTAACGCACCAAAATATATTACCCTGAGGTGTTTCCCTGAAAAATGTGTTTAAAATGCTAGCGTGCTAACGTTAGCATGGTATCTTACCTAGTACCAAAATATGACTAAAACTACAAAATTTGATGAAAAAAATACTAAATAAAAACAAAATAAAAGCTAAAATGCTAACAGTATTATGCTAACGGTAGTATGCTGACAAGCTAACAACTGAATCATAACTGATTCAGCTATTCATGATGAGACTGTTGTATTCAGAAAACATCGATGTCAAATGTGTACAAATCGAGAACAAGAAGCAAACACTGTTAGTAATTGTTCTGAAGTGGAAAAACAGTAGGATTAGATAAACTATACCTACAGTTACAAACTACTAAATAAGATAGCATGCTAATGTTTGCATGTTACTGTGCTAACTGTAACATCCGTAGAGTACCAAAATATATTACTCTGAGGTGTTTCCCTGAAAAACTAGTTTAAAATGCTAGCATGCTAACTTTCGCATGCATCTAGTACCAAAATATGACTAAGGTGTATACTGACCAAATTAGCTAAAAAAAATAAAAATAAAAATAAAATAAAAGCTAACATGCTAACAGTACCATGCTAACGGTACTATGCAAACAAGATAACAACTGAATCATAACTGATTCAGCTATTCGTGATGAGACTGTTGTATTCAGAAATCACGGATGTAAAATGTGTACTAGTCGAGAACAAGAAGTGAACATTGTGTTAGTAATTGTTCTGAAGTGGAAAAACGGTAGGATTAGATAAACTATCCCTACAGTTACAAACTGCTAAATAAGATAGCATGCTAATTTTAGCATGTTAAAGTGCTAACTGTAACATCCGTAGCGTACCAAAATATATTACCCTGAGGTGTTTCCCTGAAAAAATTGTTTAGAATGCTAGCATGCTAACGTTAGCATTGTATCTTATCTAGTACCAAAATATGACTGAAACTACAAAATTTGATACAATTAATACTAAATAAAAACAAAATAAAAGCTAACATGCTAACGGTACTATGCTAACAAGCTAACAAGTAAATCATAACTGATTCAACTATTCGTGATGAGACTGTTGTATTCAGAAATCATGGATTTAAAATGTGTACAAGTCCAGAACAGGAAGTGAACATTGTGTTAGCAATTGTTATGAAATAGAAAAACGGTAGGATTAGATAAACTATGCTTACAAGTAAAAACTGCTACGTAAGATAGCATGCTAATGTTAGCATGTTAAAGTGCAAACTGTAACATCCGTAGCGTACCAAAATATTTTTCCCTGAGGTGTTTCCCTGAAAATTTTGTTTAAAATGCTAGCATGCTAACGTTAGCATGGTATCTTATGTAGTACCAAAATATAACTAAAACTACAAAATTTGATTAAAAAAATAAATAAATAAAAACAAAATAAAAGCTAACATACTAACAGTACTATGCTCACGGCAATATGCTAACAAGCTAACAAGTGAATCATAACTGATTCAGCTATTCGTAATGAGACTGTTGTATTCAGAAATCATCGATGTAAAATGTGTACAAATCGAGAAAAGGAAGTGAACATTGTGTTAGCAATTGTTATGAAGTGGAAAAACAGTAGGATTAGATAAACTATGCCTACAGTTACAAACTGCTAAATAAGATAGCATACTAATGTTAGCATGTTAAAGTGCTAACTGTAACATCCGTAGCGTACCAAAATATATTACTCTGAGGTGTTTCCCTGAAAAATGTGTTTAAAATACTAGCATGCTAACGTTAGCATGGTATCTTATCTAGTACCAAAATATGACTAAAACTACAAAATTAGATACAAATAATAATAAAAAAAACCAAATAAAAGCTAACATGCTAACAGTACTATGCTAACGGTACTATGCTAACAAGCTAACAGGTGAATCATAACTAATTCAGCTTATTCGTGATGAGACTGTTGTATTCAGAATTCATGGATGTATAATGTGTACAAGTCGTGAACAGGAAATGAATATTGTGGTGGTAATTGTTATGAAGTGGAAAAACGGTAGAATTAGATACGCTATGCTTACAGTTACAAACTGCTGAATAAGATAGCATGCTAATGTTAGCATGTTAAAGTGCTAACTGTAACATCCGTAGCGTACCAAAATATATTACTTTGGTGTGTTTCCCTGAAAAATGTGTTTAAAACAAAATGCTAGCGTGCTAACGTTAGCATTCATATAGTACCATAATATGACTAAGGTGTATACCTACAAAATTAGCTAATTTAAAAAATGTTTTTTAATAAAGTAAAAGTTAACATGCTAACAGTACTATGGTAACGGTACTATGCTAACAAACTAACAAGTGAATCATAACTTATTCAGCTATTCATGGATGTAAAATGTGTACAAATCAAGAACAGGAAGTGAACATCGTGTTAGTAATTGTTACGAAGTGGAAAAGGGGTAGGATTAGATAATCCTCGCTTCTTCCTACTCGCTTTCGGACATGTTGAAAAGAAAAAGAAGAGTATGTAATGCATCAAATTGATACATGTTGAAAAATAAACTTAAAGCAACAATAGCATGCTAACAGTTAGCATTATTTATGTACCAAAATATAAACTGATAAATACCTGCCAAATTACCTAAATAAGATAACATGTTAACATGCTGAAGTGCAAACTGTAAAATGCGTCATATGAAATAAAATAAAATACTTAGAGGTGTGTGCCTGAAAAAAAAATGTTCAAAATGCTAGCATGCTAATGTTAGCGTGCATCAAGTACGAAAATAGGACTGAGGTCTATACCTCGCTAGTATGCTAACAAATATCGTATATCAAGTAATAACATATTTGAGGCTGAGTTGTATACCAATCAATCAATCAATGTTTACTTATATAGCCCTAAATCACTAGTGTCTCAAAGGGCTGCACAAACCACCACGACATCCTCGGTAGGCCCACATAAGGGCAAGGAAAACTCACACCCAGTGGGACATCGGTGACAATAATGACCCAGTGGGACGTCGGTGACAATGATGACTATGAGAACCTTAGAGAGGAGGAAAGCAATGGATGTCGAGCGGGTCTAACATGATACTGTGAAAGTTCAATCCACAATGGATCCAACACAGTCGCGAGAGTCCAGTCCAAAGCGGATCCAACACAGCAGCGAGAGTCCCGTTCACAGCGGAGCCAGCAGGAAACCATCCCAAGCGGAGGCGGATCAGCAGCGCAGAGATGTCCCCAGCCGATACACAGGCAAGCAGTACATGGCCATCGGATCGGACCGAACCCCCTCCACAGGGGAGAGTGGGACATAGAAGAAAAAGAAAAGAAACAGCAGATCAACTGGTCTAAAAAGGGAGTCTATTTAAAGGCTAGAGTATACAAATGAGTTTTAAGGTGAGACTTAAATGCTTCTACTGAGGTGGCATCTCGAAGTCACATTGTTATGGGAGACACACTGCATCCTATCAGTAAGATAAGAGTTAAACCAAGACAGGGCTAAGTCTGACATACCAATTCGTGTTTTGATACGTTCTAATAAAATATTATGATCGACGGTATCGAAAGCAGCGCTAAGATCGAGGAGCAGCAACATAGATGACTCATCAGAATCCATCGTTAGCAATAGATCATTAGTCATTTTTGCGAGGGATGTCTCCGTGGAGTGATTTGCTCTGAAACCGGATTGAAAGGTTTCACATAGATTGTTAGACGCTAAGTGTTCATTTGACTGCTCCGCAACAATTTTTTCAAGGATTTTTGAAATAAAGGGAAGGTGAGACACCGGTCGGTAGTTTACCATGAGGTCAGGATCGAGGTTAGGTCTTTTAAGAAGAGGATGAATAACCGCTTTTTTGAATGCTAGGGGAACAGTGCCCGAGGAGAGTGATAAGTTTATAATATTTAGCACTGATGGACCTAATAATACAAAGAGCTCCTTGATCAGTTTCCCAGGAAGAGGGTCAAGTAAGCATGTTGTCTGTTTTATTCCATTTACACGTTGTAACAATTCCTCTAATGTTATTTCCTCAAAACGAGAGAAACTATTTTGGAGGGCAGTATCCGCCGTATATACCATCGTATCAGTGTTAATACAACCTGTAGCTGGGACGCATTGTCTTTAATCTCCTTTCTAATGACTTCAATTTTCTTACTAAAGAATTGCATAAAGTCATCAGCTGAGTGGGTTGAGCTACTGGAAGGGGTCCCTTGTTGGGTTAGCGATGCTACCGTACTAAACAAAAATTTAGGATTGTTTTTATTACGGTGGATGAGATTTGAGTAATATTTAGCTTTAGCTGAGGTAAGCATGCGTTTATAAGTTATTAAACCATCACTCCATGCTTGATGGTGCACCTCAAGTTTAGTCGTGCGCCATTTGCGTTCCAGCTTTCTGCATAATAATTTCTGAGCTCTAGTTTCTTCTGTAAACCACGGGGTGCGCTTTTTTGGAGCCTTTTTTAACTTTAGCGGTGCTATGTTATCAATGGTTTCGCGCAGGGTGTCGTTAAAGTTGTTAGTGAGGTTATCAATAGAGCCCACATACTTTGGGAATGGTGCCATAACCGAGGGCAGTAGGTCAGCAAGAGCTGTCGTTGTGGCCGTATTAATGTTGCGGCTGCTATAGCAGTTATTATTTTATTAGTTTGACGAACATGCGTCTGAACCTCGAATTTTATAAGGTAATGATCGGACAATACTTTAGTATACGGGAGTATCGTAACTTTGGAGATGGTGATACCCCTGACAAGCACTAGGTCTATCGTATTACCGTTGCGATGCGTGGGTTCATTTATTATTTGTGTGAGACCACAGCTATCAATTACAGTCTGGAGCGCTACGCACGGTGGGTCCGATGGGGTATTCATATGGATATTAAAGTCCCCCATTATGATTATATTATCGGCGTGTGTCACAAGATCAGCAACGAACTCTGAGAATTCATTGATAAAGTCCGAATATACCTGCAAAATTAGCAAAAAAGCTAGCCTGCTAATAATAAAATGCTATTTTTTTTAACCCGGACCAACACGCCGGATTGTTGTCAGCTGGAGGCGTGTCTTAATGAAATTAAACAATGGATGTCCGCTAACTTTTTGCAACTCAACGCCAAAAAAACGGAAATGCTGATTATCGGTCCTGCTAGACACCGAACTCTATTTAATAATACAACTCTAACATTTGACAACCAAACAATTAAACAAGGCAACACGGTAAAGAATCTGGGTATTATCTTCGACCCAACTCTCTCCTTTGAGGCACACATTAAAAGCGTTACTAAAACGGCCTTCTTTCATCTCCGTAATATCGCTAAAATTCGCTCCATTCTGTCCACTAAAGACGCTGAGATCATTATCCATGCGTTTGTTACGTCTCGCCTCGACTACTGTAACGTATTATTTTCGGGTCTCCCCATGTCTAGCATTAAAAGATTACAGTTGGTACAAAATGCGGCTGCTAGACTTTTGACAAGAACAAGAAAGTTTGATCACATTACGCCTGTACTGGCTCACCTGCACTGGCTTCCTGTGCACTTAAGATGTGACTTTAAGGTTTTACTACTTACGTATAAAATACTACACGGTCTAGCTCCATCCTATCTTGCCGATTGTATTGTACCATATGTCCCGGCAAGAAATCTGCGTTCAAAGGACTCCGGCTTGCTAGTGATTCCCAAAGCCCAAAAAAAGTCTGCGGGCTATAGAGCGTTTTCCGTTCGGGCTCCAGTACTCTGGAATGCCCTCCCGGTAACAGTTCGAGATGCCACGCTCATGGCCCTCGTGCCGCACTATGGACACCCCTGATTTTATTATATTCTACTTGTCCATATCATCTATTGTATTTTATTTGTGATATTGTTCATTACTATTAGATCACTTATTTTATGCCACACAGTCGCACTTAAAACTATTCCGATTAAATGAAATGAACTGATTTCCATAAATAGCGACTAAATGGAAAACTTATTTTCATTCGCTATTTAATTTTTTTTGCTATGTTGATTTAATGGAAAATACTGCAGATTTATAAAATAAACACATCACGTTGAGAATAATGTACATACTACTGCAGTACTGTCAAATTAATATGAAAAAATGATTATATATATATATATACTGTATATATATATATATATATATATATATATATATATATATATATATATATATATATATATATATATATATATATATATATATATATATATATTGTAACAAGTCTTGTGCTCCAGGGTTCACCATGATCGTTTAGAATCAGGCTTGTTATTAGAATATTGAGTTATTTTAATTTAAATTTTTTTCTTTCTCTCACTCTCGCTCTCGTCCTCACACTCTTTTTTTATCCGCCTCTCCGTGCTGGTCCCTCACTCTGCTAAATAGAGGGACAGGTGATTAGATAACCTGTTCCATCTGGGTTATCCACTCACTTGCAGCTGCTTCATAGCCCGCAGGAGACACGTGGACCACGCCCCTTCCACACACATATATATATATATATATATATATATATATATATATATATATATATATATATATATATATATATGTATATTTTGTCTTCCTCATCTAAAAAAATACAATGTTCAACATTCTCATGCACTTTCCTTCAGAATAAAACACAATGGGTTAGATAAAACTGTCAAGTAAGATCTGAAATGATGATGTCATTGCTCATCATCTCATTCCCAGACAGCTCAATAAAGTCTAATTAAATTTAATTAAATAATTTTCCCCGCAAAAGAAAAAAACACAAGCTGACAGACCTCATCTGATTTTATCTACGAAATAATGGACCTTTTCAATTAGCACAGCTTCTTAAAGTTGATGACATTAATTATAACAAATTACATAATCATACATAATAAAGTCAATTTAGAATATTTGTAATAATTTTTCGCTGATGTGTGGAATAAAATAATTATCTGTAGAAGCTGGGTTGAATTTTTTTTTTTAACATCTTGTCATTCAAGTTTAAAAAAATACAAATTTTTGTAAAGCGCTGGATAAAAAAAAAAAAATCTGTCCCTTTGAAAATTAACTGCTTTATTTTGACTTTTGGGCCTGTAAAAATACAAACACAATAATGGTAAGTCAAACACTGTATAATGAAACAAAAAAGTTAAAAAAAAAATACGTTGTTAAAATTAAGTGCTTTTTGCGACGAGTGTTGCTGTAAATTTGGAAACTTTTTTGGAAAATGAATTAAGGCAAATGTAAAATAAAACAAATACAATTGTAAAACTATACACTCTTTGAAGACTGAGTGCGTTATTATCATCTTTTTTTTTTTCAAAGTTAATATTGAAGCACCAATGATAGTCACGCACACACAAGGTGTGGTGAAATTACTCTCTGCATTTGACCCATCACCCCTGCTCACCCCCTGAGAGGTGAGGGGAGCAGTGAGCAGCAGTGGTGGCCATGCTCAGGAATCATTTTGGTGATTTAAACCCCAATTCCAACCCTTGATGCTGGATACCAAGCAGGGAGGTCATGGGTCGGGTCCCATTTTTTTATTCTTTTGGTATGACTCAGCCAGGGTTTGAACTCACGACCGACATATTTTGTTTTGACTTTTAAGGCAATATTTGGTAAAAAAAACAAAAAAACCAAACCAAACAAAACAAAAAAAACTATATATGTATATATATATATATATATATATATATATATATATATATATATATGTATATGTTTTAATTTCATTAAGCCCTGAAAGTATTATGACACAAAAATGAAGTAAAACTATTTACTTTTTAATTAATTAAGTGCTTTTCATGTCAAGTTTTGCTTTGACTTTTTAGACATATTTTGCAGAATTACTTAAGGCATCTGTACAATAAAACAAAAATAGAGTAAAAGTGTTTGCCTTATGAAGATTACGTGCTTTGAACTTCAAGTTTTGTTTTGACTTTTAAGGCAATTTTTGTAAAAAAAAAAAAAGAAAATAAAATAAAATTACGGTGGAAGAGGGGTTAGTGCGTCTGCCTCACAATACGAAGTTCCTGCAGTCCTGGGTTCAAATCCAGGCTCGGGATCTTTCTGTGTGGAGTTTGCATGTTCTCCCCGTGAATGCGTGGGTTCCCTCCGAGTACTCCGGCTTCCTCCCACCTCCAAAGACATGCACCTGGGGATAGGTTGATTGGCAACACTAAATTGGCCCTAGTGTGTGAATGTGAGTGTGAATGTTGTCTGTCTATCTGTGTTGGCCCTGCGATGAGGTGGCGACTTGTCCAGGGTGTACCCTGCCTTCCGCCCGATTGTAGCTGAGATAGGCGCCAGCGCCCCCCGCGACCCCGAAAGGGAATAAGCAGTAGAAAAATGGATAAAATTATATATATATATATATATATATATATATATATATATATATATATATATTAAAAAGTATGTATGAAGAAGTTAAGTTTTGTATAATGAAACTAAAATACAATAAAGCTTTTTACATTTTTAAAATACAAGTTGTTTTTATGTCAATTGTTGTTTTGACTTTGTAAACATATTTTGCAGAATGAATTACGGCGTCTGTACAATAAGACAAAAATAAAGTAAAATTGTTTGCCTTTTGATGACTAAATGCTTTGAACTCCAAGTTTTGTTTTGACTTTTTACGCAATTTTTGTAAAAAAAAAAAAAATATCCATCCATCCATAGAGGTCGGGTGCAATGTGAGCTGGGCGGCAGCCGAAGGCAGGGCACTTGGCGGTCCGATCCTCGGCTACAGAAAAAAATATATATATATTAAAAAAATAAATAAATAAATAAATAAATAAATAAATAAATATATATATCCCTCCGAGTACTCCGGCTTCCTCCCACTTCCAAAGACATGCACCTGGGGATAGGTTGATTGGCAACACTAAATTGGCCCTAGTGTGTGAATGTGAGTGTGAATGTTGTCTGTCTATATGTGTTGGCCCTGCGATGAGGTGGCGACTTGTCCAGGGTGTACCCTGCCTTCCGCCCGATTGTAGCTGAGATAGGCGCCAGCGCCCCCCGCGACCCCGAAAGGGAATAAGCAGTAGAAAAATGGATAAAATTATATATATATATATATATATATATATATATATATATATATATATATTAAAAAGTATGTATGAAGAAGTTAAGTTTTGTATAATGAAACTAAAATACAATAAAGCTTTTTACATTTTTAAAATACAAGTTGTTTTTATGTCAATTGTTGTTTTGACTTTGTAAACATATTTTGCAGAATGAATTACGGCGTCTGTACAATAAGACAAAAATAAAGTAAAATTGTTTGCCTTTTGATGACTAAATGCTTTGAACTCCAAGTTTTGTTTTGACTTTTTACGCAATTTTTGTAAAAAAAAAAAAAATATCCATCCATCCATAGAGGTCGGGTGCAATGTGAGCTGGGCGGCAGCCGAAGGCAGGGCACTTGGCGGTCCGATCCTCGGCTACAGAAAAAAAAATATATATATTAAAAAAATAAATAAATAAATAAATAAATAAATAAATAAATATATATATCCCTCCGAGTACTCCGGCTTCCTCCCACTTCCAAAGACATGCACCTGGGGATAGGTTGATTGGCAACACTAAATTGGCCCTAGTGTGTGAATGTGAGTGTGAATGTTGTCTGTCTATCTGTGTTGGCCCTGCGATGAGGTGGCGACTTGTCCAGGGTGTACCCCGCCTTCCGCCCGATTGTAGCTGAGATAGGCGCCAGCGCCCCCCGCAACCCCGAAAGGGAACAAGCGGTAGAAAATGGATGGATGGATGGATGGAAATATATATATATATATATATATATATATATATATATATACTGTATATATATATATATATATAAATTTTCTACCGCTTATTCCCTTTTGGGGTCGCTGGCGCCTATTTTATATATATATATATATATATATATATATATATACCGTTTTAAAATTAAGTGCTTTTTATATGTCAAGTTTTTTGTTTGACACTGTAAAACGTATTTTGCAAAATGAATTAAGGCATTTGTACAATAAAATAAAAATAAAGTAAAACTGTTTGCCTTTTGATGATTAAGTTCAAAGCAGCATACCATGCATTCACTTGTCTTGACCAAATAATCTTACTTTAACTCAGACTTTTATCAAATAACTGCAATATTTTTTGGTACAAGTATCAGGTCCAATGTGCTCAGTTAAATGAAGCAAAACTGCTTGCAGCATATCATGCAAGGTCTTGACCATATAATCTTTCTGAAATTCCAGTCACTCTAGCTTTCATCCACTGTCTGCAAATGTTGGCAACATTCAGGTGTGATGTCCATTTAATCTTTTTTTCCCATCTACAGAGCATTAAGCAACATATCACCAAATAATTTGTAATTCAATCTTTAATCAAATAACTGCAGTATTTTTAGTGCAAATTTCAGGTCAAATGTTTTATTTTCATTTCACTTCACTTCACTTCACTTCATTTCACCTTCAAATAGCAAAATGCAGCATATCATGCACTACCTTGTAATTCAGTGCAGGAATGTACAACTATATTCAATGAAAAAGTGCTGTGATGGCCGAGAGGTTAAGGCGTTGGACTTGAAATCCAATGGGATCTTCCCGCGCAGGTTCGAACCCTGCTCGCAGTGTTGTTTTCAAATTTATGACTAACTTCTTATTCGTACATTTGCTCAAGGTTTCATGTCAAATATATACACACACACACACACATATATAATTTTATTCGAAAGTCAAAAATAAAACTTGGAGTTCAAAGCACTTAATCTTCAAAAGGCAAACACTTTAATTTTATTATATATATATATATATATATATATATATATATATATATATATATATATATATATATATATATATATATATATATATATATATATATATATATATATATATATATATATATATATATATATATATATATATATATATATATATATATATATATATATATATATGGGGCTTCACGGTGGAAGAGGGGTAAGTGCGTCTGCCTCACAATACGAAGGTCCTGCAGTCCTGGGTTCAAATCCAGGCTTGGGATCTTTCTGTGTGGAGTTTGCATGTTCTCCCCGTGAATGCGTGGGTTCCCTCCGGGTACTCCGGCTTCCTCCCACTTCCAAAGACATGCACCTGGGTATAGGTTGATTGGCAACATTAAATTGGCCCTAGTGTGTGAATGTGAGTGTGAATGTTGTCTGTCTATCTGTGTTGGCCCTGCGATGAGGTGGCGACTTGTCCAGGGTGTACCCCGCCTTCCGCCCGATTGTAGCTGAGATAGGCGCCAGCGCCCCCCGCGACCCCAAAAGGGAATAAGCGGTAGAAAATGGATGGATGGAGATATATATATATATATATATATATATATATATACACATATATATATATATATATATATACATACACGTATAAATCACTTAATCTTCAAGAGGCAAACACTATATATATGTATATATTTAAAGAAGTATGTATGAAGAAGTTAAGTCGTTAAGTCCTGTATAATGAATCAAAAATCAACTAAACTATTTACCTTTTTTTAAATTAAGTTGTTTTATGTCAAGTGTTGCTTTGACTTTGTAAACATATTTTGCAGAATGATTTACGGCGTTCCGGTTTGGTGGCCGTTTGATTAGGTTTCTGATTTTTGCAGATGATGTGGTCCTGATGGCTTCATCTGACCGGGATCTTCAGCTCTCACTGGATCGCTTCGCAGCCGAGTGTGAAGCGACCGGAATGAGAATCAGCACCTCCAAGTCCGAGTCCATGGTTCTCTCCCGGAACAGGTTGGAGTGCCATCTCCGGGTTGGGGAGGAGACCCTGCTCCAAGTGGAGCAGTTCAAGGACCTAGGAGTCTTGTTCACGAGTGGGGGAAGAGTGGATCGTGAGATCGACAGGCGGATCGGTGCGGCGTCTTCAGTAATGCGGACGTTGTACAATCCGTTGTGGTGAAGAAGGAGCTGAGCCGGAAGGCAAAGCTCTCAATTTACCGGTCGATCTACGTTCCCATGGTCATGAGCTTTGGTTCATGACTGAAAGGATAAAATCACGGGTACAAGTGGCCGAAATGAGTTTCCTCCGCCATGTGGCGGGGCTCTCCCTTAGAGATAGGGTGAGAAGCTCTGCCATCCGGGAGGAGATCAGAGTAAAGCCGCTGCTCTTCCACATCGAGAGGAGCCAGATGAGGTGGTTCGGGCATCTGGTCACGATGCCACCCGAACGCCTCCCAAGGGAGGTGTTTAGGGCACGGCCAACCGGTAGGAGGCCATGGGGAAGACCCAGGACACGTTGGGAAGACTATGTCTCCCGCCTGGCCTGGGAACGCCTCAGGATCCCCCGGGAAGAGCTACACGAAGTGGCTGGGGAGAGGGAAGTCTGGGCTGCCCTGCTTAGGCTGCTGCCCCCGTGACCTGACCTCCGATAAGCGGAAGAAGATGGATGGATGGATGGATGGATGGAATTACGGCGTCTGTACAATAAAACACAAATAAAGTAGAAATTGTTCGCCTTTTGATGATTAAGTGCTTTGATCTCCAAGTTTTGTTTTGACTTTAAGGAAATTTTTGTAAAAAAAAAAAAGATATATATATATATATATATATATATATATATATATATATATATATATATATTTATATATATATGTATATATATATATATATATATATATATATATATATGAATAAGTTAATGAAACAAAAAATTAAGTAAAACTACTTATCGTTTTAAAATTAAGTGCATTTTATGTCAAGTTTTTTGTTTGACATTGTAAAAGGTATTTTGCAGAATGAATTAAGGCATCGGTACAATAAAACAAAAATAAAGTAAAACTGTTTGCCTTTTGATGATTAAGTTCAAAGCAGCATACCATGCATTGTGTTGACCAAATACTCTTACATTAACTCAGACATTTATCAAATAACTGCAATTTTTTTAGGTACAAGTTTCAGGTCGAATGTGCTCAGTTAAATGAAGCAAAACTGCCTGCAGCATATCATGCACTGTCGTGACCAATTAATCATTCTGAAATTCCAGTCACTCCAGCTTTCATCCACTGTCTGCAAATGTTGGCAACATTCAGGTGTGATGTCCATGTTATCTTTTTTTTCCCATCTAAAGAGCATTAAGCAGCATATCATGCATTGTCTTCACCAAATAACTTTGTAATTAAATCCTTCATCAAGAAACTGCAGTATTTTTGGTGGAAATTTCAGGTCAAATTTTTTATTTTGAGGTGGCGACTTGTCCAGGGTGTACTCCGCCTTTTGCCCGATTGTAGCTGAGGTAGGCACCAGCGCCCCCCGCGACCTCAAACGGAATAAACGGTAGAAAATGGATGGACCGTTTTATTTTCATGTAATTCACTTCACTTCATTTTACCTTCAAATAGCAACATGCAGCATATCATGCACTAGCTTGTACGTCAGTGCAGGAATGTAGAATTATTTACATTTCAGAAAGGCTGTGATGGCCGAGAGGTTAAGGCGTTGGACTCGAAATCCAATGGGATCTTCCCGCGCAGGTTCGAACCCTGCTCACAGCGTTGTTTTAAATTTTATGAACAATTACTTACTCGTACATTTGCTCAAGGCTTTATGTCAAATATTCTCCTCAGTCCTACTTGCCAACCTTGAGACTTCCGATTTCGGGGGGCGGAGGCATGGTATTTCATATATATATATATATATATATATATATATATATATATATATATATATATACATATATATATATATATATACATATATATATATATATATATATATATATATATATATATATATATGTATATATATATATATTTTATATACATATATATATATATATATATATATATATATATATATATATATATATGAAATACTTGACTTTCAGTGAATTCTAGCTATGTATTTATTTATTTTATTATATATATAAATAAAATAAATAGTTTAATTTCCGACGGCACCTAATCATATACACAGTAATAAAAACACAGTTTTTCTACTAAACGTGCTTGCTGGTTACTAAAAAAAAAAACAACAACACTTACCTTTCACTATTTAAGTAACCTTTGTTCTGCCATTTGCGTATTGGCGAGCGATCTCCGAATCCAGGAACATATCCTTCATGGATGAGAACGTGATGTTGCTTCCAGCTATCAGCATAGCCATCTTTGTCTCAGCATATGTTATACCATTGGGTCTCCATTTTGCGAGGTGGCCCATAATACTGGGTTGCGAACAATTCTGCGCTGCGGACACTTTGTGCTTCGCTGACCGTTCATGACTGAGTATATCTGTTTGGCCACCGTGTTTAATGGAGAAGTCTGTTCTACAAAATTTACAGGCAACATACCCCTTCCCCTTCGAACTCTCCTGGATAAAATGAAATTCTTGTTTCCATTCGTTTTGGAACCTGCAAGCGTATTTCTTCATTTTGCTCATCGACGGTGTAATATATTGGGTTGGAGTCAAAAACCAGGCGACGTGATGAAGTTACGTCTCTTTACTGTGGGCTTCAAACGAGACTCCCTAATGCATATGTTCCTTGACTGCACTTAAATGTAGAGTATATGTAGAATATATTTATATTATTAATATATTATATATTATAGATATAATATATTATATATATTATATTATTTATTATTATCATTGTTTATTGTGAGTTGACTGTGGTGCTGAATTTCGCCCAGGGATCAATAAAGTACATTCTATTCTATTCTATGTACAGTAGATGGCAGTATTGTCCTGTTTAAGAGGGTCACAACTTTGCTGAGTCAGGGCTGCCTGGAGCTGGAGGGGGCGTGGCCTCCAGCTACGACTGAATTTCCGGAGATTTTCGGGAGAAAATTTGTCCCGGGAGGTTTTCGAGAGAGGCGCTGAATTTCGGGAGTCTCCCGGAAAATCCGGGAGGGTTGGCAAGTATGTCCTCAGTTCTCCTCAATGTGTTCTTTTTTTCCCTTTGTTTTGACTTTTAAAGATTTTTTTGTTTAAAAAAGAAAAACATATTGATAAATAAATAAAGAAGTTGTAATAATAATGACATAAAACTACTTATTTTTTTCGAAATCAAGTATTTTAAAAATATATATATATATATTGCAGAATGAATTAAAGGGGAACATTATCACCAGACCTATGTAAGCGTCAATATATACCTTGATGTTGCGCAGAAAAAAGACCACATATTTTTTTAACTGATTTCCGAACTCCAAATGGGTGAATTTTGGCGAATTAAACGCCTTTCTGTTTATCGCTCTGGAGGCGATGACCTCAGAATGTGACGTCGCCGAGGTAATACAACAGCTATTTTCATTTTCAACACAGTACAAACACCGGGTCTCAGCTCTGTTGTTTTTCATTTTTTCGACAATTTTTTGGAACCTTGGAGACATCATGCCTCGTCGGTGTGTTGTCGGAGGGTGTAACAACACTAACAGGGAGGGATTCAAGTTGCACCACTGGCCCAAAGATGCGAAAGTGTCTGCCGCCAGATCCCCATTGATTGAGCCAGTGTCTCCACATTTTACCGGCGATAACAGACATGGCACAGAGATGTATGGATAACCTGCAGATGCATTTGCAACGATAAAGTCAGCGAAATCACAAAGGTGAGTTTTGTTGATGTTGACTTATGTGCTAATCAGACATATTTGGTCGCGGCGTGACTGCCGGCTAATCAATGCTAACATGCTACGCTAATCGACGCTAACATGCTATTTACCGGCGGTGCTAAAGCAGACATGGCACAGAGATGTATGGATAACCTGCAGATGCATTTGCAACAATAGTCAACGAAATCACAAAGGTGAGTTTTGTTGACGTTGACTGCCAGCTAATCCATGCTATGCTAATCCATGCTAACATGCTATTTACCGGCGGTGCTAAAGCAGACATGGTACAGAGATGTATGGATAACCTGTAGATGCATTTGCAACTATATTATGTTTCCTTCCACCCACATTTAATGTGAAAAAAACACTTACCAATCGACGTATTTAAGTTGCTCCAGTGTCACAAGATGCGAAAGTCCTGATCGTTTGGTCCGCACATTTTACCGGCGATGCTAACGCAGCTATTCGGCCATGCTATGGCTATGAATAGCGTCAATAGCTATCCGCTCAATAGCTTCAGTTTCTTCTTCAATACGTTCATACTCCAACCATCCGTTTCAATACATGCGTAATCTGTTGAATCGCTTAAGCCGCTGAAATCCGAGTCTGAATCCGAGCTAATGTCGCTATATCTTGCTGTGGTATTCCCATTGTTTGTTTACATTGGCAGCACTGTATGACGTCACAGGAAAATGGATAGCGGTTTCGAAGATAGCAAAAATAAGGCACTTTAAAGCTTTATTTAGGGATATTCCGAGACCGGTAAAATTTTGAAAAAAACTTCAAAAAATACAACTGGGAACTGATTTTTATTTTTTTTAACCCTTTTGAAATAGTGATAATGTTCCCCTTTAAGGCCTCAGTACAATAACACAAAAAAGGAAAAAGTGTTCACCTTTTAAAGATTAAGTGCTTTGAACTCCATTTTTTGTTTTGACATTTACGGTATTTTTTGTTAAAAAAAATAAAATTAAAAATACATTATAGATACATATGAAGAAGTTAAGCCCTGTATAATGAAACAACAATGAAGTAAAACTACTTACATTTTTAAAATAAAGTGCTTTTTATATCAAGTTTTGCTTGATATAAAAGGAATTAAGCAAAGGTAAAACAAAACAAAAACAATGTAAAACTATTTACCCTTTAAAGATTAAGTGCTTGGAACGCCACATTTTGTTTTGACTTTGAAGGCATTGTTTGTAAAAATAAATAAATGCAATTATACATATCCATCCATCCATTTCCTACCGCTTATTCCCTTTGGGGTCGCTGGTGCCTATCTCAGCTACAGTCGGGCGGAAGGCGGTGTACACCCTGGACAAGTCGCCACCCCATACATATGTATAAATAAATAAAAAAGTTGTAACAAAATTGACATAAAACTACTTACCTTTTTCAAAATCAAATACTTAAAAAAAAAAAAAGTTTTGAAATAATATTTATTTATTCAATTGATTGGAAAATCATAATACAGGTACTGAGAAAACGGCAACCTTTTTTTGTCCCCCCCACAAAAAAAAATAAAATAAAATGAAATTATAGAAAACTCACATAAGTAAGATAATAAGACCCCCTAACCCCCCCCCCCCCCCCCCCGTCCTACATTTTAATCACAGTGGGTAGCAATGTACCGCCTTCCTCTTTACTACAAGCAGAAAGAGTATCGCAATAACTGACGACATGGAAATAAAAATGTAACAGCAAAAATACAAATCACGAACATACAGACAAGTGTCACTGAATAAAAACAACGACAACAAAGAAAAAAGAGTTGAGTTAAATGAAAAGGTTCATTGTGCAACAGTGAATATCACATTTATCCAATAGTGACTTTAATTTAGCTATATAACTAATTATGCAGCCCCAGGTCAAGTCAAATTGTTTGGTGTACCCCTTAGATTATATTTAGTTTTCTCTAAATCTAAGGATAAGAATATCCAGGGTAAATCACACCTGACCTTTTCCTTGTCCACACATAACAATGCCACCTTTTAAAAGCCTACTGAAATGAGATTTTCTTATTCAAACGGGGATAGCAGGTCCATTCTATGTGTCATACTTGATCATTTTGCGATGTTGCCATATTTTTGCTGAAAGGATTTAGTAGAGAACATCAACGATAAAGTTCGCAACTTTTGGTCGCTAATAAAATAGCCTTGCCTTTACTGGAAGTAGCAGACGATGTGCGCGTTACGTCACGGGTTGAAGGGCTCCTCACATCCTCACATTGTTTATAATCATAGCCAGCAGCAAGAGATATTCGGACTGAGAAAGCGACAATTTCCCCATTAATTTGAGCGAGGATGAAATATTTGTGGATGAGGAAAGTTAGAGTGAAGCACAAAAAAAAAAGAAAAAAAAAGAAAAGGGGACAGCTCCAGGCGGCGGCAGTGGGTCTGTTTCAGATGTAATTAGACACATTTACTAGGATAATTCTGGAAGGCCCCTTATCTGCTTATTGTTTTAATAGTGTTTTAGTGAGATTGTGAAGTCATACCTGAAAGTCGGATGGCTGCAGTGAACGCCAGTGTCTCTGAGAGAAGCCGAGCAGCCAAGATCACAGCTGTCTTTTTGAGCTGCAGGAGGAGGTCGCATAATCCACCGAAGTCCCCGGTAAGAGCCGACCTAATATCACAATTTTCCCATTCAAAAACTGACTGGTTGACGTAGTGAAACATGTTCGCTTGACCGCTCTGTGTTAAAGCGTCACAACAAACAAAGAAACACCGGCTGTGTTTCGGTGCTAAAGGCAGCTGCAATTCCCCGCTTTCCACCAACAGCATTCTTATTTGACGTCTCCATTATTAACTGAACAAATTGCAAAAGATTCAGCAACACAGACGTCCAAAATACTGTGTAATTATGCGATGAAAAGAGACGACTTTTAGCCGTGCGTAGTGCTGGGCTAATATGTCCACTACAACACGAGACGTCACAAATGCGTCATCATTCCGCGACGTTTTCAACAAGAAACTCCGCGGGAAATTTAAAATTGTTATTTAGCAAACTTGATATATAAACTATCAGACTGTGTGGTCGGTAGTAGTAGGTTTCAGTAGGCCTTTAAGACCCCTTGCCTCCCTATGTCCGCCGGTGCAACACGACCCAGTACGCATGCGCGAAAAAATGCGAACGTCATAGTCACCTCCAGTGTTGCTTTGTGTGCAAGTTCTAAATGTAACTTATCTGAACAACATCCAGTGTTGTGGTATTCCAACCAACCGGAATCCAGTGCGCTGTGGGGCCCTATTGTAGTGAATCACACCTGAGCCATCATAAACTAATCAAATCTTTATTAGACACGTAAACAATGTGATAAAGCACATTTTACATCAATCAAGCTAGGGATCTAGATATCTGGTCATGACACTTCACTCTTTTGCCTTCACCTTCATTATCCTTTTCTTTATGGTGACTTTATACACGCTGGACCTAGACGTTGAGTCCGCGACATACATGGCGGACAATGCATTCACTTTTTTCCTTGGCGGCCAGGTAATACAAAGCACACGCTACCTTTTTAACCACATCCAAGGGAGCTCGCATTCTCGTTATCCCTCCTTCGACAAATGGACACAGTTTTTCGGTGAGTATATTCAGCTGACGCGGCCGGCCATTGGAAAATTCTCTTGCCGTCTGAGAAGTGTCGTATCCCAAATAGCAGCAATTGCGTTCTCTTAAGGTATCCATGTCTGATTTCCACAAACGTCTGCACATGTAGAAGAAGAAGTCTGAATGACTCGCCTCCATATTTCCAGTGGCTAGCTTGGAGTTACGGAACCGCTTTATTATGAAGTTGGCTGAGGCACATTCTTTCTGACGTCTCTTCCTGTGTGGGGCGCGGTCTTTCTGGCGTCACTTCCTCTCCGAACTCACTTTGCGAAGAATCAATGAGTCCATACAAAGCTAAGTGCCGAAGATTCAACAAATACACGGCGCACTTACCCGTGTAAAAAAGTTGTCCGAGGAGGGGCACCGTAAACGCTGGTTTAGTGTGGTTGAAACGGGGCTTAGTCTAAATCAGGGGTCTCAAACACGCGGCCCGTGGGCCAATTGCAGCCAGCGAAACTTTATTTTTCGGCCCGCACCTTAATATGAAAATTTAATGTTGGTGCAGCCCGCGAGGTTTATATGAATGGCACTTTACAACGTTATATTTGTATACCTTCGATTTTCCCAGGACACTCCTGAACTTTGCCTATACAACATTATTAAGGGGGCACCGTGGAGGCACTTTACCTGTTCAACATTATTAAGGGGGCACCATGGAGTCACTGCCTTTGAAGTCCTCTACAACCTGTACAAATTGCATGCCAGTCCAGCCACATGTTGTAATTGGCTTCAGTAGACACAATAAGTGACTGCAAGACATAGTTGATCAACAGCCACACAGGTCACACTGAGGGTGGCCGTATAAACAACTTCGACACTGTTACAAATATGCGCCACACTGTGAAGCTACGCCAAACAAGAATGACAAACACATTTTGGGAGAATATCTGCACCGTAACACAATAAACACAACAGAACAAATACCCAGAATCCCATGCAGCCCTGTTTGTCAATCTTGTTTGGTGTGGGTTCACAGCGTGGTGCATATTTTTAACAGTGATAAAGTTGTTTATACTGCTACCCTCTGTGTGACCTGTATGGCTGTTAATCAAGTAAGTCTTGCAGTCACATCAGTAGGCTTGCAGAAGCCACATATAAAATGTGACTGGGCCGGCACACTGGAGAAGCGGACAAGACGGCAGGTTGTAGAGGACGCTAAAGGCAGTGCCATCTCAGCACGCCCTTATTGTTATTGTCCGGGTTAAAACCGGAAGAATGATTGCCCCGGGAAATTGTCGGGAGGGGCACTGATATTCGTGTGTTTCCCGGAAAGATCGCGAGAGTTGGCAAGTATGTTGCTAGGGCGGGAAAGCCATTCAAAGAAGGTGAAGTCATTAAAAAGTGCTTGTTAGATTTTTTTTAAGAAATATTTTCTTGCGGCCCAGCCTCACCCAGTTTCTGCGTCCAGTGGCCCCCAGGTAAATTGAGTTTGAGACCCCTGGTCCAAATGATTATTTGTTTAAGGGGTTATCCGGCTTAGTGTAGACATAGCCTTAGAAAAACATGAGGTCCTTAAGACATAGGGAGGCTTTGGGGCAAACTGTGATTTCCACTCCAAAAAAATCCTCCTGCGAGCTATTAATGATGCAAAGGCGATACTATCCCTAAAAGTCTGCTTAGTTTTTTGATAGATTGGTGGAATTCCAAAAATACCAATTATGCACAAGGCATTGTCATGATCCGTAGCCCGGATCATCCATCCATCCATTTTCTACCGCTTATTCCCTTTGGGGTCGCGAAAAATACCTCAGCTACAATCGGGCTTAAGGTGGGTTACACCCTGGACAAGTCGCCACCTCATCGCAGGGCCAACACAGATAGACGGACAACATTCACACTCACATTCACACACTAGGGCCAATTTAGTGTTGCCAATCAACCTATCCCCAGGTGCATGTCTTTGGAAGTGGGAGGAAGCCGGAGTACCTGGAGGGAACCCACGCAGTCACGGGGAGGACATGCAAACTCCACACAGAAAGATCCCGAGCCCGGGATTGAACCCAGGAGTACTCAGGACCTTCGTATAGTGAGGCAGACGTACCAACCCCTCTGCCACCGTGCTGCTCAGCTCGGATCATGTTTTTGTTATATTTTGTTAGTTTTGGACTCCCTAAGTTCCTGTTTTTGTGAACCATTGTTTGTTTTTAGTTACCATGGATGGTTATTGTTTTCACCTGTCTTGATCTGATTGGTGCTTGGGACGCTCACCTCTTTTCAGTGCACTAATCAGAGGGACTATTTATGCCTGCCTTTGCCGGTCAATTGGGCTGGCTTCATTGTTTGCTTTTGCTACAGTTACATGAGTATTCCTTGTCTTCTTGCTTATGCTAAATGTTAGCCTTAGCTTCGAGTGCGATCGGCACATTTTTCCTCTAGCTTGATTTTAGTTTTTGGTACTTGTTTGACTTTCGACAAATAAAGCATGTTCCTACCTGCACGTCCTGTCCGGAGTGTTCCGTCTGCATCCCGCGGGAACGAACCCCGCAGTAAGCTGCGACCCCCCCAATCGTGACAGGCGTCAATTCAAAATTTAATGCATCTGCAAGATCTTTAAAAATATTAGTCCAGTGGGCTTTCAGAAAGGGACAGGAACAGACATGTGTATCATGTTTGCCAGAACCGATTGACAGTGATGACAATTGTCTGCAATATTGGCGTACATTTTGGAAAGTTTAGCATCAGTAAAATATATGCGATGAACAACATTAAAATGTATTAGATTAAGCTTTGAACAAAATGTGCTATCATTTATTTGTACCAATGCAGATTTCCAGTCATTGTCATCCCAAACTTTGTCAAATTCTGCTTTCCAGTCATTTCTAATTTTGTCAAGAGATGTATCTGTAAGATGGGAAATTAGGATGTCAATTTTAGAAATGATGCCTTTCTGATTTGTGGGGATTTTCAGAAGCGAGTCTATTACAGATTGAGGTGGACTACTGGGAAAAGAGCTGTTACTTGATTTAGCACAGTTACGGATTTGAATATAACGAAATAGGTGAGAGTTAGGGAGGTTAAACTTTTCACATATTTGATTAAAGCTAGCGAAGACATTGTTAATATAAAGGTCCCTCAGCTCTGCCATAGAGAAAAGGCTTTATCTGTGTTTGAATGGGGTTATCGTTGGATAATCCTTGGGGTCCAAAAGTGCATCTAAATTGTGACCAAATTTTAAGAGTAGAGAAAACCCTTGAAAGCCCCAAAAAAGTCTGCGGGCTATAAAGCGTTTTCCATTCGGGCTCCAGTACTCTGGAATGCCCTCCCGGTAACAGTTCGAGATGCTACCTCAGTAGAAGCATTTAAGTCTCACCTTAAAACTCATTTGTATACTCTAGCCCAGGGGTCGGGAACCTTTTAGGCTGAGAGAGCCATACAAGCCAGATATTTTAAAAAGTATTTTCGTGAGAGCCGTATAGTATTTTTTTTAACACTGAATACAACTAAATGCACGCATTTTTTAAGTAAGAACAACATTTTTAGAGTATAAGTCTTTTATTCTTTTTTTACGAAAAATGTTATTCTGAAACTAACAAACAATAAATAAAATACTTCTTACTAGGGCTGCGAATCTTTGGGTGTTCCACGATTCCATTCAATATCCATTCTTGGGGTCGCGATTCGATAATATATCGATTTTTTCGATTCAACGCGATTCTTGATTCAAAAACAATATTTTTCCGATTCAAAACGATTCTGTATTCATTCAATACATAGGATTTCAGCAAGATCTACCCCAGTCTGCTGACATGCTAGCAGAGTAGTAGAGTTTTGTAAAAAACTTTTATAATTGTAAAGGACAATGTTTTATCAACTAATTGCAATGATGTAAATTTGTTTCAACTATTAGAAGAACCAAAAATATGACTTATTTTATCTTTGTGAAAATATTGGACACAGTGTGTTTGTCAAGCTTATGAGATGCGATGCAAGTGTAAGCCACTGTGACACTATTGTTCTTTTTTTTATTTTTTATAAATGTCTAATGATAATGTCAATGAGGGATTTTTAATCACTGCTATGCTGAAATTATAACTTATATTGATACCGTTGTTGATAATATTCATTTTTGTTTCACTACTTTTGGTTTGTTCTGTGTCGTGTTTGTGTCTCCTTTCAATTGTTTTGTTTATTGCAGTTCTGAGTGTTGCTGGGTCAGGTTTGGTTTTGGAATTGGATTGCATTTTATGGTATTGCTGTTTAGTGGTTTGTTGGATTGATAAAAAGAAGAAAAGAAAAAAAAAGAAAAATGAGAATCGATTCTGAATTGCAGAACGTATTCGAATCGATTTTTTTTTTTTTACCATTAATGCAACTTCTTGAACAGGTGCAGTAGGAACCAGATGGATGGATTAAAATGAATGAGAATGTTTTATATTTTGAACGTTATTTTTAACACTCTAATTAACAGTGGAATTAATAATTACTTACCAGTGGAATTAATAATTACTTACCGTGTTAAGCAATGTCAGCTAAGATTCATCTGAGAGCCAGGTGCAGTCATCAAAAGAGCCACATCTGGCTCTAGAGCCATAGGTTCCCTACCCCTGCTCTAGCCTTTAAATAGACCCCCTTTTTAGGCCAGTTGATCCGCCGTTTCTTTTCTTTTTCTCCTATCTCCTTCCCCTCCCTTGTGGAGGGGGTCCAGTCCGGTGGCCATGGATGAAGTACTAGCTGTCCAGAGTCGGGACCCAGGATGGACCGCTCGTCCAGAATCGGGACCCAGGATGGACCGCTCGTCCAGAGTCGGGACCCAGGATGGACCGCTCGTCCAGAGTTGGGACCCAGGATGGACCGCTCCCCGGTGTATCAGTTGGGAACATCTCTGCGCTGCTGATCCCCCTCTGCTTGGGATGGTTTACTGCTGGCTCCACTTTGGACGGGACTCTCACTACTATATTAGATCCACTTTGGACTTGATTCTCACGGTTACCTTAGATGTAATATGGATTGGACTTTCACAATATCATGTTAGATCCGCTCGACATCCATTGCTTTCGGTCCCCTAGAGGGGGGGTTGCCCACATATGCGGTCCTCTCTAAGGTTTCTCATAGTCATCATTGTCGACGTCCTACTAGGGTGAGTTTTTCCTTGCCCTTAAGTGGGGCCTACCGAGGATGTCGTTGTGGTTTGTGCAGCCCTTTGAGGCACTTGTGATTTAGGGCTATATAAATAAACATTGATTGATTACATGTGAACTAGGGTTGTACGGTATACCGGTCTTTATTAGTATAGTAGTGCAATACGGATGAATCATTTTCGGGACTATATCGCCTCTGAAACGTACCGGTCACGCACCCCCCCAGCGCCCGCGTCGTCGTCAGGTCGTGACATTGCTGGTTTGCCTTTTGGTTTGGGACCCTTTGGGACTGTGTGACAAGGGGTGGCACTTTCGTGACTTCTGCGGTGCTTTTTTTGTGGACTCTGGATCTGCCTCCTGGGAACCTTTTTGGCTATGGAGACCAGCTGCTGGGTCTCTGCCACACCATAGTCTGTTTGGAGAGACTGGTGGAGATGCAGATGAAGAGACAGGGCTGCGGAGCTAGCGCCGAGCGCCGGGACGGACAGGCTTCACAGTGTCTTGGCTGAATGAGCAGGTATTGGACACCCCAGTCTCCTTGGACGCATCCTCGCTCATCCATACAGACTGGACACTGGCTGATTTAGTGGGCGGCCGAGGGTGGAGTAGGCTCTCCTGGTTGCTTTGTTGGGTCTGCTCCTGTCTCTGGCCGTGCTCCCTCCACCCCAGCTGACGATGGCGTGGAACACCACAGAGGCCATCACAGTGTGTATGTTTCTTTTGCTTTTTATTCATAGCTGTTTGTAGAAGTGGCTGGTTGCATCAGCTTTGCTCTTTTAATGTCTTTAATGTCCTTTGTGTTCTTTTTTTTTTTTTTTTTTTTGGGGTGTTTTTTTTTTTGTTTTTTTTTTATTAAATCAACACAAAAACACACAAGATACACTTTCCATCAGTGCATCAAGCCCCCAAAGAAAACCCCTCCCTCCCCCATTCACACCCAGCCACACCCACTCACACAAAAAAGGGTTGTTTCTTTCTGCTACCAAAATGCTGGTTCCCACAACATATATAACACAGTCTGCAAGGGACACAGTCCCTGAAACACACATGATTGTGTGTGTCGCCGGTCCACTAACACTATCATTAAGTACTATTTTTTTATGTAATTGTTTTATATTATTTTATTTTCTTTTTTATCCCAAAAAAATGTCATTGTTTTCCTTTTTTTTAAATCTCATTTTATTTTATTAAAAAAAAAAATAAATAAATAAATAACCTTATCTTCATCAGACCAGGTTGTTAATGGAATTAGACTTGTCTAAAAGGTTTTTAAAACCAGGTCCAGTCCAGACAATGTCAAAGTGGGCTCAGCAACACACACACCCTCATCCATGTACAACAACAAAAATTAGGGAAACAACAGATTGCATATAAATTATAAACAAAATTACATTTTCATAAAAAGCATTTGTGTATAGTCCATATTATGTCCAAGTCAGATTCAAAACACACCTTCATTTTGTACACTCAAAAAT